>NC_139246.1:40702731-40758761 GCF_977018435.1 Lepisma saccharinum
TACGAAAAGTCCAGTCAAGTCCTCTATAATAGATTCTCTGTTATTAACGTTCATGAGTACAAAAAATATTTTGGGACACTATATTTTACAACCATAAACAATAACTATTTTACTCCAGAGATTCCCGGGATAAAGTATACTTCCTTTCACAAACATGATAAAGCAAATGAGTATTGATTGACTCCTACAAGCTTTCTTTTCCTACCTGGACGTGCCGTGGAGCTGAGAGTACATTGGTGACGATCTGAGCGATGTCTTGAGGGACCATGCACTGAAACTCCTCGTAGCGAGCCTTCTCCTTCTGTGGCTCCTTCTTGAACATTTCGTGGGCGAACTCCGTCACTACCCGCCCTGGGCTGATCGACTGCAAGCAAAGCATCATTCAAAATAAAAGTAGAAAGTTTTCATTCTTTATTATTACGCCAATCCTTATGAGTTGAAGACTAAAATTGGTAAACGCTGTAAGTGCCACAATAATTCAAACATCGTTTTCCACGTTAAGCTGTGAAATGTGCCATGCTTTATAATGTGGTAAACGTGAAATGTGGCTGGTAGCCCTCTAAGTAGTTCAAAGGGCGTGTAAAGAGGTCACTAGTGTGCACGTTCTTACGGGCTGATGTGCGGAACAATGTGATTTCCCAACACTTTCTCTTTTGGCACTCACAAAGTTTACCACTTTTGGTCCTCAATTTCTTGCCGCTACCGATAACCTCAGAGTTGGTAAAACTTGTGTTTTTTCGAGAAAAACAAAACGGTTTTTCTTTTAACACTGCAGTGGTTGTGTAGACCACTATTGTGATCCATAGAATATTATCGTTTTTATCCATTATTGGTAAACCTTTCTTTGGTTTCATAACGAGAATGTCCTTTTTCAAGTGTTCTGGTTCACTTAAAAAATCATAACTTATTTCACTCAACACTTTTCAGGAGGGAGGAAATTCTAAATCCAGTGCATTACATTTGGATTGGATGAAACCAAAGAAAAATAATCTTGCTTTTGTGATTTTCTTTCTAAAAAAAATTCTATAATTTACAACATAGAACGAAAGGACAAAAGAAGACATACACACAAAATACCGCGTCTTCGTCAATAATATTATGCAACTAAATGTAACATCTAACTAACTTCTTGAACCCGAAGGTTCATGGCTGCAGCCCCACAGGCCTTCCATCTGTCCCTATCCTGTGCAAGATCTATATACTCTTTTCCATCCCTACCAATTTCCTTTAGGTCCATCTCAACGTTGTCTCTCCATCATCGTCTTGGTCTTCCTACTGGTCTCTTACCATCAGGTTTCCCAACAAGAATCCAGTAAACTCTTCTCTCCTCTCCCATTCGTGCCACATGGCCTGTCCACCTAAGTCCTTCTGGACATGAATACAAATTATGTACTTCTAAATTATGTAACCTTCTCCACTCACGTTGTCTCCTCATCCCTTTTAGGCCCGAATATTTTCATAAGGATCTTATTTTCAAATTCTCTCAATTTATGTTCCTCTTTCAATGTAAGAGACCAAGTTTCACATCCATATAACATTACAGTCAAAATTACTGTTTTGTATATTTTAACTTTTAGTTTCTTAGATATTAAACAGGAAGACAAAAGTTTATGAAGAGAAAAGTAACATGCATTTCCTGAATTAATCCTGCTTTTTTTTTCCTCTTTAAAATCATTTTCACTTGTTAGTATTACTCTTAAGTATTTGAACTTGGAAACTGGTTCAAACGAGTTGCTATCAATAATTAGATTCCTGACAATTAGTTTCGGCCTGCAAGCATATATTTAGTTTTCTCTTTGCTAACTCCCAAACCTATCTCTTTAGTGGCTTTGAAAAATATTTTAGCATTATTCTTAATTGTAGTTATATCATCCCCTAGTAAGTCTACATCATCTGCATATACTAACAGCTGAGTCACACCCTTTAATTTTAGTCCTTCTTTAGTTTCTTTTACCTTCCTAACAGCGTATTCTAAGATAAAATTAAATGATAAAAAGATAATGCATCTCCTTGTTTTAACCCATCATGAATTGTAAATTTGTCAGACATATTAATACCCACACGAATTTTACTTTCTGTTTGACTGGTGCACACTTTTATCACACTAACAAGCTTCTTAGGTATTCCAAACTCTACTAATATATTATATAATTTATCTCTTTTGATCGAATCATATGCTTTTTTGAAATCAATGAATAGCTGATGGACATTTTGATTATATTCCCACTTTTTTTCAAGTGTCTGTCTGATGTGAAAAATTTGATCTGTAGTTGATCTGTTACGTTTAAATCCACATTGATAATCACCTATAATTGCATTAACATATGGGGTTAGTCTTGTTAAAATATTGTTAGATAATATTTTATATGTTTTTCAGAGTAAAGAAATTCCACGGTAATTATTGCAGTTCATTTTATCACCTTTTTTAAACACAGGAACAATTATGGATTCTTTCCACTGTTGAGGGATTTCTTCTTTATTCGATATTAAACAAATTAATTTATGAATTTGACATTTAACGAATTCCCACCATTTTTAATTAACTCAGCTGGTATTAAATCAATGACAGGTGCTTTGTTATTCTTTAGCCTTTTAATAGTATCTTTAACTTCAGTCAAGTTAGGTTCTGGAACTAAAGGTTCTGCTGTGTGTACTTCATTTACTTCTGATTTGTCTCCTACATGAACATTTAAAAGGTCATTAAAGTATTTCTTCCATCTATTTAAAATATAGCTTGGGTTAGTCAAAAAATTACCGTTCTAATATTTTCAAGTTTAGTTTAGGTTGCCACCCCTTTCTAAATTCATTTACACCTTTACATAAATCTCTGATATTTTCATATTTGCTGTTTGTTTCAATTTCGTTAATTCTATTTTTCAAGAAATCTCTTTCTTTTACTTCTAAACGTGCGGTTAACTTCTCCCTTTATTCTATTATAATTGCTTAGATTTGTATCATCAGAGATATTTAACCACCTAAGTCTAGCGTGATTTCTTATTTCTATTAGGTTATGGCATTCATTATCAAACCATGGCTTACTTTTTCTTGGTTTATGGTATCCTATACTTTCTTTAGCTGCTGATTCTATCGCATTACGTATGTGCTCCCAATTCTTATTTACGTCTGTTTCATTTATATTTTCATCATTTAAATCCTGCAAAATATCGAATCTATTTGACAGTTTAATTTGGTAATCCTTCTTTATTCTATCATCAGCAAATTTTCCTGTATCAAATTTTAGATCTTTTAGATTTTGTTGCTTATGATTTATCCCCGAGAGTCTTTCTCTCAATTTAGCAATTACTAAATAATGGTCACTGGCACAGTCAGCACCTCTATGTGAACGAACGTCAATTATATTAATATGTCTTCTTTTATCAATGAGAATATGATCTATCTGAAATATCTCTCAGGATACTATTTATATTCTAATAACACAGAGAAATAAACTCTAGTACACAATCCAAGTCCGGAATCACATTGCGATGTTTCTTTTATGTTACGCATGCTATTTATTTTATTTAACTTTTCTTTCCAAATTAATGCCATTTCGTGACTACAAATCACTCTATAAATATAACTGCTTCAATCAATTCACGTACTGCCTTTCAAGACAAACAAACCTACGCGCTATATTCCAAAAACTAACTAAGCTCTTACCTTCATAAGAAAATTAGTTGCGTTACTGATCGCACTGCCATCTATGTTGCCATCCGCTTCGGGAACCAGTTTTCCGGGTTGTTTTCCACACTACCTAGTCAAGGCGCTGTAGTTAGCACGCACCACATGATCATACAAACACACGCTACACCCCTCCAGAACGTAGTGCAAACGATGCAGACACCAAATACACTACGTGACACCAAATCAACGAAGTTTACGAGTTGGTGTTCCACCGTGTAACCAACGAGTGCAGAGAGAGTAAGAAAGTGCAGCGAACTAGGCGGGGCTACGAAGTCACGACGATATAAAGAAAATGATAGAAATATGAGGTAGCAAGAAATCAATTCAAAGGAATCCCGTACTCACCGAGACCCTGATGTGGCTTTTGATGTCCCTCAGCTCCCGCCTGTAGCCCTCTGTCAGCGCAGTCACAGCATGCTTCGTTGCGGCGTAGAAGTGAGACCCGTACACTCCATGCCCTGATATGCTGTGGGTTTAAAATGCAATTTTAATCAATTAGAGTATTCCGTAAAAGCATCAATGATCACAATGTGGTGTACACTGGGATTCTTAATTATTTAGCACGTTGTCGATGCTCATTATATTTGTTCTACGCAAGGTAAGGTTCAAGTCGCCAACGAAGCAGTTTTACAGCTTCTGCACCACCATTACAATTCCCTTCCTTACGTAGGGTGTAAATTCATGAAAATACTGACTGAGAGCTTGTCTGGATATATTTATACATCTCACTGAGGACATACTCACGTATTCCTTTTCCAGGTTTTTCAACTTGATTCACGATTTTTTTTTTTAATCATTTTAAGAACATTTTCATTTTAAATTATCCACGTGCTATATTCGACAAAATATTCCGTCTAACAAAAGGTATACGTTTTCCATTTCGAGAAAATGATCAAAACACAAGAATACTATTTACATCTTTTTGTACACGATCCAGAGTAGTAATTATCGTAGAAGCTTGGTAAACAAAATATTTCCACATAATTCGAACAACAAATAAAATTCAAATTTTCGCAATAAACAAAATGCAATAAATAGTTACTCTAGTTAAAGTCAGACCGGCCAAAGAATGAACTTCAGGAAACCCAGACTTCTCGCCTCCAGTTGTGGAAGTTTCAAGAAGGGGGGAGGCGGTGTTGCTACCGGTCTGATATTTGTCCAGTCAGTCGTACACGACATCTTTTGCTGTAAACATGCACCCTTCGCTCGCATTTCAGGGAGAAGCAAAGACTCGCAGACCCTTTCGCTTGCTACGCGGCGTGGAGGGTACCACCTGTTTCGAAAACGACTTGAAAATTTTGCAACGTAGAATTTCCCCTCACCACGGCAATTGGAAAAAGCAGATTAGTTCAGCGCATCGTGTGACCCTCCCTGGTTTTCGACGGAAAGGACAAAAATAGAAATTTGAAGTTTATTCTTTCGCCGAACAGGCTTTAATAAAAAAAAAAAAAAAAAAAAAGTAAGGCACTTCGAAGCGTGAGAAACATACGTTATCAACGGGCCATCTAGCAACTTGACAGTCGAGCAATATCTTCACCTCATAGAGCGCGTTTGGAAAGCTTAGAAATTTTGAACCACTTTTTCTCTGAAATGACTGGCTATTGCGCACTATACTGACCACAAGCCCAACTGACGGTTGACATACATAACTCTATCTGTCCACCAATGTGTGCCTCGATGAGTGTCAACAACCTTAGTTGCGAAGTAAAAGCTGTAGGGGTAACATCGCTCTCTCGTTACAACGTGCGAAGCCTACGTCTGTTTATGTCAGTTATTTTTATTACTCTTTGTGCAGTGTTTGGGTGTTTTGTGTACTAATTGTCCATGCTTTGTGTACTATAGGTGGGTTTCATGTGACGTCAGGATGCGCACAGCCGCATGTTTGCCGCCAATTTTATTTGTAGTTTGCAAGGAAATATTCATCACCTAGCGTTCGTTACATCTGTGCCAATTGCACGTTTGTTTTAAATTACGAATGTCTGTGTTAGTGTCTCCGGCCCGCCCTCTTGAATTCCGTATGCTTACAAGAACTGGCCTAAATCATGGCTGCTCGAAGCCACAATGCAACGATTTGTGACGTAGGTGAAACACGCCTATTGTACAACTTTTATCCAGAAACGGTGCTGATTAACTCTCTCTCTCCCCTCCCCGTTTTACACTATGTTTGGCAACACGCTATGTATCCGACACTCATTTGTTGCGTCCCGCTAAGAGCGTTCGGCGCCTTGTGACTCGAAAATGTCCGATGTCAGTCGAAGGGAATTCAACTGATCGCTGATTCGTTGTTTCTCAGCCGCCAGTTGGAATTGCGAGCGGTATAGTACTTTGGCATATCAATACCTATAGGGTACCTACAGTACCACCACACGAAGTCCCATCGCAAACTCAATTTCCCCAGCAGTATCCTTTCCTTGTTAGTGTTGGATGTTCGATTTCTTGTTCAAGACGGAAACCTTTAGTACCGAAATTTTAATTTACTATGCCTTCTTCAAACATACGAAATGGGTGATAATCATGAATTTTGTGTACATTAATTGTAAAGTTGCATGAATACTTCGGATAAAGCATCGAAACGAGGTATCAAATTAAAAAAAAACGTAATTTTAAAATGTTGTTTGCCTTAATGAGCTCTATACAGGGTGAGCAAGAAGTAACTAGGCATTGAAAATTTCTCTGTAATTTTTGTAACATTTAAGAAATCTGAATGAAACCTTCTGTACATATCCATTTTGGAATAGGATTACATAATGTGAAAGACTCTTGGTGATAAATCATAAGCAACGAAATCTAAAAGCTCTAAAATTTAATACAGGAAAATTTGCTGATGATAGAATTAAGAAGGATTACCAAATTAAACTGTCAAATAGATTCGATATTTTGCAGGATTTAAATCATGATGAAAATATAAATGAAACAGACGTAAATAAGAATTGGGAGCACATACGTAATGCAATAGAATCAGCAGCTAAAGAAAGTATAGGATACCATAAACCAAGAAAAGGTAACCCATGGTTTGATAATGAATGTCATAACCCAATAGAAATAAGAAATCACGCTAGACTTAGATGATTAAATAACTCTGATGATATAAATTTAAGCAATTATAATAGGAAAAAAGCGAGAAGTTAACCGCACGTTTAGAAGTAAAAAAAGAGATTACTTGAAAAGTAAAATTAACGAAATTGAAACAAACAGCAAAAATAAAAATATCAGAGATTTATATATAGGTGTAAATGAATTTAGAATGGGGTGGTAACCTAAAGTAAACTTGATAAAAGATAAGAACGGCAATTTTTTTGGCTCACAAAAGCGATATTTTAAATAGAAGGAAAAACTACTTTAATTATCTTTAAAATGTTCATGTAGGAGATACATTAGAAGTAAATGAAGTTCACACAGAAAAACCTTTAGTTCCAGAACCTAACTTGACTGAAGTTAAAGATGCTATTAAAAGGCTAATGAATAACAAAGCACCTGGCATTGGTTTAATATTAGCTGAGTTAATTAAATATGGTGGTAATTCGTTAATATGTTATATTCAAAAATTAATTTGTGCAATATGGAATAAAGAAGAAATCCCTCAACAGTGGAAGGAATCCATAATTGTTCCTGTGTTTATAAAAGGTGATAAAATGAACTGCAATAAATACCGTGAATTTCTCTACTCTCAACAACATATAAAATATTACGTAACATTCTTTTAGCAAGACTTACCCCATATGCTAATGAAATTATAGGTGATTATCAATGTGGATTTAAACGTAACAGATCAACAACAGATCAAATTTTTCACATCAAACAGACACTTGAGAAAAATTGGGAACATAATCAAAATGTCCATCAGCTATTGATTAATTTTAAAAAAGCATATGCTTCAGTCAAAATAGATACATTATATAATATATAAGTCGAGTTTGGAATATCTAGGAAGCTTGTTAATATGATAAAAGTATGCACCAGTGAAAAAGAAAGTAAAATTCGTGTGGATATTAATATGTCTGACAAATTTACAATTCATGATGGTTTTAAAAAAGGAGATGCATTATCTCCATTGCTCTTTAATTTTGCATTAGAATACGCTGTTAGGAAGGTAAAAGAAACTAACGAAGGACTAAAATTAAACGGTGTGACTCAGCTCTTAGCATATGCAGATGATGTAGACTTATTAGGGGATTATATAAATACAATTAAGAATAATGCTAAAATATTTTTCAAAGCAGCTAAAGAGATAGGTTTGAGAGTTAGGACAGAGAAAACTAAATATATGCTTACAGGCCGAAACCAAGTGTTAGAAATCTAATTATTGATAACAACTCGTTTCAACCAGTTTCCAAATTCAAATACTTAGGAGCAATACTAACAAATGAAAATTATATTAAAGAGGAAATAAAAAGCAGGCTTAATTCAGGATATGCGTTACTTTTCTGTTCATAAACTTTTGTCTTCTCGTTTAATATCTAAGAAACTAAAAGTAAAAATATATAAAATAGTAATTTTATTTATAATAATACTATATGGATGTGAAACTTGGTCCCTTACGTTGAAAGAGGAAGATAAATTGACAGAATTTGAAAATAAGGTCCCTAGGAAAATATTTCGGCTTAAAAGGGATGAGCAGAGAGGTGAGTGGAGAAGGTTACATAATTTAGAAGTACATTATTTGTATTCATGTCCAGATATTATTAGAAAGATTAAATCAAGAACACTTAGGTGGGCTGGCCATGTGACACGAATGTGAAAGGAAAGAAGAGTTTACCGGATTCTTGTTGGGAAACCTGATGGTAAGAGACCTGTAGGAAGACCAACGCAGTGTCGAAGCGTAGAGTTGCTAACAGGATAGGCACAAAAGTGCGATAGTATCCGTTACTTGCTTAAATCTGTAAAGAGAAAGGGAGGTGATCTACGTATGTCATGGAGAGGGGTTCAATGTCTCTCCAGGTCGCTTCTTTACTTGCCAGTGGCGTGACGTTTTCAAAAGTGTTGTTACCGGCCATCAGTACGATAATTATGTCTTAGACGTTCTCCTCCCGCCCACCAGATGTCATCGATCTAGATTTTTGTTCATTTCGTTTTCTTTTATTTTTTTGTTTGTCGCACCTCCAGAAAGAACTACCAATCATATGACATCGCGAAAATCCAAGGAATAGTGCTCGAGCCCTGTTGTTAATTCTTCATCACTTTTTTTCTAAATTTATTTATTTATTTTGCAATGAGGCGAAAAGGGCTAGAAGAACCCCATAATTTTCGAGTGAGTATGACGTTTGTGCCGTGAGCAGACGACAGAATTCCACACTTTCAGCGACTGTCAGTTTGGTACGTTCTACTGTTGCCAACTTAGTTGTTTTTTTAGCAAGACTTCCTCGCACCGAGGAAAACACCATTGTTATCTGTTGTCTAACTAAATAAATGGTTGTAGTTAATTCCAATCATGGCTTTCTAGATAAATGAATTTCTGACACCTGTATGTGCAAGTAAACATAATTTAAATTTTGGATATTTTGGTCTCATTTGTTCTGATCTATGTTAATCGTGACGATGAGAATGTATGAAGAATGAATTAAAGAGGATCAGGAAACATTTACATGACCACAATTAGGTCACCTGGCTTCGTAACGTGTTAGGATGACCACTATGGGGCTTTCAAGAAAAAAGCATAGGTACTCATTCAGTGTGAATACTTCGCATCCTAGTTTGTTCTACCCACCTTTACGTGATAATAGAACATAGGATCCTTGTTTGGGACTCTTCCATGATTGCAGCACGAAAGGTTACTATGTAACATATAAACAGGTTATAATAAATGTAGTTGCTTGAGAGAATAGAATCCCAGTTTTTAGGCGCAATTTAGCTCATTTATGCCAATCCAAAGTGACAACACTGGCCTGTTCCGCCAGACCTGAAACAGATATGGACCCCGCAATAACCCCATAACACTCTCTGTCCTAAACCCAAAAAAAGTCTTCCCTTGCATTGTACTCTCATTGCCAGCCCTCTTTTCTTGTTATCCCTTCAGGGTAAACAAAACTGCCTCCCTCTTCGCTTGTGTCGGCTGCATAAAAAAATGTCTGCTTGTAATATCTATTCGACGACAGTGTTAACACATTAAATAACATTTCAACAACTTTTATTTTTTTAAAAAAATTGCTGTCACTTGCCACTGCTACTTGCAAAGGAAAATAGAGTTGAAAACATTTTAGAAATTATTGTTATAAGAAGAAACATGAAAGACCTTACCGATGGTTACATCTTCACTCAATTAAGAACTCAATTGTTCTTGTTGTTCTTGCATTTTAGTCCAGCACTTTCTTGCATAAATCTGATCGCTGCATACGACACGAATCACAAACAAAGCTCTACCGCCACGAACTCGCGCTCCGAGCCACGCTCTCTTGTAGGAGCAGGAGTGAAGTTTTCACAGAGAGGGAACAAGCGAGGGAATCCCCGTTCCCGATAAAAATAAATTATTCTATTTCCAGTGAATGTAAAACTACTTTGTAAATATAATGCGTAATTAACATTTTAATTTACATAATTGGGTATGAAGACTTACTTTACAAATACAACTTCTTTAGACTTCCTGTTTACGCTACGGTGTTGGGTGAATCGACAAAACCATCAGCACTCTGACCAGAAAACGAAGTCAGAACTACAGTACTCCGTAATTTTCAATTTCACTTACACTTGTCGATGAAAGGAAGGGAAACCTAAGTTTCGTACAAAATATAGAGAATGTACAAAGAAATAGAAATCTCTCTGCACGAACACAGGCTATTGTTTATAAAAAATACTGGTACACCACAAATTTCCAACTCTGGCGGAAATGCAGTGTTGCTGATATTTTGTTCGTCCTAGTGGGTAACACCGTGAGGCCGGCCTCACAAGCATACGTGCAGTACTAGTAAGATTAGGCTTCCCGCATATACGACCGTACGACAGGATGTGAAAAGAAGAGGCCCCAGCAGATGTGCCTCACTCCGTGGAAAGTTCGTATACTGGACAGGGTTAGAATTCATTTGTAATTATCATAAATGAAAATTCCAAACTTTTACATTGCACTACATATGTTTTGACGAAATAAGTAAATACACCTTTAAAAGAGTAATGGCGTTGGTAGGCCCGGCCTCCTGGCCTCATAGGACGCTTCGCCACTGACAAGACGAAGATGGAGGGATAATGTTGAGATGGACCTAAAGGAAATTGGTAAGGATGGAAAAGAGTATATAGATCTTCCTCAGGATAGGGACAGATGGAAGGCCTGTGTTGCTGCAGCCATGAACCTGCGGGTTCAAGAAGGCTAGAGAGTTAGTTAGTTACTTATTACATATGTGCATAGGAATTTCACAAACGATGATGTTTTGTTATCTTTTCAGTGAGATGACCAACCACTCGACCGCCCAAGAGCGAGCGCAGATTTGCTGCACGCTACGAGGTGTGGAATTCAGTGATTCATGTGCAGAGGTGGTGGCGTACAGTAAAGGGTAGAAATGCAACTATCTGGCCAGAGACAAGAATTGTCATATGATTGCAGGCTTGGTTGTACAGCAATAACTGAATTCCACACCTCGTAGCGAGCCACAATCTGCGCTCGCTCCTGGGCGGTCGAGTGGTTGGTCATCTCAATGAAAAGATAACAAAACATCATCGTATTCTGAAATTCCTATGCACATATGTAATCCTATTCCATAATGGATACGTACAGAAGGTTTCATTCAGATTCCTTAAATATTATAAAAACTACAGCAAATTTTCATTGTCTAGTTACTTCTCGCCCACGCTGTACACTGTGAAAGTTTGTGCGATGTCACGTTGTATATGCTGTTTATAATACGTATTTCAAGACTCGAAACTCGAGATAAGTCCGAGACTTGCCCTTCGATACCTAGACAGTCATTTAAAAGTCGAAACAGAGTCAAGTTTTGTTTCGATGTGAGGATTAATCGAAATTAGATTAATCTAATGAAAACGCCAAAGCAGAAACACTAACCAGAATCGTCAGTCACCCAATGAAGGGCCGACCACTCAACGTGCTTTCGTTCATGAAGTTAAAAATAACTCGTAGAGCTCACGTTTGAATACTGGGTGTTCCAGAAATAATTTAGGGGTTACAAAAATATATTTTGTAAGTAAACTATTGAATTTTCGTTAATGAAACCAGTCCAGAACGAACAAGGAACTCAAGCGTTTTTGTTTTTTTTACACCTACAAATGTTCAACGCGTGCACCACGGGTGACAAGGCACACATTTACACGATAGTCTACTTCTTGCAACACTCTCATCAATATGGGCCTGTCGATAGTGTATATCGCTGCGATGATACGCTCCCTTACGGCTGCGATATCAGGCGGCATCGGTGAGACGAATACCCTGTCCCTGATGAAACTCCACAAAAAGAAGTCACACGGTGTAAGGTCCGGTGATCTTGGGGACCAAAACATTGCACAAAACACTGTGAGTGATGCGAGTGATGAGGTGCCCAGTGGCAGGGATGTGAAATCTCAGCTCAACAAAACACACGCGCACAAACTGTTTGCATTCCTCGATCATTCTGGACTGGTTTCATTAACGTAAGTTCAATAGTTTACTTGCAATAAATTTTTGTAACCCTCAATTTTTTCTGAAACACCCGGTACCTATACGTACACGTACCGTCATTTCTCGTCACTACAGTACTCATTTATTACTCTTTACTGACTCATCTGTTATCCCTCCACCTTGATAGGAGAAGACTTACCTGTTAATGTGAATGATGTGCCCATCGTCGACGTTTCTTTCCCTCATGGACCTCACAGCCTCTCGTGTGCACAGACACAAAGAGACGACGTTCACGTCCATCATGTATCTCCACTCCGTGGGACCCCCATCTAGAAATAGCGAAAGAAGAATCAATACATAATATATAGTTGACTTCAAATCTTACTACCGGAAAAGTGGAAACTTCATTCTTGCACATACATGCTTTCAAAATAACAATATTCACTTAAATGCACTTAAAATGCCTAAATTGTATACAGGGTGGCCACGAATTAAAGGGACACCTTTTGTAACTGCAATTTTTGTATTAAATTAACTAGTATTTTTCTTTCCCTTTATCTTTCTTTACACTTACGTAAAATCTAACCGACATAGCGGAAGAAGTGGATGTTGTTTCAGAATGGCAGCAAGTCGCCTAAGTATTGAGCAGCGTGTCAAATGTGTACGTGTATTTTCCATTACCAATAACGTGTAGCTGCAGTTCAGCGAGGAATTCTGCAGGAATGTGTACCTCTAGCACTTATAAGTGACACAATCTCAAAAATCGACAAGTTATTTGATGCAACCGAAAGTGTTTCAGACCTTAAAAATCTGGTAAGCCACGAACAGATAGAAGGAAAGCCAATTACGTCTCCAAACTTGCATTGATTTAAATAGAGCTCAAATTGATAATTATGTATAAAACAGATAAAATTGTCATTGTAGTGTATAAGTTACTATCTTCAGAAAATAAAAAGTTGCCAATATTATAAATATGTTCTCATTGTTGAACGTAATTGATGATCAAAATGTGCCCCCTTAATTCGGGGCACCCTATATTACAAAAATTGTCAATAACTGTATGCTCAGGTAGATTAATCTGCAGTGGGCTTGCAGCTTAAAGTTGGCTTCCCCAAGGATCGAGATACTACTAGCCTCAAATCTTCGAGGCTAAAACTGCTAATGACGTCAAGAGACGGTCCCCATGTTTTGGGGAAATACATGCATTCGAAGGGGCTATTAGTTCCTGTAAATTTGTTTGTTTCAGAGTAAGAATAACAATTATAATAGACAATTAAAATATTTTTTTAATTAAATTACAAGGTTAATGCCTCATACATGTTTCCATGTAAAAATATAGAGGTTAGAGAAAGGATTGACGGTAAATCCCTATTCTGAAAAAAAAAAAAATATATATATACTCATTTCAAGAAGTAATTCCTTGGATCTACAAGTGAATGAACGGGAATATTTATGCGTCCCACTATACACGTCGTACACACCTAATAGCAATTGGTGTCAGGCCCATCATCTCTATTTTTTCGATTTTTCAACTGTGAAAATGTTTATAGAAAACTGAAAATGAATCACGTTATTCCCTAGGGTGTTCTCAACATTTCTGTATTCCTTTTGTTCATAAAAACATTAATGTAATGTAAATAGGAGGCAAAATGCACTTGGTGGGCCTATCAGGTGCCATCTTTGAATAAGTGTTATTCGAGGCACTGGCGTACGCAGGACTTTGTTTTGGGAGGGGCTGGAATTGTAAAGGTCGATAGTACGTACATAGCTGCATTCTATGGGGCCGCATACACAATATGATATTTCATATTTTTAGAACATTCCACTATAAAAAATGGCAATCAGAGCTCATTTTCAGGGAGATAGGCATTCACCACTTTAGTTTTTGCCAAGTTCTTCACTGCTTTTATTTGAAAATGTCAATATTCTCAAAATTTCGGAGCGGGTTGTAGCCCCATCAGCCCTGCCTCTGCGTGCGCCAGTGATTCGAGGCACTCATGCCAGTGACAGTGTACAATTGGCTGGTAATTTTTGTAATTATTATATATTTAATAAACAACTGTCCCTCTATAAACAAAAAAGCATTAATAATTATCAGGGGTGCCCATCCCCCACCCCCCCCACCCCAAGGTCAATGGCGCAATCCCTCCATAATTACGTCATGCGTCCCCCTCCACAAATTACATTATTCGCGCACTCAAACCATACAGTAATCCCCACAAAGTAAAGCTCAGGACGATGAAATAATACCATTCCTCTTTCAAAAAACTCACCCCCACCCACCGTTTTCTTGGGGTAAATATAATTACTTTAGTAACCCATAACAATAATTACGTGGATTTTATCTTCAGTGCAAATTTAACTTGTTAAAGTAAAATTTTTCTGTGACGTGAAGTTAGAAATGTGGATTCGATATATTTTTGTTCCAAATTATGCACCTGTTTTAATTAAGCAGTATATCAACACTAAGCATTAAATAATAAATATCGAGAATATCGCTTATGTCTTGTAATGCACTTCCTATAGTATAAAACTTCGCATTCACGTCAGCAAAGCGTCAAAGAAACACGCATTCTTGCAACACAATATTGCGAGCGAAGCGAGCAAGAAAATTTTTATATTCATCTCTTTGCAGGTTTTCAAGAATATTAATTTAATGGGGTGTCAATAATTTCTTAGGATCCCGAGATAATTAATTAGTCTTTTCCAGCTTCTCTTTTGGCACGTTCGGGGTCTAAACGTAGCTTAAATACAGTCTTCAAAATTTAATGTTCGAACTCTTTCTCCACTACAGAAATTCCTTGACAACCTAAGATTTAACACTTTATCACTTTATCTCCCCCTTTAAATTTCATACTCAATCCTACCACCATAATTTCCAAGCCAATTTCAGACTTACTGTTGATATTGAAGAGTGGACATTGCCTCCTCCAAAAAAAGAATTCTCAGTCTCCACACAAGAATTTCGCAACAGTCTAAGGCAATAGTAATACCCAAGAATTGGATACCCCCTCAATTTAATTCTCAATCTAAAATACCCACCATAATCTAAGACCTAGAACTGCCCCCCGCCCCCGTCCAATGTTTAAATTCAGAATCACCCCCAGAACCCACGTGTAAAATAAGGCCTAATATTTTGGAGGTTAATATTTTCCCCACCACTCCATTTGATAACACCCTTACACACTTTCTTTTCTTCATCTAATGGATTAAATATTGTGCATTTAAGGAGTAAAATTTTTACATATACTTTGGAAAAATATATAAATGTTGAATTTTATATTATTTGAAGGGAAAAATTCCCCCCAAAACAATTTCGATGGCGCATCTCCCCCCCCCCCTGTGGGCACCCCTGATAATTATAGTTTTAGCGAATGGTAAAATAAGGTGACTCTCATGCAATAATCGGTTATTGCATGGTAATTTTTGTAATTATAATTGGTAAATAACTGCACATATATAAAGTAATCAACAAAGAAAGCAGTGATTCAATAACAAAGTGGTTTCTTCAATTTTAGTGATGGAAAAAAGTGTGGGCCTGTAACCGTCCTCAAGCAAGTAAGTTTCTCGTACGGCACGGGTAAGCTAAGGTTAATAAGAAACACAAAAGCTGTAGCAGCAGACAGACATATTGAATCCTAAAGAGTTAAGAATATAAATTACCCAACAACGAGCCTCCAAATGTCATTCCAGCATTGTTGACGCAGACATCAACTCCACCTAGCGTTTGCTTTATCCAATCGAATAATCCGAGGATCTCTTCATCTTTGCTGACGTCACATTTATAAGGATGCAACTTTCCAGGTAGATGGTTCAGTTCTTCGGAGATTTTCTGCAACAGACAAAGGAAAATAATAATGGACACATATCTAATGTTGCCAGATCGTCTCATCACAATTCATCCTCATCGTCGGGATTAGCCGACATTGGCAGAAAAGCGACGTAAACAAACCAAATAGAACATAATGAGGTTTAAAGTCTGATTTGTTTTGAAAATGAATCGAGTTATAAAGCTTTCCACTTGATAACACATGTCTTGCAAATCTTCATAAAATGTAAATATGGTGTGGAATACGCACACACTTGTAATGAACCTGAGAGTTTAAGATTTTATATTTATAAGAAGTTAAGATTTTTAAAATGTTTGTTATTTCAAATAATGTGCAAGTTGTCACACATAATTATAGTTAGACTGATACAGTTGTAGTTGGAACTTTTATATATGTTTATAAATACGTCAAAATCTGTTCGTGTTGACGTCACTTTCTAATCTCAGCCGAGGAAGTGAACTAACCTGAATGTTTCTCACCTGACGACAGACTGAGTTTGAAAAACAATTGAAGGTGAAGAATAATAAGAACTTGGAAACGGAGAGAATTGAAGTATAGATTTTGGTTTTTCGAGTTTTCTTCTTGCCGATAAGTTGAAAGTAAACAATTAATTATGTTCTTTGACTTTCGCTTTATGTGAGGGAATATACCAACGTTAGTATTGAATGTTCTAGTGTTTTACTGGTAAGTGATTATGAAATATACGCGTTTATAAAACTGCGTTTTAACTTTGAAAACAGTGTTGAGTTTCTTTTCTACCCAGCAAGCCCTGATGATTTGCAGATTCTCATGTTCCCGACTAAAGGAGTAGCGGACTAACTTTGTGATGACTGGTGTTCGACCGGGGGACGTTGCATAGTTATTTTGGCACACCAACGCGGGGCTCGAGTGCATAGTTATTTTGGTACAATCGTGGGGGCTCGAGTGCATAGTTATTTTAGCAATTAAAACGTGATACCCGGTTTAGTGCATACTGAAAGTGTTCGTCCATAGAATTCACGAAGGTAAAAGTGTGATAGTGAAGTGAAAGTATTAACTGGTAAGAGCCATAGACGGTGTTGTAGAATGGAGAAAGACGCGACAGGAATGAATCTGCGAAGCAGAGGAAGAACGACAATGGATGCAGAAACCAAGTTTGGATGCTGTGATGATATTACCAATGACAGGGAATTCTTCCAGTGTTGCCAATGTTTGCAGAGGTTTCATAGTAGTTGTGAAGGGCAGGAAGTAACGTTGGCATCAAATAAAGAGATGCGATGCAAATCATGCTTGTCAGCACCAGAAACAGAACCAGAACCGAGCGTTTCTAGCAAACTCTCATCAGATCACTGGCTACTTGATTGGTTGATGAAAGATGAAGCAGAGCGAAACCAGAAAGAAAAGGAGGATGAAGACCGTAGACAGAAGGAAAGGATAGAGGAGGAGAAACAGCGTAAGAAAGAGATGGCTCAGATAGAGAAAGTTCGAAAGAAGGAGATGATGGAGTTTAAGCTCATAGTTGAGTCTATAGAAGAAAAGAGAAGGAAAGAGAAAGAAGAGGAAGAAGAAAAGAGAAGGAAAGAGAAAGAAGAGGAAGAAGAAAAGAGAAGGAAAGAGAAAGAGGAGGAAGAGGAAAGGAGAAAGAAGGAAAAAGAAGAGGAAGAAGGAAAGAGAAAGAGGAGGAAGAGGAAAGGAGAAAGAAGGAAAAAGAAGAGGAAGAAGGAAAGAGAATGAAAGAGAAAGAGGTGGAAGAGGAAAGGAGAAAGAAGGAAAAAGAAGAGGAAGAAGAAAAGAGAAGGAAAGAGAAAGAGGAGGAAGAAGAAAAGAGAAGGAAAGAGAAAGATAAGGAAGAAGAAAAGAGAAAGAAGGAAAAAGAAGAGGAAGAAGAAAAGAGAAGGAAAGAGAAAGAGGAGGAAGAGGAAAGGAGAAAGAAGGAAAAAGAAGAGGAAGAAGAAAAGAGAAGGAAAGAGAAAGAGGAGGAAGAGAGAAAGAGAAAAGAAGACTTAGATATTTTCCGTGCATTGATTGAAAACCAGGAAGAAAGGAGGATAGAGGAAGATATAAAACTAAGGTCAGAGTTACAGGCTCTATTCTCTCAACATAAACTTGAACAGGTAGAGAGCATCAGAGGAGAGATAGAAAAACTTAGTATTAAAGTCACTGAAAACGTGGACGAAAGGGTAAAGGAAATTGTGGAAGAGCAGCTAGAGTTCTTAAGAGTTCGGCAAGGACGGATAGAGAAGGAACAGGAGCAATTGAAGAAGAATATGGAAACCGGCCTTGAAATTGTCCAGTCTGGAAGAGAATCTGAATGTGACCCTCCACAGAGAGTTCAAGAATTAAAGATTTCTGTAGAGTCTATTAATGTAGCACTAAAAACCTTTGGTGAACGAACAGAACTCATAGAAAATATAGTGCAAGGACAGAAAGTTGAAATAAAGGAAGCTGGAGAAAAGGTTAATTTTCTCCATGAGAAGGCTAAAAAGATGGAAGTATCTCTTCGCCAAGAAATTCAGGAACAGACAGTTACAATTATAAGTAGGGTCAGTGAACTGCAGGAAAAGATCCATAATTTACAGATTCGACCAGAAACCTCTTCCGATATAGTGCCTGATCCAATCCGAGGACTGAACCCAGAAGCTACTGCCTATGAACCTCCTGTTGTACTTCCAAACCCATTCTTCCCCGGTAATACCACAACTTCCGATAGATGCAAGAGGCCTAGAGAAAAGGATAGTAATGACAGTTTTTCTCCTCGACGAAGAACAGAGTTTAAGATGCCCAGAATGGCTGATATCGCGAACATTCCGAAGTTTAAAGGCGATATCGAAGCTCAATCTGCCGAACGATATCTGCGTGAATTAAATGTCAGTTTTGACTTAATGCAAGTGCCTGAGCACTATAGATTGGAATTATTACCTCGGGTTTTCACCAGCAAGGATGAGCATTGGTTAGCTGGTAATATGGACAACTTTGTGAATTATGCTGATTTCTGCGCACGCTTTAAGGATGAATTTGCATCAGAAAAGGCAAAACAAAGACAACTAGCGGCTGTGAGGAACCGAAGGTATTCTCGCCTGGTCCACGACAACTTAGAGAGTTTTGCCTGGAGTGTCTACGCAGCGTACAGAAACCTGGCTGACAATTTTAATGAGAGTGAAGTACTTAATTTGATCATTGGACAGTTGCCGTATCGCATTCGGAATCTTTGTCTGGCGCATGCTCCACGAAGTGTGGATGAATTGACACACTTCTTAAAGGACTTCGATATTTATGATGACCCTGATGCCTGGAAGAATAAAGAAGACCCTAAGAATAAAGAGGCTGCGGGCAATAAAAGTTTTAAGATCCGGAATATCCAGACGGATTCAGAGAGTCGAGGAGGAAATTTCTCACGACCTCGAAGATTCAACAGAGGATTAGGCAGGAGAGGTTTCAACCAAGATCAAAACCAAAGACAGAGACATTTCTACAGGCCTCGTTCAGAACAAGAGCGGAATTCTCCAGACAGATGGCGTTACGAAGAACGACGTAGCCCTAGTCCGCCTAGACAGTACTCTCCACCACGTAGAGGTGACAATTGTGGTTCCTTCTCCCCAAGACATGACGTTGCCTCAGAGCACGAAGAAGCAGTGGAGACTACTAGAGAGTTTCTGCACAACCAGCGATCCCAATCATGTCAAACAAACGTCGACCTTTTCTAAGTGCCACCTCTTCGTTTAGGCAAGTGAACTCGACGGGATGTAAAATACAAGGATTATATGTAAATTCTTTTTGCTGACCGAAATTGTATCTTCAGGCAGTCAAGTGAAAAAAAAAATTACGTATGTGAAACTGGTGTATTTTCCGGAATACTCAAGAAGAGAGTGTTAGATGGTAGACAAGTGGAACTGGAAATCGGTGGTCTGAATTTTAGCACCAAAGGATTCATTTAAGAAGGTTTTGGTTCTGACTTCCTCTGGCGTATGCTTTTTCTAAAAACTGCACCAGGCAGAAATAAGTATTAAGAAAAATGCAGTTGATGTGTTGTTTGTTACCACTCCTGATCAAATGAAGGATGAATTCTCCAGATATATATATATATATATATATATATATAGTACATCCGAAAGGTCCAGAATGAGGATAGAATCGAATGTATAAATCCGTAGACCTCTCAGAAAAGGTCCATATAGTAAATATTTGGATTGATTCCTATAAGCAGGAGTTATTGTATTGCTGGTGTGGAATTTAAAGGCATTATTCTAGAAGCACAGAAGCAAGAAGAGTGTTGAGTTTGAAGTGCTATAGGAAAGTACTGGTTTCAGTTCATTGCTTATCGAACCCTATACCGTTTTCTACAAAGTCTTTCTGGAGAAAAAAACTAGATATATGGAAGCCTACTGTTCTATTAAACCATCATGGAATCAATCATTGCCTGAATTCACTGTTTATTGGTTGTTTATCTACCATCGATTACATTCTGTTTTTGATACTGTAAACTACGTTCCTTCTGAGCTGTTGTCAAATGAAGAGAAGCCAAGATCGAGTCATTCAATTGTGCAGATAAACTCTATATTTTAATGTTCTTTATATACTCAAAATTTTTTCAGAACTTGTAAATTACAATTTCTTCAAAAATTTTCCCCGGACGAGGGGCAATTGTAACGAACCTGAGAGTTTAAGATTTTATATTTATAAGAAGTTAAGATTTTTAAAATGTTTGTTATTTCAAATAATGTGCAAGTTGTCACAGATAATTATAGTTAGACTGATACAGTTGTAGTTGGAACTTTTATATATGTTTATAAATACGTCAAAATCTGTTCGTGTTGACGTCACTTTCTAATCTCAGCCGAGGAAGTGAACTAACCTGAATGTTTCTCACCTGACGACAGACTGAGTTTGAAAAACAATTGAAGGTGAAGAATAATAAGAACTTGGAAACGGAGAGAATTGAAGTATAGATTTTGGTTTTTCGAGTTTTCTTCTTGCCGATAAGTTGAAAGTAAACAATTAATTATGTTCTTTGACTTTCGCTTTATGTGAGGGAATATACCAACGTTAGTATTGAATGTTCTAGTGTTGTACTGGTAAGTGATTATGAAATATACGCGTTTATAAAACTGCGTTTTAACTTTGAAAACAGTGTTGTTTCTTTTCTACCCAGCAAGCCCTGATGATTTGCAGATTCTCATGTTCCCGACTAAAGGAGTAGCGGACTAACTTTGTGATGACTGGTGTTCGACCGGGGGACGTTGCACACTGTGTGTTTGTGGGGGGGGGGTGTAGGTGAAGAGCCATTATTTTGAAATTGGAACAAAAAAGTGATATTTGAATGGTTGTATTTTTTGTTTGACTTGATTTTTTTATCTGTTGAAGTAGTTTTTAGTTTTTCAATATTTATTGTTCTTCACACAATATTGGCTGTGGTAATGTTAGGGGACTTACCCTATATATATATATATATATATATATATATATATATATATATATATATATATATATATATATATACCGTGGTGTTCCCAAGGGGTCATAACCCATTTTTAGCCCAGTAAAAAATGTCAAATGCAGGAAAAGGTGGCAAAATTATGGCTTTCTGCTAAAAAAATGTACAAACCCGCCATCTCTTTCGAAAGTGTGCTACTGTACTTCCGACTTGCAGTTTAAAGTGGGATCCGAACCACTTGTACCTCCACCTTGCATCAAGCCCGGGACCCTTTGATTACAAAGAGGCGACGTTACCAGTACGCTATCCATCAAAGAAAGAAAAGCGAAAACTGTTCCACAAATTGGAACCAAGAAATAGAAAAAAAAGAGCTGTTCCACTTTCTGATAGGGGAGGAAATGTGATAATTTACATTGACATTACTTAATATTTAATTTATATTCTCGAAAATGGGACGAGATCCCAATTTATTTTCCATTTTCTTGTGTTACTACATATATTCAGCTACAAGATGGTACACTTAGTTTTTTTCTGGCCTACTGGTGTTTTGAGATAAGCCTAATTCTAAAGTTGCGAATTTCGCAATTTTTTAGTATTGAAAGGGTTATATCTGCTAACATCATCAATGTCCAAGTAATGTGCTATATCAGGTAGCTTGTTCTAATAGTGAGTTTCCATGCCAAGTAAACAAATATTTTGGGTACTGTTGCTTAATTAAGATGGTATGGGCCGAAAACAGGCTAAAACTGCATTTAGGACACTTTTTCTTGGAGCCTAACAATGGAAAGTAATGCACCAACAACCAGGCCAGTCAACATGGGATGCTAGATTCAATAAGGAAAAAAAATCCGCGGAAGCTGGAACAAATTTTATTATCTTCGTAAAAGTGTTGATAACATATTTATTTTACACCCCTCTGCTACCCAGGCTTTGGCCGCCATCCTTGAACAATAGCGCCCACAATCAATTTTTTGCAAATATCTTGCTTGAGAAGCATTTTACAGTAAAATAGGATAAGACAAGAATTAATCTACATAAAATTCTCTACACAAACTATTCTGTACATATTTCTTCTAGGATGTGCCGTTTAGGTGCTAGAGGAGCGAGAAATTTTATATTTTTTTCCAACCCCATTTGGAAAGAGCGAAACTCAGGGAAAGCTCTTTTGCATGATGTTTTGTAGCATTTCCCTTCCATAAAACTGGAATTTTTACATTATTACAGAAGGTCGTTTATGGTTTCAACTGGTTTTATCATTGCACACGGTAGTTTATAGGAATTATTTAGCGTCACATATGTGTAGGATATGCTTGGTCTCAAAGAGAAGATAACTTCAAAAAAATATGTTGACTTTGTCCAAAAACGTTGGTTATTTCACAATAAAACGATAAAAAAAGTCATGGTCCGAGATATGGTCAGATATGACTGACGACTGAACAGATCCGAATGCGCTCCATGAGTTGTGGGGAATGGCAGAGGAGTGACTGGCTCAATGCTAAGTGGATCCTTGACATGTTCCATCTATGTGTATGCAACTCATTTGATAGTTTCTTGGTTGCCACTGTAATTTACTTTTACTTCTCACGAATAAGATTCTAAAAGCGAAAACATGCCATGGAAACAATATTATGCCAGTAGAGACACAGCAAGGGTAAAGTCACATATCTTAAACATTCCTTTCAGATAATTCACTTCCACGGTTCCAACTGACCTGAAAATCCTGGAGTACCTGAAGAAGTTGGAAAATCCACGCTAGGAATGAGAAGGTAATTGAAAACGCAAGCAATTTTTAAAAAGCATTCAGAACCTGGAAAAATCAGGGGACTTAAATGATTTTTGCTTGCCAGGATTGGTAACCGAAAATACATTTTGTTTTATTTCCCCTAACAATCTTCCTTTTGGAGTATTATTGCATATAAAATTATCATTTTATTTGTCATTTAAACTTACACTTAATTCATTAATTTGCAAACATGAAGTATAACTCTTATTTATTTATTAGCAAGTTAAATCATTATATAGTAGTATAGAAAGTTATTTAATACTGACTGGAAAAATCAGGAACTTTGATCTTGCAAAATGAGTGTGAACCCTCATCCACACATATGTTGCTTATCGTAGGTAGTTGTAGGAAAAAAATCCTGGGTACGGGCCTGGTTCTAGATACTGCAAATCTAGAAATCGTTTCCCGAAGTCTGGATCTGGAAGGGGATCTTTTTCCCAATCCTGGTACCACATTATGGAATCCAACACACCTTAATAAATCATCAAATCACTAAGTGTCTTTCTTATGTTGCTATAACAATATAGGATATAATTGTAAATATTGGTGAGAATTCCAGGTAAGAATGTGTTCTATATTTTTCACAGGGGGCAAAGTAGTGTCTCACGGGGGCAGTTGCCCCACCTGCCCCTTCTAGCTACGGGCCTGAAGAGAAATAAACCTAGCTAGCCTAACCTAACAACTTAAGTCCGGATTACACACGGAACTAGATTTCCAGTAGGAATGCCCTAGTTGGCGCTGGACTGGCTTGGACTACTTGTCGATAGACTTTCGTTCCCATAAGACATTGCGCAGAGCAGACAATCTGTAAAGATGTACGAGCAATTTGAAGAATGCTGTAGGAGAATTACTGCTTTGTGCTTTTATTAAAAATTAAAAAAGAAAAGTATGGACTAGAGATTGGCTGGAAAAAAATATGGCAATCAATGCGTACCGAACAAGCTTTTTTATGAACTTAAAAAATAAAACATTTAATAAGGATTTTCGTTTGTCACGTACACATCTCATCGCTTTGCATAAATACTTAAATATTAATGAATTAAACACGAACTCACTGCACGCCATCTCTTTAGTTTTTTTATCGAGAAACTAACAAAAAGCCAACACTCGGAAACCACAGACAAAACTCAACTTTGCAAACTCACAGATTATCTTCACATGTCCAAACTTTGCTCTTATTGGCTGTTATACAGAATCTAGTAGAGAAAAGCCAGTAGCAATTAGAACATGTCCTATTCCTCCAAATCAGTCAAAAAGCCAGCCAGGCAGCCATCAAATCTGGGCAGGTAGCCAGTTCAGCGCCAACTAACTGGGTTACCAGTTCCGTGTAATTCGGCCTTTAGGAATTTAGCCTAACAATAAAGGCATTCCAAACGCAATGTTGCTCTAGTGTTGTCCAAAAAGGGAGACCCAGCGAGAGATACTTTACCCACCTTCACAGCAGTTTCCCTGCGAGCACAGCCAACGACGATCATTCCATGTTTAACCAATTCCTGGCAGATGGCAGCACCTATCCCCACGCTTGCTCCTGTCACCAGAGCCACTCGATTTTTCCACCTTTCCATTTGAGATTTTCAAATGATCTCGACGTACTCAACGAAACAGCTTTCTCAGGGAACCTTTACACCATACAGCCACGTGCTGGCTTACAACTGAACGCTATTTATCAGTCAAGGTCAAGGATTGTTTTGCGACGTCGCCAGATCTTCATGTTAGATGGTGCATATGCGTGCGCACTGGGGCGCGGGGGGTTGAGTGGGGCAGTTTCCACATTAATATTTTCACTTAGAAATTTAGTGCAGAGGAATCATATTACCGTTATTAAACAATAGTATGCTCATAACGAATATTAAGTCCTTTTAAGCCGACACACTGAAGTAAGCAGATAATGGACTGATATCTTCTTCATTCGGTTTTAATGTAAAGTGCCTTCCCACTGCATTCACCAGATTTACAGTTTCGTGACTGATACGTACAGTGGAATCCATGAGTATTGCCCTGCAAATTGTCCATCACCATGTTCGCGCACTTTATTTGACCTGATAAGAGCTTCAAGAATTAAAAGAAAACTCAAACTGTTTGTCAACAAGCTGTTGACAACTTCTGCACCAGCATACATAAAAATCCATAGCCAAAAAAACACATAGGATGTAAGAGAATAATTAATGAAAATAGTCATGGACAATTTGCACGGTAATACTAATGGATCCCACTATACATTGATGAGATGAGAGAGTCCAAAAAGCGGTGAAGTGTTTGTACTTTGGATTCTTCCGCTTTTGATTTGAAATAATTTCATTTTGCGAAGAGACATTTTTCGTTTGACTTTAATTCCCTTCCCTGTTGTTCAGAAACTACAGCATGTACACATGATCCAGAATTTCTCAACTGGGGGTGTATATAGACGTAACTTGGCAGGAGTAAAAAACGCCACTTGCCCCTCCCCCACATAAAATTTTCAGCTTTGTTAAAATATACAAGTTAAGGGTATTTTTGTTAACCTCCTGCGATCCGAGGAACAAATAAATCAAGAGTAATTCTTATGATTCCTCAAATGTAATAGTTCTTTAGCAAAAATCCCAACCATTAAGCGCTAAGTCTGATTCTTGCCCCCCCAAAGTTAGGACCCAAGTTACGCCCATGCGGGCTAAGTTATTATTTAGGGAGGAGTAATGTAAACTTAGAGCCAGAAACAACCATAAATCGGATTTTTTTTAAAAAAAAAAATAGGGGAATGTTGAGGAAAGTTGGGGGGGCCAGAGGCCTGCACAAGACCTGGAGCAGACCCGTTCGCGAGACATCGCTCCTGAAATGCCATGCAACCTGCGCAACACCCTCGCTTGAGCAGCTTGTCTGACCACCTGCCCAGATCGTTCCTGGCAGGCATTGTAGACCCGCCGGGTACCCACAGTCTTACGATACCTAGTAGGTCTCAGTTCGTTCTTTCCATCAACTGCAGACCCCTCCCTCTACATGACGTAGTTGCTTCGAGTAGAAACTGCACCGGGCCCACACCGTTCTGCAGTGTTGCCAACTGCAATAGATTTTCACTACTTAAAAAATGGAACTCAAAGCTTCGTAAGCCACATCACCAATGAAATGAGATTTACGAATGTTGCTAACCCCCCCCCCCCACACACACACACACACACACATTGAAATAGGTTTTCCGTGGCACAGGATCCATAAGTATATGTCGTAAACAACCAATATACGTATACATAGTGATATAGGGCAGGACTGTAACATGTCACGTTCGATGCCGAGGTCGCGAGTCGAACAACACACTGTTCTACTGCGAACACCAGGGCCGTAGCCAGCCAGGGGCATTGCCGTTACCCTCGTTTGGGGAGGGGGTTTCAAGTACTTGGATAAACGTGCCAACAACAACAATCACAATAATAGTAATAAAGTAGCATGAAAGGCATTATTATCCTCATAAATCACGCAAAAAGGGCACGCAAAGAGGGGGTAGAAGTCCGTTCTCACGTATTTGTGTTGAAACAGAGGATTAGAAACATTTTTTTTCAACACGTCAATTTCACATTAGCTAATAATGGAAAACAAGCACACAAACTGTTTTTGAAAGAAAGAAAGTGCATGATAAATGCATTCCGAATGTACATACATATGTAATGTAAAATTTCCATCTACAATATTTTCTTTTCACATGGAGCGACGTATTACATAATCAATTCATCCAACTCGTAACAAACCAACATTAATAGCAAATAATATCACGGGCCGCCATAGCATTCTCTGTTTTAAAACTTTTCTCACTTAGATCGTTCGGCGCTCAGGACCGTCTCCCGCTACCCCTTTGCTACGGCATTGAACTTGATGAGACTGTATAATATTTTATAACATATTTCTACTTTCGTAAAATTTGAAATCAAGGAGTTGCAATTACCCCTCCATCCCCCCCCCCCCCCTTTGCAGGTGCCGTTGGCCGTCTGGAATGAAAATGCAAGAAAAATATGAAAATTAATTCCATCTTGAGTACCCTTTAGCCCTGCTACTCTTAAATTCTGCTAGCCTGTTTTTTCTTGTACTTTAATGTTTGACCCCCACCCTGACCCCTCCGCTAGACTTAATTTCCGTCCAAGGTTGTGAGCAATGCACCCCGCCCCCTCTGGTTGCGCCACTGCGTGCCTGGTTAAGGCACCATGCAATGAAAAACAATTAGTTTTCAGTGAGGAGTTTTTTGTTTGCTCGATCATTCATTTAGATAAATGAAGCTGTAATACTGCGTGCATTTCCTGGCAATAAGATAAAAACTGCTTACGCTGAACTGAAATTGCTAAGTATATAAATTCTCCTTGGAGGAGAAAGCTCCTCCTAGGACTTCGTAGGATTTAGGAGCTACGTAAGTAGGCAACACTGGCTGTAGCTGTCCACGTGGTGATGAAACACCTGGAGCGACACTCTGCCGGAGGGCTGTTTCCTTCCAGAAGGTTTTGTAGGTGCCCGGGTCTTGTTGAATGCCCAGTTACCTTGTAAGCGCAGAGCGCCTTGAAGACCAAGAACCCGGGTAAAGACGCAAGTCGACTCGTTGCCGTGGGCAGGCGAGCAGGTATACCTGTCCTCGCGGGCAAGCGGGCAGTGGGTAGGTAAAAGGCAGACTATGCAGCCCTCTAGGGGGGACGATAAATCACTGCATAGGCTATGTTTTAACATCAGATTCAAAACAACTACACATAATTTTAATGAGAACATTAAGGGAGCAACTTCCACCCCACCCCCCGCCCGTGCGCACGTCTATGTTCCGAGGGCGAAACGTGATTCGTACACTCAATGCACTCGGTCATGAAGATTGTTTTATTTTCATCACTTTGGTATTTATAGAAACTTTATTGTAACATGATACATATGAGTTCAAAATTATAAGTCTTAGGTTATAGGTTCATGTAGGGCAAGAATACTAAATATTTAATATTTCACTACCTCTTGAAAGAAAATCGATGTTTCTGCATGAAAGTGGTCCCGGGAATCTCTGGAGCGAGCCAATGAAATCAAGTCTCTGCGCAGTTTCGAGAGGGCTCGACCAATGAACACGTGCGAGGGAACGGGATTGCGGGTGGTAGGAATGCGACTGCAGTTACCAACCTGTGCAGCAGCGTGTACTGCTTCGCTCCGCTCACCCCCTCTCTCCCCTTCTTGTGCGGCCTTGCTACAGAGATTTCCGGGATAGAGTATAAGTAATTTGTCCACTATTTCAAACGTAAAGTCTAACAATTGAAATAATAGCAAATGTCATTGGTTATCTGCATATTTTACTCTAAGTCAGGATAATCCCTTTACAGTGTGCCCGTAAAGGCCCGTTACCATTATAATAAAACATAACTCTGAAACGACATGACATAGAGCACGGAGTTACTTTTTACGTCAGTGTCAAGGCGATACACACACACACACACACACACACACACACACACACACACACACACACACATATACGAGGGCAAGTCGAAAAGTATTTACGCCTATTTTTTTCTAGCTTGTTATAAGTGTCATTACAAAAGCGAGATACACGAGCGATGCAGTAGACCTTTCTTGGAACAGCCCTATTGTAACTTCCGATTTCTTCCACGGCACGGCGCTGTTATCAGTTGGCAAAGATGGCCGGAGTGCTCATAAAGTCCACGTCATATGAGCAGCGAAGTGTTATTCGTTCTTTATGGTGCAAAGGACAAACACTACCATAGGAAATGCCAAGTTCAGTAGCAATGTCCTTCAGATGAACACGTCGATCAGCTTTCACCATTTCATCAACACGGGTAATGTCCGGTGTCAGCAAGGAACGAGGTCGGCCCGATCGCTCATTGTCCTCCACATTTTCCGTCCATTTTCAAACTACTTGCACCACCACTGCACACTTCACACTTATAAACACTTGTCCCTATACACCGGCTCCATTTCCCTGTAGATATCTGTGGTTGTTTGTCTTTTATACCATAAGAAACGAATAACACTTCGCTGCTCATATGGCGTGGACTTCCTGAGCACTCCGGCCATCTTTGCCAACTGATAACAGCGCCGTGCCGTGGAAGAAATCGGAAGTTACAATAGGGCCATTCCAAGAAAAGCCTACTGCATCGCTCGTATATCTCGCTTTTGTAATAACACTTATAACAAGCTAGAAAAAAAAATAGGTGCAAAGGCTTTTCGATTTGTCCTCGTATATGTGTGTGTTTGTGTGAGATGGTGCGTGTGTGTGTGTGTGTGTGTGTGTGTCAGTGTGAAGGCGATATTCCACTTCTACCCACACACGCTGCAGTGTTTGCACAGCTGCAATGATCCTTCTGCGAAGTGTTACAAGATCTGGAGCAGAGGTTGGGTACGCATAATCATTGACGTACCCCAAGTGAAAGAATCCAAGGGGTGATATCAGGAAATTGCGGGGGGGGGGGCAGGCCATTGGTTCGTCACGGCCTATCCATCGCCCAGGGTAATGTCTATTCAGAATATCCCGAACATCATGAAACCAATTGATGGAAAATAATGGATAGCTGCAATTCCTCCACCTGGGGGAGTAGGTACTGTTCAAACACATCGCAGTAATTTTTTCCTGTAATCAATGCCCCATTAAGAAAAAAATGGGCCTAACACAAATTACAACAGCAACAAGAAAAAACTTTCCAAAAAAACACCCTGCTCTATGTCATATGTCAGAGTTATGTTTGATTATAATGGTAACGGGTGGCGGCTGGCCAAGTGCAACAAGTGCAGATGTTTTCACCTAATTTTCAAATTAATATTGACATTTGTCATTTGCTTGTTAAATTAAACTATTTCCCAGCAGAACGCACACGATAATACTCAAATAATACGCCGCTCCGCGCTACGCACGTGAAGAGTTCGTCGTAGCACAAACAAACCAAGAGCAGACGCCGCTAGGTTGCGGAAGACTTTAGCCGGTTGTCATGGCAACGGTGACGTCACGTAACGTTGGAATTGAACGGGTGTCGCCATCTAGGCGCAGCATTTCTCTCATCGACAGAAAACATTGCATCCAGTGGTTGTGGCAAAATCGTTGCGTTCTCGCGAGATCTTGTTCCGCGTGTGTGTTTCGCGTTTCCTATCGTGTGTTGTGTCCATGTATTGAGATGTGGTTTGTACAATGAACCCAGTAAATGACTTAGTGTGTAATTTGTTGCAGACACCATTTTCCAGATGGACGGATGAAGTAAAAAAAGACCTTTTAAATTGAGGGGGAGGCCCACTGACACTTACTATTTGTTTTTCATTGCCTATAAATGTACTTCTTCACCAGTTATTTTAGGCACGAAACGCTACTGCTTTAGAGACACACTGTATATAATATTTATATATTTATTTCGTATTGGTTTGGATATCTTATTTCACCTGCAATCGAGTTTTCTTTTACTGTAGCTTAAAAATAAAAAATGCCCGCCTAGACTTTATAAATTCCATTCTCCCAGGAAGGGTATATCTTACACCTTTACTAACCCTCTCCATCTTTATCCATAGTCACTTTAAAGATCATTGTTTTCATTATTATTGTCCTTAGGTCTACTGGTTAATATTTAATTGCAGTTCAAACGAGTATCCGTAATTTTTAATCCGACTCCAGTGCGCTTGCTTTTGACGCTGCCTCCTTTTCGCTAGTCTCGTTTCAGTTATAAACAGAACACGATAATCAAGTTATCAATCAAAAGTTACATGTTAGTATTAGGTGTATAATTACGTACGTAATCAAAATATAGTGTTGGGGGCAATATGTAAAGAACTTGAATTTTGCTCTGAACATGTAAATAGATTACTAATGATAATAAAAAAAATATACAATAACCCGGCATAGCACATACAACACAAAAATATGTAACTCTTATGTAGTCTTATGTAACTCTTATGGCCATAAGTAATGTTTAGTGGGATCCCTACCTTTTGTCTCTTATGTGGTGCACCGTACATAGAATCACTTCCATTCCTCACTCACGCATAAGAACAGGGGGGGGGGGGGTTGTGATCCGTTGTTGGAGGGTTTAAGGGGGCGGTGACTTGGCATCGGTCACGGCTCCAGGTCCCAGCTTCCTTGCGTCTTCCTCTAGGCTGGCTGATGTTCCGGTGACATGGTGTGATTTGTTTTAAGTATTGTTCGGTAAACGCACGGAAGCAGTTCAATTTGCACAAGATCAAAATACAGTTCCTCTCGCTGCGCGGTGCTGTCATCTGTTCGCCGATCGCACTTCACCTACTTGTCTCCTCGAAAGCACCGCCCTGCATCCCTCTGCGCACATACGCAAAGATTTTCCACATCTTGACACATACACGCTCACTCCTCTCATCTCTATCTTGTTGTGTCATGTCCCTTCCCAAACACGCCAAAACTCCTCCGTGTCCTTGCAGAGTTGCCGGTTTCTTAGCTTTGTCCAGTGGCTCTAACGCACACAAACACACTGCTTAGTTTTGCGCTTCAATGCATTAGCTATACAGAGGTTGTAAAATAATAATAATAATAAAATTAGTTTGCTGGATAATCACTCATCTGGTGGATCGAGAAGAAGGTCCTCCAACGATCAACGATATATTATTAATAGAGCCCGGAAGTTCAGGCATTTATTTTCGTTAAAATAGGCAGGCAAAAAGGCATTTATAATGTGGTAAATAGGCACTAAAATGAAAAAAAGGCAAAATAAACCGAAAAAAGGCACATTTAGAAGTCGCTTACTTTTATCTATAATTTCTGGCAAAATGTTAAAATCTAAATTGGGAAGAGCATTTCAATTTTCTCCGTCTTGATTGCACATAACTACAAGGTGCTTTTTAAGTTCTAAACATTCATTGATAGTCGTCTGTCAGAGAGAATGTTTTTCATAATAGAAAATGATCTTTCTACTTCGACAGAAGTTATTGGAGCATACATATAACAAGCTAATGTAGCTGGACTCATTTTGGTAACAGCATTTTCACCTTTTAGAATATCACAAATTGTTTTCAATTGTTTCAAGTCCTCATTTGCACTCACTACCCGTTAGCACTTTTCCGCAACAGCTGACCCCTTTTCTCCTGGCACTTCCATCATCTGCTGCATAGATTCCTCGAAGATTTTCATGGATGCTATAATTGTAATTGTCTCTGGCAATGCACCATAATGTGCAAAAGTAAACTTGAATAGCACAGGAGCTTTTTCTCTTCACGAATTGAAGCCGCTTCATTTTCTGGAAGAGCATCGATCACCTCACTGATTTTTTGAAGGTTGTTAGCATAATATATAGCTGCTGATATCCAGGTTCCTAATCTCGTCAAGACTGGTTGCTGAGGTAAACTAAGCTCAATCGCAACTTCCTGAAATTTTCGGGTTCGAGAGGGAGATTTCAGAAATATTTGCTTTGTGTTCGAAATCAACCTGTCCACTTCAGCAGTCAATCATGCACAAGAAATGTTAACCGAATGGCAATATCCTGACTCAGCATGAAATACTTTTTCTCACACTTTTCTCCTTCAGCAATGTTGAAACATGCGTGAGTTCAATATTACTTAAATAAGGCGAAAATTATTCACATAATAAACGGAAGAAAAATAAATGCCAACAACGTTTTTTGGGAGAAAAATAATTTATATACACATTGTTTTTTAAAAAAATGTCAAATTTCATTGAAAAAGGCAAAATAAGGCATTATAATTAAAAATAGGCAGTGGGGTCCCAAATAGGCAAAATAGGCAAAATGAAAAGGCTTCCAAAATATTCGAAACAACATAAGAAACGTATATCCGGAAAAATTTTATCAATATATGCAGTAGATAAAAAGAGGCATTTTGCCAAACTTCCGGGCTCTAATTATTAATAATAGGAACAAAATGGGTTTATTTTTATTGAAGATCAACAAGTATTATTATATTATTCTATTATTACTATTTCTACTATTCTATGTATCTAGAAATATATTTCGTTGTTTCCTACCAATTGTCTCAATAAAATAATAATAGTAACAATAATAATAATATAAGTATATCTAATTAAATTAATATAATATTAATTAAATGTGTAAATTAATTAATATTGTATTGTTATTATTACATGAATAGGTCAAAAGATGGTAAAAGAATAGAGATATAACAGCACGTATTCACTATCTAGCTTACACTATCAGCAGTGCTCGAAGTGATGCGAGGGGGGGATGCGAGGGGATGGTATCCCCCAGTTAGCCAAATTTTAGCAAAGCATCCTCCCCCAGCTGTCTCATTGTCACCATGTTAACTAACTCCAAGTGTCGACTAAACATCCCACCAGCTAACATTTTCCACTTCAAGCGCTGAGTATCAGGTTAACAATTACAACCTTGGTGACAATGAAGTTCGACCAGAAAGGAATACGTGATTAAATGCACAGAGGCATAGGTGGTGGAATGGGTGACCCGCAGAAGTGACGCATGTGTGTAAGAGGAGGCGTGTGAGCAGGCAAGAATCGTGATCCCAGCATGTTGCACCCAAGGTCACGTAAAGAACGAAAACGGGGAACTATACGCGTGACATTGAACTTCGACCAGGCACCAGACCCATAAAGAAAATTCCAGATAGTGGCGCATTCGACGGAAGCATGACGTCACAGACACGATAAGGGAGTCCGCCGTATATAAGCGAGTGCTGTGCACCGAGGAACCGCAGTGCATCATCACCATGGCCAGGAGCAAACCAATTGACAACACCGTGAGGAGAAGAGTGGTGGAGTTGCAACGGGATGGACTCAGTGAACGGGAAATAGGACGCCAACTGAACTTACCCAAGTCAACCGTCCACTGCATCATCAAACACCACCAAAATACGGGTACTACAGAGCCAGGTAAGGCCCCCGGTCGAAAACGCCTGCTGAGCGTGCGTGACCTACGGATATTTAGGTGCTATATCCAGACCAACAATCATGTTTCTGTGGCCGAATTACGACTGTGGACTCGAGAACGCTTTCACATTGAAGTGTCAACCAGAACCATTCGCCGTTACCTACAGCGATGCGGTTACCGAGTGTACAAGGCGAAACGTAAACCCTTCCTTTCCATGTTGAACAAAGGCAATCGACTACGGTGGGCACGAATGTACCGGGGATGGACATTTCGGCAGTGGAACAGGGTTTTGTGGACGGACGAATCCATTTTCAATGTTGTGTACGGGAAAATACGGAAAACAGTCATTTGTCGGAAGGAGGAACAGAATGAAGCAAAATGTTATGCACGTCGGGTACAGAAACCTGCGTCAGTGATGGTATGGGGATGCATGACGGCATCTGGGGTTGGCCCACTACACGTCTGTGAGCGCATTGTGAATGCACACGCCTATACACGCATACTGGAGCGGCATCTTCCCACAGTGCGAAGGCACCTGTTCCACAGGCGGCGTCTCATCTTTCAACACGACAATGCCAGGCCTCATACAGCGCGGCTGACAAGAGAATGGTTGACTCGCCATCACGTGCGAACTCTGCCATGCCCACCATCGAGTCCCGACATCTCGCCCATTGAGAATGTGTGGCGTGTTCTTAAGCGACGTGTGCAACAGAGGGGACCCACGACAGTGGCTGCTCTTATCGCCTGCCTGCAGGAGGAATGGCACCGCATCGATGTGGAATACCTTGAACGACTCGTCCGCAGCATGCCCCGACGCATTGCCACAGTTATTCGCCGACGGGGCGGCGTCACACCATGGTAAACAGGATCCCCTCTAACAGTGGTCGAACTTCAATGTCACGTCTAGATGGACGAAAATGTTTTATTTTGTGTGGACACCATACATTGCTGCGTTGCAGCGGAAATTTATGTTTTCCTTTGTTCCATGTAGCCTGCTGAATAAAATATGTTCAGCATATGCATGTGTTCTCCTTCTTTCACAACTCACTCCCATATTTGTGACTGGTCGAACTTCATTGTCACTAAGGTTGTATATAAAAGCAACTTCCCTGGCAAGGAAATTCATGTCAAATAGATAAAGAATTGAATATTTATTGAATAAGAATATGCTGGAAAAGTAAATTTACTGATTAATAATGAATATTATCACAAGTAGTAGTGTGTATAAATCTTTGGAGTCGTCCGTCAAAGCTTTATGATCCAGATTCCTTGCCTTTCAATAAGTTCGGCAGAAATGAACAAACATCGATTACATAATAAATAATAAAACAATTATATTTTCATTATTTAATTACAGTACTTGGTAAGTCTTACGATTGTGTATGGAGACAGAGATATATATTTTTACCTGAAACTTTCAACCTTCGTTGCACCACAGTGTTTGGAGTTACAGGTGGTAATTAAGGGGGTTCAGGTGTTCTGGACCCCCCCCCCGAAAGACTTACCTAGTATAAAAATTAAGTAACAAAAATATACTTGATTAGCATTTGTTGTATAGGTATTTGTTTTTCTTATTTATTGTTATTTATTCCCGACGAACATATTGCAAAGCAAGGATTACATTTTGATATTATGGCTTTGAATGACACTACCAAAGAAGATATGCAAACTACTGCTTATAATAATATGCATAAAATATTAATCAAGAACTTTACTTTCCATCAACTGAATCTAACATCCCTTTTTAATTCAATAAATATTCAGTTCCTTACATATTTGACATCAATTTCCTTGCCAGGGCAGTTGCTTTTATACAAATTTTGGCGATCATAATTCTTCTACCGTATTTTTACATAAACATATGTAATAATAACAATACACTATTAATTAATTTGCATGTTTCAATTAATATTATTTTAATTTAACATAATTGAGGACTAAAAGTGGTAAACGTTGTAAGTGCCAAAAGCGAAAGTGTTCGGAAATCGCATCGTTCCGCACATCAGCTCGTAAGAACGTGCACACTAGTGACCTCTTTACACGCCCTTTGAACTACTTAGAGGGCTACCAGCCACATTTCACGTTTACCACATTATAAAGCATGGCACATTTCACAGTTTAACGTGGAAAACGGTGTTTGAATTATTGTTGCACTTACAGCGTTTACCAATTTTAGTCTTCAATTATATACTTATTTCAATTTAAACATTATTATTATTATTATTATTATTATTATTTCTGAGACATTGGTTCGGACCCCTCCCCGAAATATACTCTACATCTAGATAGTGCCTGGTTACAGTATAGTGGAAACGATAATTATGTGACATCACTGGAAAAATTTTCTTTAATATAAATCTATTTATGGATTCATTCGTACAAATTTGAATTATGAAGATTTATTGTAAAAAATCATTTGCTGCATTCTCTAAGATGACGTTCTGATAACCTTTCCCCGGTTAATTCTGTCTTCTTTTAATGGATGGAGCGTGTTGGTCTGATGACGATGTCATGTATCTGGAAAAAAAAATCAACAATTCAATTCACGTTAAAATGCTAAAAAGCCCATTATGTTCTGTGTTTTAAAATAATGTTGATTCAATACAAAAAATGGTTTCTTGAATTTTAGTAATGAAAATAAGTATGGGCCTCTGGGTCTCCCCACCCCCCTTCAGGTAAGTAAGTTTATCGTACGGCAGGGGTAAGCTAGGGTTAAAAACACGAAGGATGTAAGAGAAACATTTATCGAAAATAGTCATGGACAATTTACCGAGCAATACTTGTGTGTTCCACCGTACACATACGATTTTCGGATGCAACTCAATTTCTGGTAGCCTATTTCTTCAAGAATAGTAGATATTTTATACGTATATTGTATATACCGGGTGCGTTAAAAAAATGTATACACACTTTGAACTGTCATAGAAAATTTATTTTCCAACCTACAAGGTTAAATTTCTGGGAAAGGAAAGGCTACAGTCCAATTTGAAAAATAAGTGTACTTTCTGGTCAAACTGAATGTTCCAAATGGTGGTTAAAGTTAATGTTCAAAATATGATGGCCTTCAGCTTCGACACATTTCTGAGTACAAGTCACGACTGATTCCGTACTTCGCACCAAGGTCTCCAATGGGATTTCTGGGAAATCATTTCTGGGAAAAAGTAATGTTATGTTTCCTCAACAGGTGGCAGCAGAATCGTCGATCTAGCTGCGTAACCCAGTTAGTGGCAAGTACAGCGCCTAGAATAACGTAGTGTGGAAAACGGCATGCTTCTGCGCTCTCTGGCTGGTTCCACTCGAAAATGATCCGATAGAGGCGCTGGTGTTGACCCCGGTGCTTGGTGTTCGACTGCTTATAATGGAAGTAAATGGAGTTTTCGCTGCAACGTCTGATTCTTTTACATGAAGCATTTCTATGAATGTGATAATTTCTTTGATATTTGGTACAGTGGTCGCGAAGATATTAACGAACATTCTAGACAGTCGACCACGTCCTGTTATCGTCATACTTTCGTTAATAATACGGGAGAAAAAAATACGCGTGGAATGCTCTTGGCAACTAAATTTTTGTGTATGAATTAGGTTCGTTATTATTATCATCATCATTTCTTTTAAAGATATACACACTGAAGCATTTGTATTTTTTATATTTACTGTCTCTTTTCTTCCGTTTAAACTAATCGCGGCGATGATGATAATGATGATTCCATGAAAGGACAAGGGGAAACCCACAAAACTTTCTTAGTGCCATCGACATGATTGTAAGGCAACTTTCAAACCAATGGGACAAGCGACACGGGATGTTCACACTGTCACACTAGTGACACACACTTCCAGACTGTAAAATAGCATTCATTGCACATGAGGGTCCAAACAGCAAACAACACGTTCATATGGCGTATTCGCGTGCTACTTGTTACTTCGGTCGGAAAGCTCCTTAAAGGAAGGGTGCTGAGACCGAAGCGACGCGCTACAGGGGGAGTTCCCATCTAAGCGACAAGCGACAAGCGACATGGTGCCTTCAGTCTATTAGCAAGCGTTGCTTGCGAATAACAGATAGGCGACACGATAAACCGCACATTACAATTACAGATCTAGGCGACACGATAAGCAACACGTGTCGCTTTGCCGTTTCTGCGTTGCTCAAACTGAGCCATTTCCTCAATAGCTTGCAACATGTTGCCGTGGTTTGTTGTTCGCGCATACGTGATGCAATGAGTGTCTTGCTTTAGTGATATTGCGCACAAAGCGACAAGCAGCACGCGACACTTATCGCTTGAGGATTTCACCAACGGAACGCTGGCGTGTGCTTCCCGTCATGCCGCTACGATGTGAAATGTTGCTCTTGATTGGCTCGTTTCCAAGCAACATGTGTCGCTTCGGTGTGAAAGTTGCCTTGGACCGAAGGACCCGTGTCGCTTTGGTGTGAAATCCTCGTATCGTTTGTCGCGTGTCGCTTTGGTGTAAAATCTCCTTGAGGAAACTGTGCAGTCAGAGCTTGTGTCCCTACGGTTCGAAAGGCTGTATAGATTTCCGACTGCTCGCTTTCAAGCGACATTTGTGGTTTGTCGCCTCGGTATGAAATATCTCTCAGGATACTATTTATATTCTAATAACATAGAAAAATAAACTCTAATACACAGTCCAAGACCTGACGTCCGGAATCACATTGCGATGTTTCTTCTTGTGTTACGCATGCTATTTATTTATTCATTTTATTTTACTTTTCTTTCCAAATTAATGCCATTTCGTGAATGCAAATCACTCCACAAATATAACTGTTTCCATCAATTCACTTACCGACTTTCTAGAGAAACAAATCTACACAATATATTCCAAAAACTAACTAAGCCGCATTACTTTCATAACAAAATTAGCACCTGGGTCGATCGCACTGCCATCTACTTGTCATCGTCTCGGGGAACCAGTTTCTTGGGTCGTTTTCCACACTACGTTATTCAAGGCGCTGTAGTGGCAAGAGAGTAACATCGTAACATCAACATGGCGGACGTACGTTTGAGCTTTGAAGAGCTGAAGCAGGTTATTAAGTGGTACTGGAAGTTTGAGAATGTTGCTGCGGTTCAGTGACAGTGGAGAAATGAGTATGGAACTGATCAACCTCCAAGGTTAACAATTGCACGTCTACGAAAAAAAATTAAGGTTCATGGAACGGTGTGCGATGTGAAGAAAGGCCGATCAGGGCGACCTCGCACGGTTACAAGTGATGAATCCTCAGATGCGGTGCTGGAACTGTTTCAGCGTTCACCACAAAAATCTTCAAGGTGTAAATGTGTGGTGTGGTTTGTTTCCTAGGGGACTCATTGGTCCTTTCCGTTTCGAAGGTACTGTAACTGGAGAAAAGTACCTAACAATGCTTGTTGATTCCATTTTCCCTGCCATTCGTGCAATGTACGGTAATGACAGGTTTTATTACCAACAAGATGGCGCCCCACCGCACTATCATAGGGATGTGGAAGCATGTAGCATGCCAGTGGATAGGACGCAGGGGACCAATCGAGTTTCCTGCACGCTCTCCAGATCTTACGCCGCTCGATTTTTTCTTATGGGGCGCAGTAAAAGATGAGGTGTACCGTCGTAAACCACGTAACCTGGACATACTTTGGGATGAGATTCAAGCGGTGTGTGCAGCAATCCCATTGGACACTTTGGTGAGAAGTACAGAATCAGTTTGGACCAGCAGGTAAGCAAATTCGCGCCATTATTGAAGAAACCGGTGCGCAAATCGAACGGGGTTTCCTTTATGGCACAACGTGCTAACAAATGCTTGTTCTGACGTCATACACAGAATGCCTACAGGTTAGGTCTGTCTGTTAGGTTTGCTTCTCTTAGCATAAATAAACTGGAAATCTATTACTTGTGCTAAGGACCGGATGTATAAACAGCACTAACTGGAGATCACATACGACTCGTACTCAGAAATGTATCGAAGCTGAAGGCCATCATTTTGAACATTTACTTTAACCACCATTTGGAACATTCAGTTTGACCAGAAAGTACACTTATCTTTCAAATTGGACTGTAGCCTTTCTTTTCCAAGAAATTTAAGCTTGTAGGTTGGAAAATAAATTTTCTATGACAGTTCAAAGTGTGCATACATTTTTTTGACGCACCCCGTATAATATTTTGTCACTATCGCCAACCCAAAATTTACATGAAGTTGGCGCAACTGATAGTTATATACTCATATTGCATTTTCAGATGAGAGGGGAAAAATTCACCGGTTAGGAACAAATAAAAAAAATGTAGAACCTCCAGGTATAGAAAACCCGGGGCGCTTCTTTCATCAACACATATATCACCACAAGGTAGAAGTGGAATAAATGTAACACCGAAACTAGTCATCACTTCACTGGACGCCTCCAGTATCACTCACCACAGTTGCAAATGTTAGATAGGAACACCACTGGAGGTACTTATCAACTGGTTAGTTGAGAGGGAGAGACTGTTTGTTGCAACATATCCTTATTTGTAAACTTGAAAATTGCAATATTGTAAGGCGCGATAACTCACAATATTGAAAATATGTGTTACAAATGGATATATGAAGGCACTCTCGTCACCATGATAGTATTCTCTGGCTTCGAGATTCTTGGTTTCAAGTTGACCTATCTTAAAAGGCCCACGTTTTCAGTCTTGAACCTTAAGGTGTGTGGTGTGATGTTGGGCTAGGTTCGAACGCAACTGTCAATTGTTAACAGGTCTTTACGCTATAGCTCAACTCTCTGTGTCCAGGAAAAGCTATAAAACACGCTCAACCCTGCTACTATGTTGAGTGGTCTGGAGGCGTCCACGGTAGACTGAACGGGGTTTCCTTTATGGCACAACGCGCTAACAACGTCTTGTTCTGACGTCATACACAGACTGCCTACAGGTTAGGTCTGTTAGGTGTGCTTCTCTTAGCATAAATAAACTGGAAATCTATTACTTGTGTTAAGGACCGGATGTATAAACAGCACTAACTGGAGATCACATTTGATCTACGATCCGGGAATGAACTAAGTTCAAGCTATCTATAAAGCTAACTGTCGATTTGTTGATCTTAGATCAAATCCTGATCGTAGGTAAAAAAAGAAAATGCGTTGGCAACGTGGCAAAACAATTGTAAACGTCGATAAATCTAAATATAACGCCAGTATGCCTCTGATTTTGACAATTGTCCAACACTGCGATTATTTTAAAGTCGTTTTGGAAAAATATATATATTTAATATTTGAATAAAGAATAAATCTGAGGTGCTTAGGGTTACCAAACGTCCGGTTTTTCCCGGACATGTCCTACATTTTAGCCTTATGTCCGGCGTCCGGGAAGAATTTGAAAAATATTATAAATGTCCTACATTTTGAGCATCACATAATATTAATTAGGAAAATACGTAACAGGAAAAAATCATGCAAGTTACATGTCTATGGACTGCGCTTCCAAACTCAATAGTGAAATTTATTTTGATTCAGCCTTTGCCCAAAAAGAAAAAGTTTGTTCTGCTATTAAACAAACGGGAAAACGGTAACAATTAATGACCAAAGTTCTGGGACTACTTTCTGATAACGTCACTGTTCAATGCCTGAGCAGAATGTCTAGCCTTACGGTTTATACTGATGGAACAAGGTGTTGCCCATTCAGGGTATCTGCCAGTCAAGAAAGTCATGGAAGTCAAGAAAATGTCAAGAAATCAACAAATAGGTCAAGAAGTCAATAAAGAGGCAATAAATTGTTTTTGTGGTCAAGAATTTTTGCTCCCATAATGACTGATTGGTTGATTTAGTTTATTTTACTTAAATTTTTTCTGTCCCTTTGGCTAATCGCGAAGATGAGGATGAATGGTGGTAAGATATGATGGATGAAGGGCAGTGGCGGCGATTGGGTCCCAAAATCGGTTGGGGGGGCAAGGTGCCAAAGCTAGGGGGTCAAAGACAGTATATTTCCCTTTAGATAAGATTTAGCTTAGTGCTAAAGTGGCGAAAACGAAGGGGGCAACTGCCACCCGCTCGTCACCCTAATTCCCGCCACTGAGAAGGGACAGTCACAAACATATAGGGACAACCAACAGAAGCCCCACATAAGATTATACTGGCTGTGAGTCCAAACGCCAAAGCCTCGCTTGTCTGCCAAACACAGTTCAGGATGCATTAATACAAGAAAGCAGATCTAATTATCTTCTTAAATTCAGCTTCAGTTTTTATCTTAACTGGCCCTTTGGTAGGGGTTTTCATAAAATAAATATTTATTTCCTTAATTACTAATTTCCAACTTTACCTAAGTAGGGGTTGAATAAATAAACGTTAAGTAAAACGGGAAAAGGGTATAGAAAAGTTCAGAAAAAGTCAAGAATTCTGGATGTGTTATTTTGGTAGACACCCTTTCATTGAACTAAAAATTACCCAAGATGAAACTTCTGGAACCATTTTAAATTACGGTAATTGCTGAATATTTGTTTGCCATTACAGGTCATTCAAATGATGAGAGAGTACTTTCATTACCATCAGCACAACCTCACGAGAGAAATTATTTTTTTCATAAAGTCTGTAAAATGTTTGGTACTGATCCCTATAATTTCAGAGAGTTTGACTGTCCACTCTAACTTTAATATAGTTTGACTAAACCTGAAACTTTGATAAAAATTGTCTTCTCCGAGAAGAACCACTTAAATCATGTAGTAAGGGGTGCATTGATTAGTATAATTCAAGTTTTGAAATTTTGCATTTAAAAATTCATTAAGAATTATTTTTTAAAAAACTGAAAAGTGTCATTTTTCAACTACTTTCTAACGTGTTCTATAGAAATATGTATTATATATTGAGAATGTTTTGTGTCCTACATTTTGGGATAGCATGTCCTACATTTCCCTTGCAGCGATCTGGTAACCCTAGAGATGCTGGATGTAGTAAATAATCGTACATAATGCAAATTTAGTAAAATCATGTAAACTTGATACTAAACAGCGATTTATTGCTGGTGCGAGTTCCACCTATTCGAGTGGCTCCGTCGTATAAAGTGGGTACCTGGAGGAAACTCTGGGGGGTAAAGGTGGCCAGGGGCGTGGTGCTGATCACATCACTCCCACCTTCAAGAAAGTGTGCGACCCTAACCCCACAACCCCTATATGCCTTCATGGCGTTGCGCATAACACAGGGAGCACATTACCTTTTTTTGCGAGTTCCGCGTGGATGATTTGTCATTCTCATTATGATCCAAGCAACTATCGATTGCAAAGGGGAGAAACTATGCTAACATGTTGTTTTTTTTAAAACTGCATTTCTTTTTAATGCTAACAACTTCCTCATACTCGAATTCGGAGCTATTGTTCAGTGAGGATGTTTATGTTTATGTTTATGTTTATGTTTATGTTTATGTTTATGTTTATGTCTATTGCATTTATTTTGTGATCACATGATAACATGTTACAGGTGGACCGACCATTCGTTCCTGTAAGTAACATACGGAATTTTGTAGGGTTGTGCGGAATCCCGAAAGGTCGGTATCGGAATCGGGGATAAACTTTCCCGTCCCGATCCCGACTTTGGGAAATTACTTCCTTGTCAGTCGGGAAATTCAAAATGATCATTTTTAAAGTGGTTGATTCTAGCTGTTACCTACATTGTAAGTGCCAGGAACTTCTCGGAAATTGTTTCACTTTAGGTGAAAATGACGTGTAATTTGAGATTTCTAGACCGTCGGGAAATTTCGAACACTACCCGTCCCCGAATTTGCCGACATGATTTGGAAATTGCGAATATTTCCCGTCACGAACGCCGGGATTTAAAAAAAAATCCGTCCCGATTCCTTTCCCCAATCATTCTTTTTTATCTCGCACACCTCTAGAATTTTCCTTGCACTAATAACTTAGGCTAATAATGAAAGCATTCTGCGATAACGTCAGAAAGCAAGGTTGTGTGTCGATGTGAGCTCACCTGGACGTGTGGAGGGGCGCCAAGGATGTAGACTGTAGCCTCTGCGATGTCATCCGCCTCTAAGTACGGGTACTGGGTGAGGTAGTCTTTGGGCACTATCTCTGTGGCCACCAATCCTGGGCTGATACTCTGCAGTAAACATAATTCTAGAATTAGATTATGGTGATGAGAATTGAGAAGGATAAGACATCTTACGTGACATTTAAAGAATACTCAAATTTCCTTTTGCTGAATAGGAAAATAAACCTTAATGCCTGCTGGGATTTTGTGGTGAGGAGGAGATCACTAGGTCTTGCCCCTTACAAAAAAGGAAAAATTATCAATTGTTACATTTTCTAAATGATATTCGTAGAGGGTGGGGCTAAAGAAGGTTCCTTCAACATTCCCCACAGAAACGCATCACACATCGTCAGGTCCGGACTTCTTGGAGGAGAAGGGAAGGCAGTCCTTCTGGACAGAAGGCGTTCTGAAAACAGTTCCTCTAACAGTGCCCTGTTCTCCAGGCCTATGTGTGGGGTGGCTCCATCTTGCTTGAAAACTTGCTGACGGAAACCCAGATTATTCACATCACAAAATGTCTGTCAATTTTCATGAAACCGGACGATGGCTTAAATAAATTACCAACTTCATCTCATTTCCATGTTTCGGTTACCTTTTCATTGCCCCACCCTGTATATCTAATCACCTTTTCTTTTATGCCGTTTAATTTTATTTTTCATAATTTTCCATCTTCCATCGGCCTCCCCGATGGCGCAGTGGTCGTGTCGTCGCCTTGTAATCAAGGGGTCTCGGATTCGATACCCGGTGGAGGCACATGGCGGTTCGGATCCCACTTTAAACTGTAGGTCCAGTCCCGATTAGCCTTAATGTGCACAAAGTGGATTTAAAACACCAAATCAATCAATCCATTTTCCATCTTCTGTTCTTCTAACTCACCTTCTCTGTGTTTCATATATTTTCTTCTCTATCTTTAACTCTTATTTTGTTTTTGTATCTCGCTTCTTTCACTCCTCCTAAAACATTCCTTCCTTCTGATGACACTTAAATATGACAATACACGTAAGGACAAGTTTATTTTGGGTTTCCAAGTTGATAAAGTTCTACCTACAAATTATTTAAGAATATACAAACTAAGAAATTCTAATTGAAATTTGGGCCCTTTGGAGCAAGGGGGTTTCTTAGTAAATAAGGGGATGTAGACTTCGTGACAACCCCATCACCCAGTGGCTTGTTCACTGCAGTTAGTTAACAAACAGAATGAAATGGTCAAGGGCCTCCTTTCCGGTGGAGGCATATAGTGGTTCGGATCAAACTTTAAACTGTAGGTCCAGTCCCGATTAGCCTTACTGTGCATAAAGTGGACTTAAAACACCAAATAAATCAATAAATCAATGAAATGGTAAAAATTTGGTCTGTTGGGATTTATAGAGCTGTCCTGTCATGGCTCCATGAGCGTCCCACAATTGGTAGAAGTGGGGTATGGTTGGTGGACTACTAAGTGAACCTCCCAGCTAGATCCGAGGGATCCTCTGATCAACGACAGGTGCGGTCCTCCATTCATATTGGGGGTTAGGCGTAGAGCTGAAAACTCTGCACTGCAAGAAAAAGTTACGTCAAGAATCAGCAACATGGTGCCATGGATGTTCCCAAGGTAAAATATTCCGGAGGTAAAATAGTCTCCCATTCGGATGTCTTTGGGAGGTTCCTGGGCTAAGGATAGGTTGGTTGTACACTAGGAATAAGGATATTAAATTAAGCACCTGGAATGTTCTGAGCCTTTACCGGCCTGACGCATTTCAATCTACAATTAATGAGATAGTTAAGTCACTGCAGTGGCGTATGCTGAGTCTAAGACGTGGGCTATCTCACTATGACACCTGGTCCTAGGCTATAGAGGAAGGGAGGAGGCTAGACTAATTCTTGACGTCTTCAAGGAAGCCACGTTGCCATCCTAACGGTAGTCAGGTTGCAAACTTATAAAAATTCAGGTTGCCAAATTCTAAGAACTCAGGTTGCCAACTCCTAAGAATTCAGGTTGCCAACTCCTAAGAATTTAGGTTGCCAACTCCTAAGAATTCAGGTTGCCAACTCCTAAGAATTCAGGTTGCCAACTTCAGAATCGCCATTATCTTCTTTTTCAAATCAGCTTAATTCACACAGTTTCTAAAAGATTTCTCTTCAGTATTTTACTTTCTAGGGTTCAGGCTTCGCAGATAGCTTAGCTAGCCCGGAATATACGCTCCTGAGTCACTGGCAATAAAAATGGGAACCTCGATCCTGAAATACCCTTTTCCCTTCAAGGTGTTGTGTGTGTTGCCTAACTCTAATGGGATAAGTGGATTTTAATAGCAAATTTTCAATGGTAACTTCTAACATTGCCATAGACTTAGGCAACACACACAACACCTCCTCGGGATTTGAGGATCTTGGTTCCCATTTTTATTGCCGCTAACTAGAACAACAGCGGTCACATTTCAATACCAAACATTCGACGCTCAACATGACGACATGGGTAATATGACGGTGAAACAGGTGATAGTGCTTTAGGTTGAAAATTGGTTTTGAAAAAGAGGTGCTGAAGCGGGTGCGGAAGAAATTCAAGGGGTGCGCAAGCACCCTTCGCACATCCCTGGCGCCGCCCCTGATTTTTTAGGCCTAATTCACAGGGTTTTAGTGCCTGTAGAAACGAAAACGGAGATTTGGTATTATTAGGTATTATTATATGTATTCTTTCCGCACATGAAACGCCGAGGACGAGAAACGCACTAACCGAGACCCTGATGTTCGTGTTGGCATCCACCAGTTCCTGTCTCAGGCCCTCGGTCATCGCCTTCACCGCGTGCTTCGTCCCTGTGTAGAAGTGGATCATTGGAAGGTTCACGATGCGGTGGGCTGCCAGGCTGAAAGTGGAAAAGTATCATAATTGCACTTTATTGTTTGAATATTTGTCATAGTTAAAATGTAATATGTATTGTCGGGCTTTGGCTGGTCTATAATTTTGAAACTAGGAAGAACAACTGCTCCATGAAATGCATCCGTGTAAAGTATTATCTGCTATAAGATCTTTGGAAGCATTTATAGACCATTTATGCTCAGGGGCGATTCCTCCATGTAGGAAGTGAGGAACTTCCTACAGTTCATTTACACTTATTTCCAGTCTTCTACTTTTTTAGAAGTTTAATGTGCGTTATAAAATTATGAGCGTAATGTGTGTATATTTCACTAGGTCCGATACTGTTCCCTATTACTCGTTGCTCCAGCTGACAGCCAAAACGACAGTCTTCCCTCCTGCTGAGGAACCTACAGCGGGATGGCCGAGGGGTATTGAAGAGAGCGGGAGTGGGTTGCTCGGTTAAATTGCCAGCGAGGAAGGATCGAGGGTATCCTCATTCAGTGATACCAACCCTAGCATTATGGTTCTATACCTAGTATAATTTGAACTTTGCTGGCATCTAGCACCCTGTGTTTGGCAAGTGCTCTTAACGCGCGTCCTTGGGAGACAGATACATTTAATTCAAAGGAAAGAGGAAAGAGGAAATATATTTTATATCTTATTTGTACTTCTCTAGCGAACTTGTTCCAAACAAGAGAAAGTATGCCGACTAAACGACAAGTTTTTACAATCGGATTCCGGTCCATCCTCCTGTTTTAAGCTTCTCTTTATACTCCCCGATTATGAAATGAACATTTTATGAAAGGAAATTGGTAGATAGTTGGAGGTCACAAATAAAACATACTGGTCGCCTTTCCCAATCGTCGAATTTTCTCCAACTTTTTCAAGCACACAATGCTGAACCCATTTCATTCATACTGAAGCGCCCATTCCCAACCAGACAAACAATCAGTAACACAATGGCTTACAGGCCAAGCTTGTCACACACAGTACAGTTTTACACTTAATTCTCGGAAGTATCCGAATAGTGCTGTATTCCGCAAATTACCATGTTTTCAAATTTCCTATAACTTACTTGCCGGCCCCCGTGGCGGAGTGGTTAGCACATCGCGCTATGACGCTAGGGGTCCCGGGTTCGAATCCCGGTCTGGGAGTGGATGTTTGTGACTGTCCAAAACTGGAAAGTTATAGATCTCGCCACAACAAGCGACCACAACTTAATACTATTCGACTTAATCTACAGGCAACATCAGCTTGAACAGACAAACCAGGAGAACATATTGAACTGGAGAAAAATCGATCATCAAAAATTCCTAGAAAAGCTCATTATCCCTGAACAATTGGACCAACAAAAATCACTCAACACGCTCGCAGAGGAACTCTCTGCAAACATCAGACAAGCAATTGAAAATTCATCACCCAGAAATAACCAAAGGAAAATGAAGAGGAAGCCATGGCCAAATAAATTAACCAACCTTAAGAAACAAATGCAAAAAGCCAGGAAACTATATCAAAAATCCATCATCGCACAATACAGAAATGCCAACCTCCAGATTTACCGTGCCAAAAAAAAGCAATACGAAACCGAGCTACTAAATTATAAGACACAACAATGGAATATCTTCATCGAAAAACGTCTGGAATTAAATAAATGGGGCACCCCGTATAAAATCGCTACCGGCAAAATAAAAAAACCGCAAACCATTTCCACCTTAATTAATGACGAGAACAACACGAATATGACAAAGGACTTGGAAGAAACCATCAACTTCTTAATGAAGAATCTCATACCAGACGACAAACCTGAAAACGACAGCGAGGAAAATAAGGATACAAGAAAAATCTATCACCAGCCATATCCAGAATCACCAATATTACCTTTCACTACCCAGGAAGTAGAAAACGAAATAAGCAGCATGAAAATGAAGAAGTCCCCGGGACCAGACGGAATTCCTGTGGAAATAATACAAGAAATCACCCCAGTACTTACGCCTTACATTACTCAACTATTTAATGAGTGCCTTGTTCAGAAGATATTCCCAGAAACCTGGAAGGAAGCAAACTTAATAATCATCCAGAAACATCCAAATAAAGATGAAACCAGGGTCAATTCATACAGACCAATATGCCTTCTCAACGTTTTGGGAAAACTCTTCGAGAAACTTATCCTAAAAAGACTCAAAGAATTTCGCCTGCTCAAACCCATATCAGGGATACAATTTGGGTTCACGAAAGGTAAATGCACTGACGATGCATTACGCCTTCTATCGTCTACAACACAAAACACTCCAAACAAGTACATGGTTGGAATCATGGTGGACATCGCCGGGGCATTTGACAACTTGTGGTGGCCCAGCCTTTTTCAAACACTTAAAAATATGAACTGCCCAGGTATACTCTTCCTACTTATGAAAAGTTATTTCTCTAACAGAAAAATTAGCATCAAATATCCGGATCTACAAATGAGTAAGATCACGTCAAAAGGTTGTCCTCAGGGTTCCATTCTGGGACCCGAGCTTTGGAATACTAACTTGGAGCCTGCGCTTATGAAACTACAAGACCATCCAGACATAGACCAGATCATAGCTTATGCGGATGACATTATCATGCTCACTTCCGGTAACTCAAGAAGGGAAATCGAAGATAAAGCATCCACTGCAATCAATATGTTATCCAATTGGTGTGATCATGCTAAACTCAAAATAGCTTCGGAAAAGACTCATTATATTATCCTTAAGGGGAAGTTACAAAGAAACCCTCAAATCAAACTCAGAGAAAGAAATTTAAAAAGAGTAAGAGAAGCTAAATACCTTGGCATTACTCTTCAAGAGAAGATGTTTTTTAACAGACACATAGCCCTGGCAACAACCCAGGCCGAAACAACTATAAACAGTCTAGCCACATTGAGTTCAGCAAACTACAACCTTCCACTATCACACATAAAAACATATCTCATTACCATATATAATTCTATTATTTCCTATGGCTCGCCCCTGTGGGCCATGGAAACCAGTAAACAGTACATTAAAAACAGATTGAGATCTTCACAACGCAAAGTGATACTTCGCCTAACGGGTGCATTCAGAACAACCTCAACCCTGGCTCTTCTCATGATTGCGGGCCTACAGCCTATTGAAATCGTTATTAAAACTAGATCATCAAAGTATTACTTTAGAAATGGACAAGAGGACGAAATCTATAAACTAATTGGAATACGCCCTGCCACGGTACCAGAAATTTACAACCACTTGTTTAGCGTCTGGCAACAGGAATGGACACAAGCCACGCAAGGAAGGAGACTTCACAGCTTCCTTCCAAACATAAAAGAACGACTTTCGATGGACCATTTCCATCCCACGAGAGGTCTCATACATTTCCTAACGGGACACGGTCCCTACGGTCAACACCTAAATAAGCACAACCTCAGACAGACTGATAAATGCCTGAAATGTAAAACCGAGACGGACACACCGGAACATAAAGCCTTCTTTTGCCAGACATCAAACAAACAAATCGAAGATTTAAGACAAAAGCTACCAAACTTCAACACGTACCAGTTAATAAGAAATCCCGAGCACTTTACGTCACTAAACAACTTAACAAACCTGGTGTCGAAAGAGGAACATTCCCTCTTCAAATCCGGCATCACTCACCTCCCCATTCAACCCCTACCTCCGGAATGTAATATACCCCCCAGAAGATCACAAAGAATCCACCTTCGACAAACTCAACAACAGGACATCCCTCCTTAGGACTAAGATCACCAAGAGGATAATGAAGCAGAACCTCCCACAGGAACATCAAGAAGGAGACACTAATACAGAAGACAGTGATACGCCAAAACGAAAAAAGGTTACGTCTCCCCGGAGAAAGGCAAAGGATAACACTGCAAGGACTCGACCTAGGAACCAACCGAATTTAACCAAGATTCTTCTTTTTCGTTTCTTTCTTAAATTGTAATCTTACACCCCCTTCTTTATTCTCGTTACTAAACACACTGCAAACTTCTCTCACTGATTCTTGACAATTCTCTATATTTCCACTACCGAACGTACTAATGTACCCGATACTTCCCAGGAAATCCCTCCCTACTTCTTCCCTTCCTGATGATGTCCCGGGTACCAACCGTCGTACCGATGTTCATCCCAGTCCGACCAACTCTTGCTGGTCTCCCGCAAGTCTCCTTGCATCAGGTACCACTCGTTCTTTCATATCTCTTCCTACTATTAATACGTACATCTCAAAGCCAATAATACTCTCACTATCTCAAACATAACATACTAGAACATAGACCCTGCTTAACATTCATAGAATCGTGTTAATGTCCATTCCTCATCTCATCCATCAACACTAATGCACACGACACACAATAAAACTTATCCTAAGAAAACATTACCCACCCAATTACACACTTATGTAATTTCGTATCTGTGATCATAAATAATATTAATGTTAAACACTAACACTTATTTACTTCCTACTATTTCTAACCTTTATCTTAATCTTCTTACCTTGTAGGATGATGTGAAACCAACTTTGTTCAGGAAAACCGAACAAATTTGGTTCTTCACACTGGGACGTTCTTGCCAATGTCACAGTGAATTATTGTAATTAAAAAAATAATGGAAATCAAGGATGAATCAAAGAAAAGCGGGGGAATCCGTAAAAAATTCACGGAACTGACGCCCTGGGTTAATTTTCAGGTACCAGGGCATAAGCACATACCTCCGAAAGTAGCTTGACTACTTTTATCCGTATACATAAAAAAAAAAAAAAAAATCGTTCTATGAAAACAAATCTTGTATACTGTTTAGGAAATAAAATTCTTTGTATATTTGTCCGTTCATCATGTCATTACTCATCTCCATCTTCGCAAATTATCCAAAAGTGGCACAAAAAGCGAAGTAAAATAAAGCAAACCAAAATTTTAAAAAATCAAAACATATAATTTTCTTATCATTGAACAGCCATGAAAGTTCGGGTATCGGGAACAAAGACATTATATTTCTCTTTGTACATAAGGATTATCATAGTGCGGGGGGAAAGTGGGGGTAGATGTCCCCTCGCCCCCCTAATCGCCCCACTGGTCATAAAATTAAAACGACCAAATATTGCAGACTACAGACTTTTGGAGCTTGCCTATGTACACAAACAACTCATTCATTCACGAAAGAGAAAAATCGATATTCTATCACAATCTGAAAAATTGTCAATGTTATTTTCGTATGTATTTTTAGGATCCCATATAAATATTTTTCATTGTTAGAGGGGCATGGCCCCCTTGGGTACAGGCTTGTAGCTAATATTCTAAATGCAATGGATAGTACAAGTGATCCGTGGGCCTGTTTAATTGAACGCACTTTCGAAGCCTTTCCTCGGTCTATTTACTTTAACTTCCTACACCTAAAAAAAGCCAATAGTCGCCACTGTTTATGCTAGGAAAGATGCTAAAGGAAATGCTTCCGTTGCCTAATTCGTTGGGAAAAAATCAGAGTTGGGTGTTGAACTGGAGCTCTTGACTGCAGGCAATTGTCAAGAACCATAAACAGGCCACCTCAGTGAAAAAAAAATGAAACAATTTTTAACTAAAATGCTGGCAAAGAGAGGCTGTTGAAATTTAGAGAGACTGCCGCCAGAACAGGGAAGTAAATGCAGCTCCTCTTTCTGAGTGGAACCATCCATGGTTTGCCTGTTGTATACAAAAACAGCTGTCTCAGTTCCATACCAAACATTCTGCGCTCAATATGACAACATGATATAACACGGCACTGCAAGAATTAATGGTTAATGGTGTTTTCGGCTGAAACTACGAGAATGATTCAAAAAGTAAGGTAACAAGAGCTCTCATGGAGAAACAAGATATACTGATACACAGTAGTATGGCACTGACACACATTACTTACTTTTCAATATAGTAGCCATGTTTGTCCAAACATTTGTTCCAATGGTAAGGCATCACACAGCCAAGGCATCAATGCCGGCATAGAAGGAAATCACGTCATGACGACTTCCTTATCGCTTGTGAATCGCCTATCACGCAGGTGGTTCTTCAATGGTCCGAAGAGATAGAAATCACTCGGTGCTAGATCGGGGGACTATCCTCCTGAACCAGACTTTCAATACGGCACAAATTTTGATGTGTGGTGGACGCGCTTGGCCGACAGGATCGTTGCTCCTGTACATCTCTCCTGTCGTTATCGTACTCAGTGCACCAATACCACGCCTGTTTTCGTGACATTACATTAGCACCGTAACCCTCAACCAGTTGACGATGAATGTCTGCTGGTGAGGTGTCCCTTAGACACAAAAACATGATCACACTACGTACTTCCACGTTTCACCATGTTTCGGTGGGTGCAGTCATCTTCCAACTGATATTGCGTGGGTCTGACGCAACATCTGCGCCATCTAACGGCTGTGTGATCATGCTGTGCTCATCTGCTGCGAGCCTGACGGGAAATTCGAAGAACAGGAGGTGTATGATACCGGTAGGAGTTGTTGTTACCTTACTTTTTGAATCATTCTCGTAGTTTTGAAGGAAAGGGTTGCAGAAAGGGGCGCGGAAGAAAATTAAAGAATGTGCAAATACCCTTCACACACTCTGTTTTCTGATCTCATGCAGTTTGAAGTAAGGCCTACCTGCTGATGTGGATGATGTGTCCGTCGTCAACGTTCTTCTCCCTCATAAGCCTCACGGCCTCCCTCGTGCAGATGGAGAGGCCCAGGACGTTCACATCCAGCAGCTTCCTCCAGGCGCTGGTGTCTCCGTCTGAAAACATTTGTGGGTACTGTTGAAACCAATCCTTTCTTTTGTGAGGGATTCCTAATTAAGCCCGCTTTAGACAACACATTTCCTTTAACATTTTTGCTAGTATAAGTATGTAAATGCTTCCGAAAATCTTATAGCAGATACTACTTTACATGGAAGCATTCCATATAAAATTTCGGTAAGCTTTTGCGATTAGTATGCATAATATATACAACACGAAAGGCACGTAGAGTTTCACCATCTATGGTGAGTGCACACGGTGTTTACAATTGAAACAACTAAAAAATACATGTACTGTATACGTTGTAAAGTATGTATTTAAACTGTGCCATTGCTTTGTACCTAAAATCTTTTTATAGGAAACATCACCCCTCTCGGTTGAATAGTTATCTTCCTTTAAAAATGTGAAGTGATACATTGTTTACATCTCACGCGCAGCCATTACATCTGCACACGTGACCTAGAGATCGCTTCTGATTGGTTATGCTACGAAAAATGCTGCAGAAATAGGACCGATCCTAACCTTGAGAAATGCCATGAAGTATGCCCTGGCATCATTTTGGTCATGGCATAAATGTTAAGATAAATGTTAAGGAAAACGCTTTCTTCTAAAGCGGACCTTATATAGAGTTGCAAACATTACAAACTAATAAAAGAAATGTTAGTTTGTTTTGTGTTGAGGATGAGTGAAAAACATTACGAGTCAAATTTTTCATTGTCGTAAGAAAAAAAGGTAAAGCGCTCCCCTGTACTATGCACCACGCCATGAAGGCGTATAGGGGCGTAGTGTTAGGGCCTCACACTTTCTTGATCACGGCCGAAAGTTGAGGTGACGTGATCAGCACCACGCCCCTAGCCGCCTATACCCCCAAGAGTTTCCTCCAGGTACCAACTTTATACGACTCTGGGTGGGCATTGCTTTTATAATCAATTATTTTCAGCATGATTACACTTTAACTTACAGTTAGTGATTTTCTAGATACGTGAAAGAGTGTTTTGCCTTACACTTAAAAATATTTAGAATTAAAAAATAAGAGAAAATATATATAGGTTGAACTCTCCTTTCTGCAGTTTATACTCGCATAAGTACCCTAACAGGAATGACCATACCTGTGAGCACTGTGTTGGGAGCTCCCACTCCAGCATTGTTGACCAGGACGTCCACTCCCCCCAGGTTGTCTCTCGCCCACTGGAAGGCTGCCAGGATGTCCTCCTCCTTTGAGACGTCCACTTGCAGTGGGTGCAGCTTCCCTCGGGAGCCCTCGAGTTCTTCGGCGATCGCCTGCAACGAGAGGGCAAAGTTCCATCGAGTCATTCTGCGTTGAAGCTTTCTGAGCCTGTCAGTAATGTCATATTTTGCTCTTTGTAATTGCAATAACCTTCACATGGCACGCACATCTTGGGCTTAAACCAGTTATTGAAATTAAAGATCTAATACAGGGGTTCCCAAACTCTTTTGTTTCACGACGCCCGTAGTGTTTCAATATTTTTCCGCGGCGACCAAGTCAGAATGTAAAGTCATCTAACACTTGCAACGCTCTGTTAGTGTGATTAGGTTGCTTGCCTTAAGTTAAAAAGTAAACACATTATTCAAATTCAGAATCATTTCATATGTGAAATGTACTAAAACTATGTACAGACTAACAAGTAAGTGTCATTTCAGTGAAAATATTGGATTATTTCGCGGCGCTCCAGGGCACCGCAGCGGAAACTTTGGGAACCACTGCCATACACATTATCTTCCATTAAATGTGAATTTTAATTTGATAATGATATTAATATTTATACAAGGTGATCAAATGTGTCCCGGATGTTACATGTAACACACAACATCAGTCACCTGCACATAATCAATTTCTAAAAGAGTGGTTAGCACATTGCACTACGACAGGTTGCTTGGGCATGGATGTTTGTGAGTGTCCATTCATCAGTTTCTTCATATCACCACTCAGCCCCAACTTCGCAAATTAGCCAAAAGTGACACAAAAAGCGAAGTAAAAATAAAGAAAATCAATCAATCGATCAATCGATCAAATTAAAAGATAAGTGTGTGCGTGTGCCTGAATATCTCGCCTCGAAAGCTGACTGCGTTAAGTGGTTAACTTTGGATGTCTCCACCGAAAGACCAGGCTCGAATCCAAAGTCGCGAAGGAAAGAAGTTTGTATTTACGTGAAACATTAAATTAATTTATATTACTAACATTTCAAAGGAGAGACGTGAGACCTTGACGAAGCCGAATCTGCAGTCATTTACACTGAGAATCTTCCATCAAAATAGTTGGTCATTCCCGTTTCTGTTGTCGCTTCCTTCAAAATTGCAATTCATTTCTAAGATAAACACTGTATGCACTGGTGTACGCAGAAGTGGGAGCCATGATGTGCGTCTATGGCCAAACA
>NC_139246.1:40758861-41241361 GCF_977018435.1 Lepisma saccharinum
CACAAGATTTCGCTTTTTTGCTTTTGTGACTAATCGTGACGCTGAGGATGAATGGATGGCCAAAAATCTTAAGGACTGGATGTATTTTACCACTACAGACGCCTATGTAGAAACACTAGAGTACTGTTAGCTTTCAAAATTGAGGTTATACTGTACTGTTTCTTAAATATTTCGTATTTGGCACGCTTAACAAGTTACACTTATATCCATTTCAGGACAAATATTGCTAAAGCTCTCAAATTAATGTGTACAAGTTGATATTTCTGCTATCAGAGGAATTAACAACCCTATTTTACAAACAAATGGTATTGTTTACACTTTATTTACTTCAATCTGAGACTAATATTTTACAGTAATTGAATCATTCAGCTCTAGTCAATACTTTACTGCATCAGAAAGTTTGTTATTAATCTAATAAGTATGCTATTTTGTGCTATTCTAACGCAAACGTTGTTTAATTCACTGGTTATAATGCAAACTTTTGCACAAATTCGATATATTCACTACCTTCAAACCAAACAATTGTACTTATTTAGCGCATTTCATTTATATTTCTTGTAATTAACTTATGTTTCTTATAACTAACAAACTAAACTAATTACTTTGGCATGTTAAAAACCTTATTTTTTACTATTTCCTATTCTATCAGGTTCTATATTGCTGTTTTTATCAATTTATGTAAGACCACACTCTGGTAAATGCACATATATTCTCTTTTACACACACACACACACATTCACACACACACACACACACACACAGATTTACACACTTATACGAACATACATCTGACGTTTTTCAATATTTTGCTATGAAGTTTGCATCCACGCTATTCAAACAAGGACAGGCAATGTAGTATTTATGAGTATTAGTAATCCCAAAGTGGTGTTTTTGGTGTCCAAGTTCAGATGAGAGTCTGCTATGTGCCTTTTGCAGGGGATTGCATGTGAAGTGTATGCATATTGAGCATTATTGAGTGTGTATGCTTCCAAGTTTTGCTGTTATTTTCCTATAATTCTGCGTGACTGTAGAGTGTTCTCCCTTTTCAACCAGTTTTCTTTCATTGATTGGATACTTTTTGGGAACTTAGCAGTTTTTTATGTTATGAAGCAGATTGTTGTAGAATATTTTGCATGGTCTTTTGTGATATTGAGTGGCTGCTGTAACGGTAGTAAGTATCTTTCCTTCTTGTGTTGATGTTCTAGTGTAGGTTTCCTATTTTCGGTCAAGTTGCAGTACTTAGAATAATCGCTATTGTCTTATTGATCTACGAAGCTCCTTTGAATAATCATTTGCATGTGACCCTATACTCCACGCTGTACTTTGTTCTGGGAGCTATCTTTTGAAGCCTTAGCATTCTGCTAGTACAGGATTATTATCGTAGAGGTAAATAATTCGTGAAAATATGTATTTTTCTGATTAACTATAGTCGCTTAGTTGTTCTAGCAGGTATAAGTAGTTACTGCTGATGTTGTTAATTTTCTATTCGCAGGGGCTATGTATGATGTAGCGTATTTGTGTTGGCTGTCCCTTTTATTCCTATGATGTTGAGTTTCTCCATAAGCATGTCCTGTTTTACTCTATTCTATGCCTTGTTGCTGCTACATATCTGAGGTATGTTGCTGGTTCATATCTGAGTTAGCTTGTTTGACTATCTATTATTTTTGCTATGGCTGTGGGTATTGATGTCCCTTTCTGAATTTCATGTTGGTTTCTCTTTATCCTTGTTGCTGCTTGTTATCTGAGTTAGGTTGTTTGACTTCAGGACTATCCTTTTTTAACTTTATTGTTGATTGCTGTTTTGTTTATTTCCTTATTTGTTTTTATTTGTTTACTGAATCTATTTTGTTTTGTGTCTTGTAATATTATTTACTATAGTAACAAAATTATTTTTAAAAATTGATATTTATCAACATACTTGTATATTTCTTGTTCAGTATTTGTCAAAGTTTAATTTATTTTGTCCGCTATCTTTAGCAAGTAACACTATTTTGAATTTTAATATATAAATTCATGAAAATTTACTGTAATTTTATATCAACTAACATATTTATTTTAACAACAATAACAAAATTGTACAAAAGTTCAAAGAGCAGAAGAATTGTACTTTTAAATTATTAACTTTGAAAGAATAGTATTTTTAAAACATTAACTTTGTAAAAAATTGTACTTTTAAAACATTCACTTTGAAAAAATTGTACTTTTAAATTATTAACTTTGAAAAAATTGTACTTTTAAATCATTAACTTTGAAAAAATTGTACTTTTAAAAACGTTAACTGAAAAAATTGTACTTTTAAATCATTCACTTTGAAAAAATTGTACTTTTACACCAGAAATAATCAAATATATGGAAAGAAGGAGAAGTTCTGTTGCTCAGAATAATAAATGTGGGATGGAAGAAAATAATTTTGTTACTATAGTAAATAATATTACAAGACACAAAACAAATAGATTCAGTAAACAAATAAAAACAAATAAGGAAATAAACAAAACAGCAATCAACAATAAAGTTAAAAAAGGATAGTCCTGAAGTCAAACAACCTAACTCAGATAACAAGCAGCAACAAGGATAAAGAGAAACCAACATGAAATTCAGAAAGGGACATCAATACCCACAGCCATAGCAAAAATAATAGATAGTCAAACAAGCTAACTCAGATATGAACCAGCAACATACCTCAGATATGTAGCAGCAACAAGGCATAGAATAGAGTAAAACAGGACATGCTTATGGAGAAACTCAACATCATAGGAATAAAAGGGACAGCCAACACAAATACGCTACATCATACATAGCCCCTGCGAATAGAAAATTAACAACATCAGCAGTAACTACTTATACCTGCTAGAACAACTAAGCGACTATAGTTAATCAGAAAAATACATATTTTCACGAATTATTTACCTCTACGATAATAATCCTGTACTAGCAGAATGCTAAGGCTTCAAAAGATAGCTCCCAGAACAAAGTACAGCGTGGAGTATAGGGTCACATGCAAATGATTATTCAAAGGAGCTTCGTAGATCAATAAGACAATAGCGATTATTCTAAGTACTGCAACTTGACCGAAAATAGGAAACCTACACTAGAACATCAACACAAGAAGGAAAGATACTTACTACCGTTACAGCAGCCACTCAATATCACAAAAGACCATGCAAAATATTCTACAACAATCTGCTTCATAACATAAAAAACTGCTAAGTTCCCAAAAAGTATCCAATCAATGAAAGAAAACTGGTTGAAAAGGGAGAACACTCTACAGTCACGCAGAATTATAGGAAAATAACAGCAAAACTTGGAAGCATACACACTCAATAATGCTCAATATGCATACACTTCACATGCAATCCCCTGCAAAAGGCACATAGCAGACTCTCATCTGAACTTGGACACCAAAAACACCACTTTGGGATTACTAATACTCATAAATACTACATTGCCTGTCCTTGTTTGAATAGCGTGGATGCAAACTTCATAGCAAAATATTGAAAAACGTCAGATGTATGTTCGTATAAGTGTGTAAATGTGTGTGTGTGTGTGTGTGTGTGTGTGTGTGTGTGTGTGTGTGTGTGTGTGTAAAAGAGAATATATGTGCATTTACCAGAGTGTGGTCTTACATAAATTGATAAAAACAGCAATATAGAACCTGATAGAATAGGAAATAGTAAAAAATAAGGTTTTTAACATGCCAAAGTAATTACTTTAGTTTGTTAATTATAAGAAACATAAGTTAATTACAAGAAATATAAATGAAATGCGCTAAATAAGTACAATTGTTTGGTTTGAAGGTAGTGAATATATCGAATTTGTGCAAAAGTTTGCATTATAACCAGTGAATTAAACAACGTTTGCGTTAGAATAGCACAAAATAGCATACTTATTAGATTAATAACAAACTTTCTGGTGCAGTAAAGTATTGACTAGGGCTGAATGATTCAATTACTGTAAAATATTAGTCTCAGATTGAAGTAAATAAAGTGTAAACAATACCATTTGTTTGTAAAATAGGGTTGTTAATTCCTCTGATAGCAGAAATATCAACTTGTACACATTAATTTGAGAGCTTTAGCAATATTTGTCCTGAAATGGATATAAGTGTAACTTGTTAAGCCTGCCAAATACGAAATATTTAAGAAACAGTACAGTATAACCTCAATTTTGAAAGCTAACAGTACTCTAGTGTTTCTACATAGGCGTCTGTAGTGGTAAAATACATCCAGTCCTTAAGATTTTTGGCCATCCATTCATCCTCAGCGTCACGATTAGTCACAAAAGCAAAAAAGCAAAATCTTGTGGTTGTTATAATTTCTACTTTTCATGCAATCACCTACACTATAGTACTAAGTTTAGTGAATTTTAGCGTCTTCCTGATTGGTCTGTTAAAGTTAGTAATCAATAAAAATATGCTTACATAGAAAAAATCCTGAAATAGTTGGATTCTCAAAAGTATGTACAATCAGTGTTCTTGCTACATTTAGCACCTAATAAAGTATAAATTGAAGTCTAGTTAGTGTTGGGCTGTAAAATGTTTTGGTACCTGTAGTTACTTGAAATAACAAATATTGGCTGTGTAACTGGTAAAGCACTCAAAAAAATCAACTTCGTTTCCTCGTAGTACTCCCTGAAAGTGTTTCTTGCACGCTAATAAGGCTCTGGCGTGTGTTCCTATGCCTCCTACTACCCTCTGTAAAATTCATATTGACCAGTGCTTAACCATTCAACATGCTGTAGAGCCTAAGCTTTAAGCTTCAGTCAGCGGAATTTAGTTCTCAGGGACATATAGTGATTGTAGAATAAAAAAAGAAGCCTCAAATAATACAGCATAACAGATACAAATAACCCCTGGTGTTAATCAAACACTCAAAAAGTCAATAGTACTTGAAACGTGCCCCGAATAAAAGACTATAAGGGTAAATAGCATGGTAAGAAAAGTTTGGCAGGTGGACTTAAGAGCCACGTAGTCATCTGCTAACATCGTCTTGTCCTGTGATTTGTCATTATATTGTTAAGTAGTTATATTTAAGGGATGAAAGAAACAATATTAATAAACATTCAGTTAGAGTACTCTTGGTAAAGGGGTTTCAGTGCCTAGAGACATAATAATTTTAGTTACAGTAAAAGTTTGGCCTCTTATAAGTGCGAAAAAAGTACAAATATTAAACATTTCATACAGTTTATCTAGAAAGCAAAAGCAAAAATACAATAAGTGCGCAACATACTTAAAAAATAAGCAAGCCGTGATATTCTAGTGGGCCATAATAAGACTAAAATATACTCGAAAATACTCTGACATAAGGTTGACGGCTATCTGAGATCAAAATTTTCAAGCTTTCTCTCATGCATAAAGTGGCTCTAGGAATCACTAAGCCTCAATAAAAATGGAAACAGGCAGTAAAAGCACTTGGAGAGTTGTGGTAATCACATCATATGAAAAACATGCAAGAACAAGAATATATGGAACCCTACTCATATATTTAGGAAACTTTACCTACCCTAACAGTAAGAAAATACCTAGGAAACTCTAAAATAAACAAACTTTCCTACGAAGCAAACCAAAAATACCGTAGTGGAAGTCAATAAAGCCTAACAACAACAACAAGATTCAACAACTACATCAAAACAAAAACAACAACAACAATAATAATAATACTAATAATAATAGTAATAATAAAGTTTGTGGGTACAGTTTTACTTAAAAGTACTTCTTCCTTAGTGATAGAGAAATTTTTTAAATAAAAAACAAAACTCAAAGTTAAGAATTAATAAATATAAGATACAAAAGGCAATAAATAGAAAAATTAATAAAAGAAGTTGAAAAAATTATCTTTGCAAGTCAAAATTGCAATAAACACTTCTGCAAGAATAGATGAAATTGTGATATTAGAGTAAAACATGGAAATAAACTTTTAAAATAGCAAGTTAAAAGTTGAAAAATGTCTTTGTGAGTCCAAAATTTAATAAAAAATGTTGTCTGAATAGAAGAAATTGTGATATTAGAGTAAAAAAATAAACCTAAATTTCAGCTAAAGTTGAAGAAACACAGTTTGTGTGTCTAAATTGCCATGCGAACTCTTGCTTGAATCGTTCAAATAGCGTTTTCTGAGTAAAAATACCCAAAAAATGCGAAATATTGTCCCTAACAGTAAAAACATCTGGTCAATTTTACGTGAATCCTGATGTTTATAAGGCAATAATCAAAGGGTCCGTGGTTCGCAACCCCGAAATAAGGGCAAATAGTGGATCGCATCCACTTTAACTTGTAGATACTGGAACTGAATGTTCCTAGTTCAGCCAAATTACTTACGTTTTGGTCAAATAATCTTTGCAATGTTACGAAAGGCGGCAGAAATACCGCGTAGATTACTTCCACCAAATAAAATTGGAATCTCAAAGAAAATCAATACTCGCGTGTAAAAAAATTGGCGGGTCCCGGCTTCCATTCAACTTCGGAAGAAGACCAAGCGATGGGGGCCGTAACAATGAAGAACCTTTCTCCCCTCCCGGGTCCATGAACGCACGCGGTTTGGGGGTGCCGATGAATGAAACCACATAACAGGTTCTTCCGTAACAGGTTAATATTAATAACATATCTTCTGTCCGCATACTTCGTTTTCATATAGGCTACATCGTTCAATTTCTTCGCCTTTAAAGCGAACATGTGTTATAATATCTTCTACCTCCGATCGAACGCGTCGGCACCGGTTGAATACGAGTAAATCCGGATCCTTAATTATACCAAATATGACTCACCACCGACGCCAAAATGACCGGACGTGACGCCTTAGAATAGGCCGAAAATGTCTTTTGTACATTAATGGAAAAACCATTAATTCCAAGTTCCCACGTCTGTATAAAGCACCCATGACTCATATCCGGCAGAAACGCATTAATAAAGTACAACAATAGTGTTAGGTTAGAGTAAAAACGAACTCCACAATAGTGTCTTTTGTACATTAATGGAAAAACCATTAATTCCAAACTCCAACGTCAGTATAAATCATCTGTGACTCATATCCGGCAGAAACGCATTAATAAAATACAACAATAGTGTTAGGTTAGAGTAAAAAACGGAATACATAATAGTATCTTTTGTGCACTAATGGAAAACCATTAATTTCAAACTCACACGTGTGCATGAGTCATCGATGACTCATCTCCTCCTCCACCCCCGACACGTGCCGACACGTGGCGGTTGATTAAATAACAATAGCGTCACCCCCGAAAATGAATAAAAAAGCCATTAATGTCAATTAAAATGATGATTTATTGGTACCAAGTATTTTTGATACTACTCCAGTGATGTGCGTCTATGGGCAAACAACGATTGTCTACATTCTACGTGTAGACAATGTAGACTATGTAAACTATGGCCGTGTCCGAAAGGTGCAAGACCGTACTTGAAGCGAACATACTCCGAAAATGGTCTGGCAGTGCGGTATTGAAGTCGTGGGCTGGAAGTGAAAGTCTTTCAAATTGCACTTGGACTGCAGCGCCAAATACGATTAGTAGATAAAACTGAGGACACGTTGTTCTCCCCGTGTTTTAAACACTTGTTTTTCACCATAGAAATCGGATATCATTTTCAAATGTTCTGATCCATACATTTCCACACATTAGAGAAACTTTAACCAACAACTTGCTGGCCTATAACGTATATTTAACCTGTGTTGCTGGCGTTCTACCCCCGTGATTTCAAACAAATGATCAACGAGTGCAGAAATTAATTGATCAAGTCTGTAACGATCCGTGCCCCGAGCTATAGTCTCGATTGCTCGTTTACTTGGCGCTTTCGAACTGCACCAGCTGACGTCACTTCCGTCAAAACTGTACTTCTTCAAGTCTGCTCTTTGTTCCTTTCTGACACAGCTTTTGTAATCTATGCCGATGACGTAATCAACGTAGACAACATGGCGCTCGGCGTTGTTCATGCAAGGTAGGCGCATGGTGCTAGAAGCTGCAACAAATATGGATAGCCTGAGGTATGCCACGACCCAGAAAAAAGTGTTTGAGTATTTATTTACGTTCAAAAACAATTTTATTGAACATCCCGATAGTAATAATTCAAATACCAGTTCAGTGCACAAAGCAGCGGCGGCGCCAAAATTAACAATCTACGGGTGCTGAGGGGGTGCGGAATGAAATTTAGGGGGTGAAAATAATGGAAAAATAAACATGCATGTATGCTTTAGACACTACATCAAAAACCAATCAACTCATAGTAGGCTTGTATGAAAATATGCCAATGAGTGGATTCATTTTTGCTTGCTTGCTTTGACCACAACATGTATAAAAAAGTAAATGTGGCTTCCCTTTCAGATTAGTATCAATAGCTTACGTCTGGTATATACCCGTAATAGTTCTCTCTCTTCAATACTTAATATTACACTCTCGTGACGACATGGTTTTCTTAAGTCATAACGTAAATGACACTGCAACACTGAAAAAATCTAATTTCGTTGAATTAACAAAACACGTTTGGTTATTTGGTAACTATAAACAATAAACAAAGTACAGTTTACTAAAGTTGGTAATTTTGAACACATTCTTATAACGAATGTGCTCGATCACTAAAGAGTATTTAGTACTAGTGAATTTGATTGCTTCAAGTTTGAACAAATCTTTGGTTGCCAGAAACTATTTTTGGTTATTCCAAAATGTTTCCTCTGTGAAGAGCTAACAGTATTTTCGATTAACAATTGGTTTGGAAAAAAGGGCACTGAAGGGGGTTGTGGAAGAAAATTAAAAGGTGCGCACACAGTAATAATTTGATTCATTGATAAATATTCGTGATTTAACACTGCATGCCTTCAACTGGTAAATGAACACCTATGCAGTAAGAAGGCAAAAAATGTGTTTCTTAGCTTTCCTTTTCGTCACCGTAAAAAAATATATCAGTTTTCATCTAAAACTGTCATTTCTTTTTCTTCCGGTAGTCCCCTTTTCCATGAAAATTTGATAACTTTGATTACGTCGGACGGTCTTAAATTGATTATAGACATATATCATCGACGTGTTTGAAGAAAAAAAATACTATCTCTTTTAAAGAGAACTGGGATGTCTTTCCTGTTGTTTACATTGTTTACAGTAATAATAATAACAATAATAATATTATAATAACTCGTGGCTCGAGAGCCCTGGAAGGGCCTTGGCCTATCTCCCTCCCACAATCCTACCTAGAGGTGTGGAAATCTTCAACCGGTAATGGGGTGACGAGGGGTCAGCACGACGGATCCCCAGCCGTTATAGGACATAGCCGAGATCGGGTTACGCCACTCACTCGTAGCTCCCGAATTTCCTCACGATGGTGAGTTGCCACCGGTCCTATACACAGGCCGAGAACCTGGAGACTGAACCAGGAGGACTCGAACCCATGCCGTCCTGCAGTCGGAGTCCAAAGCACAGAGCCTAAGACTGCACGGTCACGGATGATAATCATTGTCTACAGTAGACTATGTAAACTATAAGGCAATGTAACATTACGTGTAAACAACGTATATAGGGGTAAATGTATAGTCTACGCCACATAACTGGCTACAGCCTGTGGCCGTACAGGCTAGCTCTTTCCCTCCTGGGCCGCTTGGTTGAAGCCGAACAATAGGCGGTTGGGGACCAAGCCGTCCAGGGTTCGATGCCCGCCTGTACCTGCACGGTGCACATAAACAAATAGAAAATATTATTGAGATGGAGGAAAAGGATGGGGTTGCATATGAAATTATAGCGATTTGATTGATGGACTGTGATATGTGAATATGTATTATTATGTTAAGAATCTTTACATGATATGAGAATTGCAAGTCCACACCTTAATTTCAATTCCGGTCACACTTACTCCGATGTCCTGGCGCTGTGTATTGATGTCTCCATTGTCTGTCCTTATGGAGCCTGGTTGTCCCAACTGTCCGTGGTGTCAATCACACTGCCCTCCGGTGACGATTTCTACATATATATCAGACCGCGGAAGCACACGTCACAGTTCACGTCTGTCTTCTGTACGCTGACCAGTTACATATATACACTTTTATATGTAAAAAGATACAGTTTATCTTGTGACGAAAACTATCCCGTTCATCGTAACTTAAATGTTATGTGCAATACTCTGGGCACTGACGGACACTGGCTTCATAACGCAGACTCTTCATGACACCGACTTTTCTGTACTATTCCTAGACACACAGTTGTCACCTTAAACTCTCAACACAGACTTGTCACTTGAATTCTCAACACCGACTCTTCTGTCTAGTTTATAGACGCACACTGAACCGCCAAAATTCACCGTTGGGTTAGGGGTTTTTGTCCATGTCCACTTTCTGTTGGCTGACGTGGAGGAGGGGGTTGGTTGCAGGGAAGAATGGAAATATTTCACGTTGGGGAGACAAAGGGGCTTCTGGGAGAGAAAGCGTAAATATAGCCGTCGCCTTTTGTGGGCAAGGCAAATGACCTTTGCTTGACTTCTCAGAAACTGACGGGGATTTCGTGACGTGCTGAATATTCGATAATAATAATAAATGTAGAAGAAAAATGATATATGTATATATTGATACATATATTGATATGGAAATACGGGTACATTATGCCCCTCCCAAGTGCGATACTTGGGACTGAAGAGATCTCAAGTGAAGCACTGACACAAGTAATGATAAATAAACATGCGGCCACCTTGGTCGCCTGACTTAAATCCTGAAATGCGTTGTATTAATTAAATATGTTCCGTAGAACGTGAACAACAACATCATTGCATAATAATAATAACATGTGTATCTATGCTTCCATTATACTACTACATGCTAGATCCCATACATAAAATTCAAAATACTGTTGGAGAGTAAATGCAAAACTAAATAAACAAGAAAATTATAATCCCCACAAATGAAACAATAATTCACCATTACTACACAAAACTAAGTACCTATACATAATTGCCATAGAAATACATTAGAAATAAAGTAAAACACTAAAATCAAATAAGAATGTTACATAAGAATATTAAATTAAATAGATAAAATACCAAATCCACTAAATAGGTTGACAGATATAAAAATAAATAATGTTAACGATTACAAAGTTAACAAAGAAACATAAAACTTGCGATAAGAAAAATATATTTACTTTTCCATATGCTTTTTTCGTGTTATGCAATCAGATTTTAGCCTGACTTTTCTTGTTATCCTCCATTTTCGTGGACGTCTGGATAACTTTCTTATCATCTTCGTCATCTGTTCTTTACAGGCCATTGGTATGAAGTTCATGCGTTTCCTGATTGGAGTTTCGTAATCCATCTTAATCTGATTAGTGTGACCATTAACAGTGCCTGGTTCTTAACTGACAAGCTGATTGTGTTTCAATGACAGTCGATGTGACATTTGTTGCTTCTTAGTCGATAAATAGTCACAGCCTCGCACGTGATTCGCGATATCCTCTTCTGTGTATGCACCTTTCAAGTTAGCTTTGAGAATATTTTTATCCGCCACATCCGCATTCAAACTTCTCATGTAGTTGCATGCTTCGTCCTCATGGTTTACAGTAATTTCATTCAACTCGTCAACTGTATCAACCCACATGTGACATACGTTGCTGAGTGCATTCTCATTCGAAATGAAGGGTACGATAACGCTTTGGTTACCGACGTTGAGGTGCATTGTTCTTGTGTTGAAATCTAACCTGGCCTTGTAATCAAGCCACGTGTCACACCCTAAAATCAAATCGTGCCGTAATCCAGGCACGACCAGGGCAGGACAACATAGTTTTGCTCCATTTATTTCAAGACTCAATAAAGCTTGTTCTTGAATTTTCACATCTTTTGCGTTCGTCGCTCCTCTCACAACGACGTTGGTTTCTCTGAACGAAGGCAAAGAGGGGTCATTTCTTTTAAGCTGGTTGAAAATATCTGCATTAATTCCCGCACAGGTGGCGCCTGTATCTACGAGACAATGGATGACTTGCTTTCCTACGCATGCTTCGATTTGCGGGAGGTAACGCACCCCTTCATTCTTGAGGGTGGTCCCGTTATCAGTGACGCCAATTGACGCTAGAGACTGGTTTTGAGCGCTCATTTCAATTCTACACAATCTTGGGGCAGTGTTGCCATCAGCTGATCTATCAGCGTTAGAATTGAACTTTGTGCTAGAAAATGAAACAGTGGAGGGCTCACTTTCACTTCCGACGAACGGTACTTTTACCCTAGTCTCTTCATCTGAAGCATTGCTTTGACATGTCATCGGCCTCGGGCTATCAGAAATATGGGAAGGTCTCCTCTTCACGCCACCTGAGTTTGTAGTACTAGGAACTGGTTCTTGACTCGAAATCTGCTCTGCCGTATAAATGGGAATTCGCTCGTGGTTCCATGAAAATTCGCAACTTCGCCTGCAGGTCTCTCCCCGTCACCTGAAGGCGTATCTAGTTTAAATCTGGGTGATTGGTATTACGCGGGTTCAAGTCTTCGTCGCTTTCTTGTTCGCTGTGCCGCCAATCGGCTCCGTCCCGCTGGAGTCTCTGGAATCTCGGCGGCCGGTTGTTCCAGCGTCCTCGGTTCGAGTCCCGGCGTCGGTCATTCGGTTCTCTCTCCCTGTTAGTATTGCCAGGGAAGTCTGACGCCATTGCATTCTGATGAGTGACGTGCTGTCTTCTTTCCTGGGGGTATTCCCTGCGGGGTGCACTCGACCTGTCGGAACTCACATTTGACAGTTCTTTTAAAATGTTCATTAGTTCGGAAAGCGTGGAGGCGCCATGTGCAATCAGTGTCCTCTGAATTCCTGGATTGAACTGTTTACTAATGGCTTTGATAAGTTCGCTTTCCGACAATGGAGTTCTCAGCGCTCGATTTATTTTCACCTGCCTTGCTGCATGTTCAGCAAACGTCATTCTTGAGGCGTTGTCGTATTTGTTTGTATACAGCGACAATTTCAGAGCAGACATAGTGTTATCGTCTCTGTACTCTTCTTCCAGTGCCGCCTTGAAAGTAGAGAGGTCCCGTATGTTATCCGCTCGCATCTCATACGCCTGCTTTGCTCTTTCCGTCAAGGTGTTCCGGGCGACACAAACTTGCAACACTGGAGGAACGTTGCTGAGCATCAAATAATCTTCCAGTTCTTGGAAATACGTTGAGAGGTTCAGTGGACCTTCAGGTCCGTCGAAGTTAGGCTTGAACAGAGCGTGAACCTTCACGGAGTGTGACATCACAGCAGCGGCGTCCGGCACGGTGGGTCGGTTAGGCGTCTGATCGAAGACCGATTGGCTGACGTTCGATTCACTGGACGTCGCGATTCGTTGTTGTTGTTGTCGGTCGCTAATAAAAAAGTAGCGAGTTGATCTCTCGGAACCGCGTGCTTCATGGCAAATGCTATTGCGCAACACATCTGCGTCCTTGCGAACATCTTCAATCGATTCCAGTAGACCCTTGATCGTATCCTGCGTAGCGCTCCGAGTGGAATCCAATTCGGCTCTTAATTGCGTCAGGTCTTGCCGATTCGTTGCAATTGAAGCTTCCATTTGTTGTTGGTTTTGGCCACACGCTGATATTTCGGCATCGATTCTGTTGAGGTCAGATTGGAATCTCTCAGCCAGTTTGTTGCGATTGTCCTCACAAATCTTCTGCATCTCAGCCCTTGCTCGTTCGCCATCTCTCGTCATTGAGTCCCTCAGTTTCTTGTTCTCCTCACTGATGTACGAGTAAAGGTCACTTATTGATCGCTCATGCATTGATTGGACATTGCTGATTTCTTGGTGGATATGTTCACGTAGGTCCTGGGCCATCTCTTGCGTCACGGTTCTCATGCTGGTCATTATTTGGGCCATCATCTGCTGCATGCTCATCGCTTCTGGATGTTCCGTCGACGTGCTGGTCTCGCCACTCTTCTCGACGTCGTTTTCTCTGCCTGCCATTTTTAATTTTGATTGTGCGCGGGTAAGCACCATAAACAATACGCCAAAATGCACTAAAGTTCAATTCGAGAAAAATGTTTTCCCTGTTGACAGCTCGTTGCAACTTTTATACTCCCCGTTCGTAGCACTTTGACACAATTCGAAAATTTTGAAGCGAAGCACCCGCGAACATCCCAACGGTACATGCAAGCGACTACTACACCACATGCAAGAAACAAGCTACCTCTACGAAACTACTGATAATGGAAACATACATGCACACAAGCAATTTAAAATATAAATGCGTCGATGTTGCTCTTCAATGGTGAAAATGATGTCAATTGAAAACAAATATTGATATAAGTTTGTGTCATGAATTGAAATTAGTTTGAAGTGAAAAAATGTGAAATTTCATGAAAAGTGGGTACTTTTGAAGCCACACTTCGGTTCAAATGCCATACTGTTGGGCGCCATTTTATGTGGCCTTACAGGCTAGCTCTTCCCCCCTGGGCCGCTTGGTTGAAGCTGAACAATAGGCGGTTGGGGACCAAGCCGTCCAGGGTTCGATGCCCGCCTGTACCTGCACGGTGCACATAAACAAATAGAAAATATTATTGAGATGGGGGAAAAGGATGGAGTTGCATATGAAATTATAGCGATTTGATTGATGGACTGTGATATGTGAATATGTATTATTATGTTAAGAATCTCTACATGATATGAGAATTGCAAGTCCACACCTTAATTTCAATTCCGGTCACACTTACTCCGATGTCCTGGCGCTGTGTATTGATGTCTCCATTGTCTGTCCTTATGGAGCCTGGTTGTCCCAACTGTCCGTGGTGTCAATCACACTGCCCTCCGGGTGACGATTCCTACATATATATCAGACCGCGGAAGCACACGTCACAGTTCACGTCTGTCTTCTGTACGCTGACCAGTTACATATATACACTTTTATATGTAAAAAGATACAGTTTATCTTGTGACGAAAACTATCCCGTTCATCGTAACTTAAATGTTATGTGCAATACTCTGGGCACTGACGGACTATGACGGTATCAGAATGAGTACCATCATAATGTGAAAAATAAAATAATTTTATTTCTCGAATTTTTCGATTTGAGCTCGTATTTGGTGATTTATATTTGTACAAAATTAATTTGCATCACTTTGGCTTTGTTCTTATTGAAGTACATATCCAAACTTCACGTATTTACAATATTTTCATAATTTAGCGATGTAATTTGGTTTGTGAAGTATCATGAAAATTGCCAAATTTATGCATAATCGCACATATGTTTGGTTTCAGCAGCTTTTATTTGCTCTTTCATTACTAAATGGATACAAACATGTATTTAAAATGTATTAATAGCATGTACAAATCATTTGAAATAGATTTTTGTTGATTTCCGACATTAAACTTACGGTTTGCTAAAAGAAGCGCCTTGAAGAGTAATCCCAGAGTTGAGAAGTAATCCTAAACTTGGAAGCATAGCCAACTCAAATAAAGGGAAAAATCTAAGTTGCGCGTAAATAACCTTTTTCCCACCAAAATTGTAAAACTTAAAATAACTGAAAAAGGTGAAAATAAATACGTAAACATGTAATTGAATATTGTAATATCTATTTTATTGTAACTAATCTATCATACAAGCATTTTTATGTATAATTAATGTACAATTCGAAATTTGTCACTTGAAAAGTATTCGCAAGTTTGTATACTGTGAAAAAGTTTGTAACAGTGTGAGTTTTGATACACTGCTTCATCTTTAAGATCACGGACGACCAGAATGGAGTCGCTAAAAGTTTTCGGAAACTGAAATTGGAACAATTGAATAATAACAGGAAGATTCGTGGATATAATGTGATATAGCAGAGCAGATAAGTACAATATTTGCATTTAATAGTTGAAATTGCGTCGCAAAGTGCTTAAAAGGTCCAAAGGACATTAAATTTGTGACCCGTTGGAATCACGCAAAATGGCAGCCATCTTCGCTTAAAACTAAAATTTTCAAACAAGTATCTAACATGTATGTAGCTACATAAAAGAAAGGCCTATGTTGAAATTACGAAAAATCAACTTGCTTGGAATGTGGAAAGATTATAGAACATAAAAAGACACATAATTTGTCTTGGATAATTCTTGGTTATAATCGAGCGTTTGGTGCCGATATTCACGTATAAATATACGCAAGATTGAAAGTGATTATACATCGTATTAAACTGACTTGAAATATTAAAAGTGATAATGAAATGTAAAATCTTATTTGATGATATGAATGTAAGCTGAATTTGGTGTATAAAAGGATACTACGTATTTGCGAAATTGATTATAATACACTGTTCTTTATTTCTTCACATGTGGCAATTTTCCTTATTTTTGCAAAAGGTAACACAATTATTTGTAAGCTTAAGTATATGTATGAAAATTTGAATTGAACTTTTGGCAACTTATGACTTGAAATTTTTAAAACAATTTTCGTTATTTAAATTTGAGAAATATATGACCTGTCATTCAATAAGCCGAGGAAGAGTGTCATAGGACACTGGCTTCATAACGCAGACTCTTCATGACACCGACTTTTCTGTACTATTCGCGATTAAAATTACCACCTGAGCGCTAGTGTCGCTTCCAATATGGCCGCTCTAAGTAGGATAAATCTTTGTTTACATTCAGCAGCAGTACAAAATAGCAGCGTGTTGTCATGACTGGTATGGTAGAAAACGTTTAAATTACGCATTATTTTAAATATTACGAATGCGATGTGAATTCCAGGTACTCTAACAAACGTGAAGCTGTACTGAGAACGAAATATTTAATTATGATAGGCAAAAATAACACGGAAAATGCAGACAAAAGTATGTATACGTACTGGTTGTCCACAGCAGTGCTGTATCATCTGCACGTCATGTTGTAACTGGGGTTCTCGGAAATTATTTGAAATAAAGGAATTGAAATTGACTTGTACTTGAAAAGCTGGGACAGGTGAAAATTGCGAACATATCGTTGCAGTTCTTTCTCGAAAGAGAAAGGCAGGTTTAATAATAATATTCACGATTTCATGACCAGGCTATACTCACTGAAAAAGGACATCGTACTGAATGAAACAGTAACATTAGCATGTCCACTTTTTTTCTGGTTACATTTGACATTAATTCATTCTCAAACTATTTTCACCTTCTCTCTTAATCGACTTGCACCTGTTCACAACTTCACGCATACGTAATACCAGCAATACATGGACGCATTGGGTAAGACGCTTCATGATTTTTCGAAAAAAAAAAGGAAAAAAAAAACTTTATTTATAAAGTACAATTTAAAACTTTACTTTCATGGTAATATACATTTATCTCTCGAAAAATAAAGTAAGCAGACTCGTGCATTCTTCATAATTTCCTTGCAGAATTACAGTGTTATATCCCCCATACCAATCTTCTGTCAATTACGTTTTTCCTGATTTATTAACAAATTTCATTTTGTTGATTCCACGGGGTGGAAACACATGAAAACTTTTAATTTGTTCTTACCCATAAAACGATTTAGAGCAAAAAAAAAAACCTGAACACTAGACCTTAGTCTCTCGCATATTCCCCATGCTTTAAACGACTTCAACACAATGTATCCTACTTAGTGTACTTCCTGAAAACCCCACCAGATGGCATATCGGTTAATTTTAATCGCGAATTCCTAGACACACAGTTGTCACCTTAAACTCTCAACACAGACTTGTCACTTGAATTCTCAACACCGACTCTTCTGTCTAGTTTATAGACGCACACTGAACCGCCAAAATTCACCGTTGGGTTAGGGGTTTTTGTCCATGTCCAGTTTCTATTGGCTGAAGTGGAGGAGGGAGTTGGTTGCAGGGAAGAATGGAAATATTTCACGTTGGGGAGACAAAGGGGCTTCTGGGAGAGAAAGCGTAAATATAGTCGTCGCCTTTTGTGGGCAAGGCAAATGACCTTTGCTTGACTTCTCAGAAACTGACGGGGATTTCGAGACGTGCTGAATGTTCGATAATAATAATAAATGTAGAAGAGAAATTATATATATGTATATATTGATAATAGTGTACACGTATGGAAATACGGGAACAAGCCCCCCCCCCCCTTCCTGAAATGTTGAGAAAATCAAAATTTTCAAATCAAAGCAATGAAAATCTTGCGGAACTACACAGTGATAACTGAAACTCCGTCTTAAAAAGACCCCTTGTAACAATATTTTGTAGCGCTGAGCTATACCGATGCATCGGTGAGAGTATCGTCACCGGTAACGGTTCAAGGTGATATAGCTTCAGTCCTAATTTTTTGTCTTTGAACAACCTTTAAGACGAGGGTTATTAATGATAATTATAAAACATTATATAGTGTATCCCTCATCCCCTAGAACGCAGCTATGTAATATTCAAGACCCCTCCGAAAAAAAAAAACCCGTACGCCAGTGTTTGTATCTATAACAAAGTCGTTTGAAAATAGATGTGCTCAATGCATACTTGACAAAAAATTGGATTCGGGCCTCGCAATTCCATGACTGAAAAAAAATATTTGAATGGATCTTTTCAGTGAACAAGAGCATCTTGTTAACAAGGACGTATTTAGGGGCTCCGGTGGGTCCGGACCACTCACAAAAGTCTTACCAAGTATTAAAATTTAAAAATCAAAATATAATTGTTTAGCATTTGTCATCGAAGGTTATTTATTTCAGCTTATTGGAAGGCAAGGATTATATTGGGATCATACGTCTTTCAAGAACAAATATAATATACATAAAATATTAATCAGGAACTTTACTTTTCGTAAATCGCCTTTTTTGTTATTCAATAAATATTCAATTCTTTGTCTCTTTAACATGAATTTACTTAACAGTGCAGTTGTTTTCATACAAACGTTGACGATCTTAACTACAGTTAAGCTAGATAATGAATAACTGCTGTTATAGCTCCATTCTTGTGCCATCTTTTGACCTATTCATGTAATAATAATAATACATTATTAATTAATTTACATATTTAATAAATATTATTTTAATTTACTTAAATACAATTATTCTAATTACATTATTATTATTATTATTAAGATAGTTGGTCTGACTCCCCCTCGAAATATATTTCTAGATTCGTGCCTTCTTGTTAACTCTTTTACCAAAGTTCATGTTTGTATACTTCGTTAGATTAGGTTCTTTTATCAACTAGTACGGAAACCAAATCACGGTGGATAAAGTTGTTTTCGAAGGAAAACATTCGATTATGTATTATTTGTCAGAGCAAAGATTGTAGATAGCAGATAAGAAACAATGAAACACGTCACATATAAATTGATTTCATCTCCCACTTGACACAGATACAACGGGGCAATTGAATCCCACTTGTCCTACTTCCACATCAGAACTAACTAACTCTCTAGCATTCTTAAACCAGAAGGTTTATGGCTGTAGCAACACAAGCTCTCCATCTGTCTCTATCCTGGGCAATATCAATCCAATATTTTCCATTCTTGCTGATTTCCTTTAGGGCCATCTTGAAGTTATTTCTCCATCTTCGTCTTGACCTTCCTACAGGTCTGTTACCATCAGGTTTCCCAACAAGAATCCTGTAAACTCTTCTTTCTTCTCCCATTCGTGCCACATGGCCTGCCCATCTAAGTCTTCTTGATTTAATTATTCTAATAATATCTGGACATGAATATAAATTATGCAGTTGTATATTAAGTAACTTCCTTCTCTCACTTGTCTCCTCATTCCTTTTAGCTCCAGATACTTTCCTAAGGATTTTATTTTCAAATACTCTTAATTTATTTCTCTTTTAATGTAAGGGACAAAGTTTCACATCCATATAATACTACAGGCAAAATTACTGATTTGTAATTTTAACTTTTAGTATCTTAGATATTATACGAGAAGATAAAAGTTCATGAAGAGAAAAGTAAAGCGCATTTCCTGAATTAAGTGTGTTCTTGTTTCACCTTTAATATAATTTTCATTGGTTAGTATTACTCCCAGGTACTTGAATTTGGAAACTGGTTCAAACGAGTTGTTATCAATAATTAGATTTTGATTGTTACCTAACACTTGATGTCGGCCTGTAAGCATATATTTAGTTTTCTCTTTGCTAACTTCCAAACCTATCTCTTTAGCTGCTTTTAACAAAATTTGAGCATTAGGCTATTCTACATCAGGCAATGAAAAATACGTTTCTCTACTGATCGATGAGACAGTTTTAACCACAAATGGTTAATTCAAAATTGGTAAAAATTATTTGCATTTGGAAGCAAATTTTGCTTTCAAATACTTATTGCTGAGGGAAGGATTTTCGTGGGGAAATCCAAGGGATTCTATTCACTTAAAATTATCGTTTGTTCATCAGGTTTTCTTTTTTTTCGGGGGGAGCGGTTAATGCGAGAATGAAGAAAGTCGAAGCCTTGCAATTGTGGGAACTGTTATGAAGATTTTTCATTAAAATTGTGAATATTATTATTTTCCTGGCCAATAAAGCAATGCTTAAAATATTGCTAAGTATTTCTTGAGAAATATACCCGTCAGCTACATTTTTTCCTTCAAGGGATGCACGAACTCACGAAAACGCACGAACTCACGAAAACGCAAATCCAGTAATAGATGGAATCAGGGGATTATCCAGAATATTTCATTGTGGGAGGGGGTGTAAGTTAATGTGTAAGGGTGCAAAAATCTGGGGGAGGCAGGGGTGATTTCCCCAACCAAATATTTCCGCAGGGGAGAGTGTTTATCATAACATCAAAAGATACGCAATTAGTTTCGACTTGAAATATACTTTACTAAGGATTATATCGGAAACACACATAAAGTAGTGTGTTTGTTGCATACTCTCTCCCTCCCTCTCTTTCAAAAGATCATTTACCGATCTACACCAAAAGAATATACGCACAATAAAAGTAAAACAAGAATGCAAGAAAAATATAACTATAAAATCTATTTATATTAATAAAGCAAAAACTAAACCAAAACTTTCTACATAATAAAACTATTTCAACTATTTAGTAATTTGTAGACATCTTTAATCAGTTAGTAATGGAATTAGTTTCCTACTTTATAAATATCTAATACATAAAAGTAACAAATTAATTCCATTATATGTAGGAATAATGTATTTCTAAATATCTAGCAATTTACTTTTGTATTTAATAACATTATAAATATGTACTATACATGGTGATTCAAAATTACCAGGATACCCTTATTTCTATGAAACGGATGCGGTAATGGCAGATCCAACTTCACCTGGGTGCAGCTATCACAAAACTAATTACAGCTTTGTATTTCTTGGAAAATTCTAATGTGTTTTGATACTCCACACGGACCCTTTACCAATTGAAAAATTTGACCTCGATCCAATATGGCGGACTTTAAGATGGCGGCCATGTTCCGGAAGCACACTCACACATGGGCCCTTGCCCCGATGCACCCAGGTGAAGTCGGATCTGCCATTACCGCATCAGTTACAGAGAAATAAGGGTGTCCTGGGACTTTTGAATCAGCATGTATATACATACATATAAACATATACGTGTGTATGCATAGTCTATCTTCTTCCCCCACCAGTCTCCAACGATTTCGCACCCTGATTTAGAGCTAAATTACTATAAATTTGGCCTTTGTGAAATATTTTATGGCGTGTTGAGGAAATTGGGGAGGGGTGATAAATCACTAGATGGAATTCGTCTCAAGAGAAAAATGTATGTTTCACCTGCACCCTGTCCACTCGCCGAGCGACGCCCACCACCTTCATCCCCTCCTTGACCAGCCGGCGACAGATGGCAGCACCGATGCCGCTGCTCGCTCCCGTCACAAAGGCAACTCTTCCTGCCCAGCGCTCCATCCCGACTGACCACTCGACGCCACCTGGGCTTATCGCGCCTTTCAACCTTTGCAACTACCGGAGACAACACCTACTTATCGGAGACATATATTTCATCAACACGTTCTGCTGAAGATCAGTGAAACCAGAGGCGGTTACTGATATTATTGCAGTGTTGTACAACGACCGGATATTTTACCATGCAATTACATACTTTTTATTAATATTTTTTTCATTACTATCCTATTAAAAAATATTGAACATAAACAAATAATTTTACCCTTAATTTCTTCCAAAATGAAAATTCCATTATGATGTGTTAAAAAGAAGAAGGCAACCTGCGAGATTTCACAGTATATGAGTAGACGCACAGAGGGGTCGTTGCAGACCTGAAAAAACGGCCTGATTTCTACAACTGGTGCTATTGCAGCAAGGTTCAACGCTGTTCTTCCTATCCTCGTGCCTAAGTCGTCTCGGCGTTGCAGATACTGTGCAACAAACCAAGGTCAGGCAGGAAAGAAGACACGAAGGTTCGGCAACAAATGCTGGGATGCTTTTATATATATATATATATATATATATATATATATATATATATATATATATATATATACGCCTTTAGAGAGCAGCAGCGTGCGAACGGCTCGTCGACCTCCGTGGCGGAGTGGTTAGCAGAGCGCGCTACAACGCCAGGGGTTCCGGGTTCGAGTCCCGTGAAAGGCATGGGTATTTGTGTTTGTCCAAATGATAAGAAACTGAGAAACTGTAAGAATTGAAAAGTGTGAATGGTGGGGAATACCTCCGTGTAGGAGGTATTAAAAAAGAAACTGCAGGCAAGGTCTGACTGTCCAGTGTCGTAGAGCAACAGACAAAATGTCCACGTTAGGCGAAGATAAATATTTTCTTTTTGGGAGAATCTTAACCTAATTTACTAACCATACACCAATCCTAATTCAGTTTAAAATATAACTTTTCGTATATAAATGGAGTGCTCGTTATTTTCCCTGGTGTTGTAGCGTGGGTGGTGGGACTAATTGTCTATTGTCATAGTTGCAATATTTTGTGTACTGTTGTTAAGTCGTGTTTCAACCGATACCGAAACCAATGCTTGAAAATTGTTCAAAATACTGATTACTATCAGTAGTATAATTGATGCTATAATAAGGACAAAAATTGTACAAAAGAAGAGCTCATATGATTAAACAGCCCGATTTGCCTACACTTAAAACTATGCCAAGATGCTCTTATTCCCTATTTCTTCAAGTGTGATATGCTCTTAATTTTAAGAATTCTGAATTCTAGAGTAGAAAAGAAGAACCCTCAACAGCCCGATTTGCCTACACTTAAAACTATGCCAAGATGCCCTTATTTCCTATTTCTTCAAGTGTGATATGCTTTTAATTCCAAGAATTTCTGAATTCTAGTGTAGAAAAGAATAACCCTCAATAGACAGATTTGCCTACACTTAAAACAATGTCAAGAGGGGGCATATGCCCCAATCGGCCATGTGTGTACATATTTAAATCTAAAGAATTTTGAATTCTAGTGTAGAAATGAAGAACTCCTCTTAGACAGATTTGCCCATGTGTGTAAAAGCTACATCTCTCAATTTATTGTCCATAAACTTGTCAAAAATATGTCCCCCTTGATATTGTTTTGGCTACACTTAAAACTAAGCCAAAAATGCTCATATTCCCATTCTCTACAATTTACAGAATCAATACAATAGGACAAGGGCAGGCATGCATGTTCTTTCTAATCTTTGATCATGTTTCATGTCCCGGCCGGCAATAAATTATGCACGCCTGGGAGATTTATATGCTTGCATGCATGAGATAAAATCTACATTGTGCCCTTTCAGGGAAAATTGCATGCCATCCATCATGTCATTAACTCCAAGGGAAATTCTTAGTAAAGAGAATATTGGCCTCTTGCATGTTGTCATGCAAGCCTGAGCACAATTCTGGTTTTGTCTTGTTGTGTTAATATAAACCCGAGCGGGACTTACAGCATATTTATTGCACATTTCAAAGTCCAATTTTGAATTGTATTTAGCTGATATAGAGCTCATAGCTCTGGGTTCTCAATAAAATGTGGACATAGTCCCATGGCTTATTGCCTTGTAAACAAGAGGCTCGGGTTTGAATCCTGATAAAATGTGATGCCTCCCCTGATGGCAAAGTGTTAATATTGGTGCCTTGTAAACAAGAGGCTCGGGTTTGAGGCCTGACAAAATGTGTAAGATTGAAATACATGTGGCAAAATAATATCTCCGCACGTGAGATTTTGAGAATATTCACTGCTAGCTGATATACAGCTGAGGTTTGAAACCTGGTAAAGTGTGTTGTACAACAGCATAAAAGAGCAAAATTATTTTATATTGGGGATCACTAGAGCCTAGTTATTGCTGTTGTTTGGGTATAAAAGCACTAGCTCAGCTACTCACTGCTGTTATAATTGTTTTGGCATATTGTCCATAGTTCTGTTTTTTTGGACCAAGAAATTTTATATAAATAAAGAACAAAAATGCCAAATCAAAAATATTGCAATCAGTGTAATAAAAATATATCTAGTTCTAATTGGGCTAGGCATTGCCATATTTGTGACCGTAAGAAATGCAGAAAAACCACAAAAATGTGTCCAAGATGCCAAAAAATATTAAGCAAGGCATATTACAAATGGCATAAGTGTAATTCTTATGTACAGTCATCAATATTGCCCTCACAACCATCTACATCTGGTCTGAAAAGAAAGTTTGAAACACCTGTTAATGCTAGACCGGCAAAACAGCCACGCTATGAACCCATCCATAGCAGTTTTAATAGCCAATTAAGGGATTACCGGTTTGTATCAGAGCCAAGATGCGGTATTAAGAATTTTTTGAACAGTATAAATCCTGATGTGCAGGCAATTCTAAATGCACAAAATGGCTCTTATAAGCTGTCCCTCAAATTGTTTACACAATATAAGAAGCCAAATGGCACAAAATTTACACAGCCCCACATAACAGAAACTGTACCAGTATATTCAAATGCAAATTCAGACAAAATAATAAGCAGTTTGATAGATCAATTGAATATTAAACACTCTGAATTTGCCGGAAAAGAGTCAGGATGGAGCCTATGCGGTTCTTCACACAAGCTCTATGTTAATATTTCTGAATTCAGCCCATTACAAGGATCTACATATCTGCCATTACCTGCCAATATTAAAAACAAAAGAGCCGTGGTTAATATAGAAAATAATGATGAGAAATGCTTTTTGTGGTGTATTTTAGCTGCTTTGTTTCCAGTTTTAAGGCATCCTGAGAGAATAAGTTATTATAAACAGCATGAACACAAACTTGATGAAGCAATGAAGGGCTTAGAATATCCAATGTCTGTTCAGAATATTGATAAATTTGAAAAAAAGGCCCGGGATATCAATGGTAAACAATTATCTATTAATGTATTTATTTGTTCTACTGGCCGTGGCAACTGCTTGATAGCACCTCTCAGAATCAGTACATTTGATGATGATTCTGCTGTTCCGATTGATCTGCTCTTAATTGAAGGGGATGGCACACACCATTACACTCTGATACATAATCTTGAAGCTTTAGTCAGAACACAACTAGACAAATCTAATAGAATATTTAAGTTGTGCAGAAGATGTTTAACTGTATTTGATGGTCAAAAAATGATGAAAGGGGTTCGTGAAAAAATGCAGAAATTGCTAAAAACAAGTTACTTGAGCATCTGAAATACTGTGGCAACCATAAACCTGTTCATATGGTGATGCCAATGCCAAGTGAAAATGCCAAATTCAAAAAGTTTGAAGCCTTGTTGGAACACCCAGCATATATAGTCTGTGATTTTGAATCAAATCTCAAACCTCTTGCATTCTGTAGCCCAGACCCTGAGGAATCTTCAAGTACATCATACCAGCTACATGAACCTTCTAGTTTTTATTATGTTGTTGTACAGGATGGTGTTGTTAGTAAAAAAGATTCATACATGGGACCAGATGCCATCAAAAAATTTGCACATAAAATAGAAAATGAGTGCCATGACATAGCATCTAATGTCTTATTAAAATCAAAACCTATGATGCCTTTAACAGAGAAACAGATTGAAGATTTCAACAATGCAGAAAAATGCCCGGTATGTGATTCTGAATTTTCCGATATAAATATCAAGGTGAAACACCATTCTCATAAAGATGGTAAATTCTTAATGGCCCTGTGTAATAGCTGTAATATTAAGATCCAGAGACCAAAATTTGTCCCCATATTTTGCCATGGTGCATCCAATTATGATTTCCATCATCTGATCAGGTACGAGGGGTTTGACAAGGAGAATTTAAATATTTTAGCAGAAAATGATGAAAAATATATTGCTATTAGCAAAATAATTAAAGTTAATGGTGTTCCTATTCACTTAAGATTTCTTGATTCATACAGAATTTTATCGGCTAGCCTGGCTACACTGGCCAATCAATTATCTGATGATCAATTCAAAATCACATGTGCTTTGTTTCCAAATCAGGACCTGAAATTAATTAGGCGGAAGGGTGTATATCCATATGATTATGTTACAGATTTTTCTAAATTTGATGAGTGTTCTCTGCCACCACAACAAGAGTTTTACAGCAAAATCAGAGGATCTGGAATCACAGATGAAGATTATCACCATGCCCAGTTGATGTGGAACAATTTAAAATGCCAGACATTTGGTGATTATCACAATGCATATTTAAAACTTGATGTGACCCTCTTAGCTGATATATTGCAGGCATTCAGAAAATCTTCCATGCAAAATTATAAGCTGGATCCAATGTATTTTTACAGTGCTCCGGGGCTAGCATGGTCTGCAATGTTTTTAAACACTAAAATGCAATTGGATCTGATCCAGGATCAAGATATGTATCTGTTTATGGAGCAATGTATAAGAGGAGGCATGGTGCAATGCTCTCAGAGATATGCCAGAGCAAATAACAAATATATTCCTGATTATGATCCAGCACTGCCATCGAATTATATACTGTATGTGGATGCAAACAGCCTGTAAGGTTATGCTATGATGGATAAACTGCCATATGCAGGGCTTGAGTGGGTTGAAGATCTCAATATTGAAGATCTTAAGGATTTTGATGACAGTGACTATGGCCTCTTCTTAGAGGTTGATCTGACAATTCCAGATAATTTACACAACACATTTTCTGATCTGCCCCCAATTCCTGAGGTTGAGTGCTCACCTGGCTCTAAACAGAAGAAATTGATGATGACTCTGGAGCCGAAACAGGATTATGTCATATATTACAAAAACCTCCAGTTCCTAATGAATCATGGTGTTCAAGTGACCAAAGTTGGAAAAGTTTTGAGGTTCAGGCACTCAAGATGGTTGAAACCATATATTGATACAAATACAGAGCTTCGAACATCTGCAATGAGCAAATTTGATAAGACCTTGTTTAAATTGATGGTCAACTCAGTGTATGGCAAAACAATAGAAAATGTCAGAAAATATACCGATGTTAAAATAATTACTGACCCCAGCCGGAGCAAAAAATTGATTGCAAAGCCTAATTTCAACTACAGAAGAATTTATGATGAAAATATGGCACTTTTTAATATGAAAAAAACAAAGATTAAGTTTGGTAAGCCTATTTATGTAGGGGCTGTGATATTGGAATTGGCCAAATTACACATGCTGGAGCTCCATTATAATGTGTTGAAGCCCTTTTATGGTGATTGTGTAAAATTGATGTACATGGACACAGATAGTTTTATTCTTGATATTCAAACAGAAGATGTTTATCAAGATATAACACAGCCTGCATTGCTTGAATATTTTGATACCAGTGAACATTCAAGGATTCAACCCCACAACAAAAAGGTGCCTGGCAAGTTAAAAGATGAGACACTTGGTGATGTTATTGTGGCATTTGCTGGGTTAAGGGCCAAGATGTACAGTTTTGAAACATGTAGTGGTGCTGTTGCCAAAAAAGCCAAGGGCATTGGCAGAGTGACTGCAGACAAAGAGCTTGAATTTGAAGATTACAAAAATTGCCTCAAATCATGTAGCACAATCAGAACATCAGAATCCAGAATTCAGAGTGTGGATCACTTGTTGACTAGCAATATTGAAAGAAAAGTGGCTCTGGACCCACATGATGATAAGAGATGTATTTTGTCATGTGGCATACATACTCTACCATGGGGTCATTGTTATTTGAAAAATGGCAAACAATGCCCAATCACAGAGCATGATTTGAAATAAATAAACATGCCTATGAACTTATTTGGGTTCAAAAAACAGGCTATTATGGACCTGCCAACACCACAACCCTCTTCTGATATAATATCTAAACTAAGTGCTTTGTTAATTATTCATCTGAACAGCATACTTACAGATGTTGATGATGAAACAGGTAAAATATTGTACATATTTAACAATAATTTAAATCATTACCAATTACCTGTAGGTGGTCAATTACAATTTATTACAACTCCTGAGGGTGATGTCAAAATTTCAGTAGGGAGAAATATTTATAGAATTAAGCACTCAAACATGATTTCTGGCACTGTATATACTGTTTCTGCTGGTGACTGCTTATATATTGAGGTCCCTGGATCCTATGACAAGCTTATACCCTTTTTTATAGAATTAAGAATTAGATATTCAGTAATAAATAACCACTAAAACAAAAATGCCTAATGATATATTTGGCCATACAAGACATGAAGATCACAGTGATGAGATTCTGATGCTTGATGTCAGAGTCAAGAAATTAAGAAATGATTTACAAGCTTTACAAACCACACTCAATGCCAGTCTTCAACTAGAAATTACAAATTTGCAATCACAATGCATGGACCCTCTTCTTAAAATTGATTCTGAACTCAAATTGCTGCTTCAGAAATATACTGATTTGGCCACATTGGATAATTTTCAAAGTTTAGAAGAAGCTGTAGCAGCTCTTCAAGCCAAATTTAAGTCCCAGGCTACCAACTCTGAGCAATTGAAACAACAATTGGAAGAGCAAATAAATAATGTCCAGGCACAGCTCCAAACAATTGTCAAAAGCATAAAATCACAAGAAGATTTTGATCTAGTGATTTCCACTCTAAAGGAACAGATTCAATCACTGGAGATACCTAATCTGGACCCCTTGAACAATGCCATAGCCGAGGTTAAAGAAAAAATTGAGACACTTGAAAATTTTATGAACAACTTGCCATCTTCTGATGCTTTGAGTGCAATAACTCGGAGTGTTGCCAATATTAAGCTGCAACTTGAAACATATGAAGATTTTGGAAAACTTCAAAGTACCATAACCCATCTTGAGGGTACAATAGCAGCAGTGCAAAGTGATTTGACAAATGTACAAGAATCTCTAGAATCTCGCCTGCCTGGTATTGTAGACACCCTTGCCAGTGTCCAGCAACAGATCACAAACCTTGAAAACCTCAACACTGAATCTGAGCTATCTCATTTTCATCACTTGATCGATGATACCCAAACAAAGCTTGAAATTTTACAACAATCAACACCCACTCAGGCAGATATAGCCCTGCTCCAAAATGCTATGCAAAATGTGGTTGATGCTTCTGAATTAAACAATGTAAAATTGGCACTTGAATCTTTGCAAAATACTGTGTCAAATCTGCCTACATCACAGGAACTTAAAAATATTAAGAGAGCAGTGAATCGCATATTGAAATCAGAAGATATCAAGAATATCCAGACAGAGATCAAACAACTCACTCAGACAGTGGCCACTCTACCAACCAATCAACATATTAATGAACTGCATGCCCTGTTTGAGGATATCAGAAGACAAGTCCATGATCTTACTGCTCAAAATTCAAAATTGGCAGTTGTTGAAAATTTACAGCAAATTGTAACTAATATCAAGCAACAGCTAGGGACCATGGAATCCAATCAAGCAAATGCTTTGTCTGTTTTTGCCACCCAGCTACAAGAAATTGTGCAACAATACAAGAAACTTGCTGTGGACATAAGAATCAAGCCGGGGCACGATGAGATTGTTAGGACTATCAATGAGCATCTTGAATCTGTAACAAGTAGATTGCTTACAGCAGAAAAAGAAATAACCGGCATAATTGAGAATCCAAAACATACAGTAATTCTTGAATTGTACAGCATCCCCAACAAAGAATATGATTCACCATTTACACCAGGAGGCAAAATATATATATGCTGTCCCCTGCACAATTTTATTACCAGTTTTTTGTTGGGGGCACACTGAGACCAATCAAGATCAAATATTGGCTACAACCACAGGCACACCACTACCCTACCTTATCAATAACAAATGCTGATAATAAACCAAAAATCACCAGTGTAGATTTGGAGGATTTTACAGACCCCAATACATTAGAAACATCTTATGCTGAATGCTCTGGAATTTCATATACAAATAGGAGACAAATTATATTTAAAAAATCCTATAGTATCAGCTGCTAAACACCCCATAGTTGCAATATTCCTGTTTACATATTATGTCTAGACAAATTATTGTTGATGAATTACACAGACAAGCCAGACATAATTTTAAGAGATTGCCAGTAGTCACAAAAGGCATAGATGATTTATGGCAGAGCGACTTGATTGAGATGGCAAGTGGACAGCTGAAAAACTTAGACAAAATCAACAAGGGCTACAAGTATCTACTCACTGTAATAGACACATTTTCAAAATTTGCCTGGGCTGTGCCACTCAAATCCAAGACTGGAAAATGTGTTACAGAAGCCATCAGAACAATCATCAATCAGAGTGGAAGATCACCGCGCTATTTGCAAACAGATAATGGCAAAGAATTTTATAATTTAGTGTTTCAACAATTTATTAAAAGCCAGTCAATACAACATTATTCGAGTTACAGTGATCTCAAGGCCTCAATTGTAGAGAGATTCAACAAAACCCTAAAAAATCTTATGTATAAACAATTTACACTTCAAGGTAATTATAAATGGCTTAATATTCTTCCAGAACTTCTACATAAATATAACAACTCGGTCCATTCCACAATCAACATGAAACCCTCTGAAGTAACTTCATCTGATGAGCAAAAATTGATCAGCACTGTTTATTATCCTAGATATCAGCCAACAACAAGAAAAGCCAAATACAAGGTGGGTGATCAAGTAAGAATCAGCAAATATAAGCACTTATTCAAAAGATGTTTTACAAGAAACTGGAGCACTGAATTATTTACAGTGGTTCAAGTTAAACCTGGGACCCTTAACACATATATAATAAAAGACCACCGAGGAGAAATTCTCAAAGGCAGGTTCTATGAAGAAGAACTCAACAAAACTAAACAGTCTGACACATATCTCATAGAAAAAATCATCCGCAAAAAAGGCAACAAGTTACTTGTCAAATGGCTAGGACTTCCAGAACACAGCTGGATCGATGCAGACAAAGTGATAATATGAACACCTGGGATGTTATAAAAAGGCTGCCAGAACCTGAACAGCAGAATAAGAGAAATGGCAAGTTGCTGCCTGATAATATTAGGTGTCTTATTGTTGGGCCATCAGCTTGTGGTAAAACTACACTAATGATTGATAATTTTTTATTGGCACCCAACTGGTTAGACTGGAAAAACAGGCACTTGTATGTCTTCTCTAAGAGCTTGGAACAATTAAAATATCAGCAGATGATGAAGCTATATGATGGACTGGATATAGCCACTTTTGAACCAGATGTTAAGCCACTTCATGAATGTCTCGATAATTCTGTTGTTGTGTTTGATGACATTATACTGGATAATCAAAACAAAGTTAGAATTTTTTTTACACAGGGGCGGCACAAAAACATAGATTGCTTCTACCTGGCACAGACTTTTTCAAAAATACCGAAGCAGCTGATCCGAGACAACAGCAATTTTATATGCGTGTTTCATCAAGATCATACCAACCTCAAACACATACATGATGAATATGTAGGTGGGGACTTGAGCTATAATGATTTTTCTAAGTTTTGCAGTGGGTGCTGGAATCAGGACAGCTATGGGTTTGTCACAATTGATATGACAAGGAAACCCAATAGTGGCAAATACAGAAATAAAATCAACAATTTTCTAGACATTGAAACATATATAAATAACCATGAAAAGCCAATAATTGATGATCTTAAATTAAGAGATTATCTTGTAAAAAGATTTAAGGGATGGAAATCAGAGAACCGAGGAATCTATGAACAACACAAGCAAACAGAACAACCTCTTATTGATGCTATTAGTGAATTAGGTAAATAATCAAAACTGTTACAGAGCAAAATCAAAATTTGATCACAGAGCTTGTACCTGTAGCTGCTAGGAACATATTAGATTCCAATCACCCCACTTTCTAGTATTCATACACCTAGTCCTGTTGCTCCTCGAAGAATTGAAGCTACTCAGGATCCTATTGAATTGGGTCTTCTTGCTCAAAAATATTTAAGCACACCTAAAGACAACAAAGATGAGGTCTTTGGCTTATATGCTGACACAGAGCGTGATGGTAGCATCATACATAGAATTGGCAATTTCAGAGTAACATTTATGGGAGATGATCTAATTGTATATTCAGAATCTCATCTTGGAGAAAGAGGTGCTTTTGTTAAGTACCCTGGCACACCTGGATTGTGGGAACTGATGACTAGGAAAAGGCCTGGCAGCTATACAGATCAAGATTATGAGCACTACAAAGAAATATTAATAAAATCAGATGCTCTATACCAGAACAATGATCCCACACAAAAAAGAGTCAAGTCTAGCAGTGGAGCAAAATACAATAATTTAATCAAGCCCATATGGTCACAGATCAAGACTGGCAGTGGAATCAAACAATACAACACCCTGCCTAAAGAATTTGTGTGGGTTGATGATGTCAGGAAACTTGTAGATAGGTTATTGGTGATAGCTGGGGAGGAAAATGCTGGCAACCACAATTTTTACAATGAAAAGGTTGGAATTATGGACATGATAAGCACAAAATTGTCTAATTTTATAGTGAATGACACTAAGGGGATTGGATATCTTATAAAAATTATTAATACTCTACCACCTAAATTTTGGAATATTTCTGAGGGTCGGGGCCTGGTTAATGACATTATAAACAAGCTGCCATTTGAACTACATATTCCAGGCTATCAGTATTGTGGTCCAGGCACAAAATTGGACCATAGATTAAACAGAGGTGATCCTGGTGTTAATCCCCTAGATGCTGCTTGTAGAGACCATGACATAGCATTCAACACACATTCTGATCTTGACAAGAGACATGTTGCAGACAAGAAATTAGAAGAGGCTGCATTTGGTAGATTTGTAAGCAAAGATGCTTCTTTAAGTGAGAGAATAGCAGCATTGGGGACCACCATAGCTATGAACACCAAACAAAAACTGGGGTGGGGGCTGTGAATATGTATATAATAAACCTACAATGAAGGCCAAGGGTGTTATGTATCAAATACCTTATGCAGGTCTTAAATCTCTTAAAACTATTGATAGCCTTTTAACCAAAAAGCAGCGCAAGAAAAAAAGCTCTTGTCTTGCCAAGGGCCATGGTATGAAATTGTTGCTTAGCACCCCCAATTAAAAAAAATTACAACAATCTAGAAAAAAATCACATGTGGGGGGTTTCATATTTACTATCCCGGCATTCTTAGCAGCACTTGGAGCTGTTGGGAGCTTGGCTGGGGGATCAGCTGCCATAGCAAAAACAGTAATAGATGCCAAGAAGAATAGGGCAGAATTAGATGAATTGAAGCGCCATAACCTGGCCATAGAGAAACAGGGCAAAGGTGTTAAGAGAGCCATGAATAAGTTTAAAAAAACAAGAGCCGCTTACAAACCAAGATATTGAAGCTTTAATCAAGCCACTGGGCATCAAACATTTTAGAGGTGTGTACATGTCTGATTCTTTGCCAGAACAACCACTCAACAAAGAGTGTGGCATTGTTAATTTGGATAAGTACAAAAATCAGGGCACTCACTGGATTTGTTATCTTAAATATTTAAAAGATGAGGCATTTGTGTTTGATTCATTTGGAGGTGTTCCACCTGAAAATTTAATAAAATATCTAAATTCAGCTAATCTTTATTACAATAATGCCCGTGTTCAAAACTTCAAAGATGTTAATTGTGGACATTTGTGTTTATCTGTTCTTAGATATATGTCTCAAATAAATAAACCATCAATTGAAAATTTTCAAAAAGACCTGTGGTATCTGAAACATCATGGGGGTATTCCATCTCACCAGCCAAAATTCAATATTGAAACTCAAATTACATGATGATATAGTGTATCCCAAAACAATAGCTCTCAGAGCATTTTATGGCATGTACTTGAACCCTAATATTACACATCACAACAACACAATTGCAGTTGGTGATCAAAAAATTGTCATCACTCCAGGGCAGTATAATCTATCCACTCTAAATGCTCAGCTACCCAGAGGTATAATATTAACTCAAAATTCTGTCACTCACAGAGTAGAGATTGTATCTGCTACAGAGACAGTGGATCTGGGTACTATAGGAGAGCTGTTAGGCTTTGAGAACAACACAAAACTTGAACCAGCCATCAAGCACACTGCTATTAATATACCTAAATGCTTAGCCATAGAAACTCTAAATATTCACTGTAATGTGGCCGAGGGTATGATCACCAAATCAAATGGCATGGGCACTCACAAACAAACTGGCATCATTGCAACATTCAAACCTAATTCTGAATTTATGGAGCCCATCATCTACACTCCATCCCCAACATTATATTTTCCTGTGTGCCATTATAGAATAGATAATATTGAGTTGATGGTCACTAATGAAAAAGAAGAATTAGTTGATTTTGCTGGAGCCACAACAACTGCTATCATAGAGATTAATATTTAAATAAAAATACATACAAAAAAAATTGAAAATATTGAGAGTTATGAGCTACAATCATTCCCCCCAAACAGGAGGACATTTGCAAATTTAAATCAACCCAACACAGAGATTGAGGTTGATCTTGATGTAGGGGATGGCTTTATACACCCTCACAGAGCAGATCTATACATCAAATTTGATGTTGTAAAGCTCGATGGTACAAATTATCCGGCAAATTCAAATATAAGATTGGTAGACAATTTTGTGCCCCATCTGTTCTCTGAAATTGAGATCAGAAAGCATGGTGTTGTTATAAACAGAGTGGATTATCCCGGCATTACCTCCACAGCTTTGGCCACACTAAAATTATCCAAAACCGAGGCTTCTTACTACAAAATAGGTGGATTTGAGGCTGGTGCTAAGATATTATCTAAAAGCCACACAGTGCTGTTCCCCATGCGCCTATTGCCAGGATTCTTCTCAGATTACAAAGATATTATGTGGAAGGGTGGTTTAAGAATCACATTTAGAAGAGCTGCCAATGATAACAATGCTTTTATGAGGTACAGTACATTAAACTCTACCGGGGAAGCTCTGCCTAATACCCTACCTGATGAGGGCAAGTGCATTATTCAGACTATGGAGCTAAGAATCCCGGTTGTTGAATATGAGGCCAGTTATGCTCTTAAATACAAAGCTGATATAATAAAAAATCCACAAGTTCCTTTACAATTTTATACATATCAATGTGTACAGAAGCCCGCAACTGGTACCTATTATGAGTTTGATGCTACAAATTCATTCTCCAGTATACAATATGACATGCCGGATTTTGTGGTGGTACTGTTTCAGACTGGAAGACACAATAATCAGGAAAAAAATTCAAGTAAATTTGATAACTGCAACATCAAGAACATATAACTTAAAAATGGCAGAAATGAGGTATTTCCTAGAGAAAATTATAATTTAAACATGTCCAAGGATGATTTCCTCAAATTATATGAAGCATTTACAGCATACAAAAGGGTCACTACTGGCAATACTGACATGTATTACACACCAGATGAATTCAAAGCACAGAGACCCATGTTTGTCATCAACGCTTCAAAAAGGAAACAAGTTGTGGTTAATGACAGGACAAATATTAAAATTATCTGTGAATTCCACGATACACTCCCTGATGACACTATATGTAGTGTTATTCTTATAGGTGAAAAATCATATATTTATGATGTAAGAAATGAGAGAGTCACAGAGCAATTCTAGAAGATTTCTGCATATTATATTGTTTTAGTACTAGATATACGAGTTGAGGCTGGTGTCCAATTAAAATATTGAACATATTCCAGGTAATAAGTATTTAAGCTTATATTATATTATATTATTGTGTAAGCAAAAGCTCTTATAAGCATTTTTGGCTTAGTTTTAAGTGTAGCCAAAACAATATCAAGGGGGGCATATTTTTGACAAGTTTATGGACAATAAATTGAGAGATGTAGCTTTTACACACATGGGCAAATCTGTCTAAGAGGAGTTCTTCATTTCTACACTAGAATTCAAAATTCTTTAGATTTAAATATGTACACACATGGCCGATTGGGGCATATGCCCCCTCTTGACATTGTTTTAAGTGTAGGCAAATCTGTCTATTGAGGGTTCTTCTTTTCTACACTAGAATTCAGAAATTCTTGGAATTAAAAGCATATCACACTTGAAGAAATAGGAAATAAGGGCATCTTGGCATAGTTTTAAGTGTAGGCAAATCGGGCTGTTGAGGGTTCTTCTTTTCTACACTAGAATTCAGAATTCTTAAAATTAAGAGCATATCACACTTGAAGAAATAGGGAATAAGGGCATCTTGGCATAGTTTTAAGTGTAGGCAAATCGGGCTGTTTAATCATATGAGCTCTTCTTTTGTACAATTTTTGTCCTTATTATAGCATCAATTATACTACTACTATCATTGGGTGAGTATTCCAGTCCAATTACAAACATCGATTTATCAGAGTTTTCCTTCAAGATATTCAACAGCTGAATCAGAACATTAAAGTACTTCTTACGTAATCACAAAACACACAATTCTGCACAATATTGTTACCGAATAAATGGAAACTTCAATTTTTGGGGAGGAGTGTATACTCTAGCCTAGCAAGACTATCCCCGAAGCCCAGAGATTTTCATGTGAACGTAAAAACGAGAAATTGTATGAGTTCACATTTTAGGTTCAATTTCTTTGAATTGTAACTACTATTCTTGATTTCAAAATGTTCAAAATTAAGCGTAATTTAATGTCAATTTGGCTTGAGAAAGTGGAACTATGGAACTTATTGTAACAACATAGCTAGTTAAAACATAGCTTATTATTATTGTCGCTGGGTAGACAATTTCATATAAGTAATCTACGTATTTTTATATTGCCTCATTTACTCATTCTAATTTTATTCCTTCGTTTGATTCATATTTTCATCTTTATGAGTAGGGTCAATAATAATAATAACTGATGTTATGTCATTGTGTTGTTGTTGATTTGGTGTTTGAAGTCCACTTTATGCACAGCAAGGCTAATTGGGACTGGACCTACAGTTTAAAGTGGGATCCGAACCACTTGTGCCTCCTCCACCGGGTATCGAACCCGAGACCCCTTGATTACAAGGCGATGACTCTACCACTGCACCATTGGGGAGGCCCTTATGTGATTGTGATTTCAATTTTTAATCCCAATACATCAACGGGAAGAACCTTCCCTCACTTTAAACACATTTCTTCACAATTCGAATACTACAGTATGGTGAGATTGCCTACATCTTGAACTCAGCATACGCCGCTGGGGGGAAACGAGGATGGGCGGCAGAGACGCAACCACGAATATTTGTCTGAGTGGGGCAAGTACCAAGACAAACGTATCAATAATAATAGTAGTACAGTCCCTACCAAAAGTTTAAGACCACTTTGTCATGTGTTTTTCAGACAAGCAGGAAAAGTACATATGCGAGTGCTTTTCATGAAATAAACACTTTAATACAAAATTGGAATTATTATGTAATGTTATTGAAAGGTACATCAAGATCAAGAAAGTGTAAGGGCATATTAATGCACTTATAACTAATAGATGCAACTAAAGGTACACTTTGTAAAATCATTAAATCTGAACTTTGAAAATATACTTGGAAACAAATATTTCTCCAAAAAATTAGATGAATGAAGTGTGAAATTTTAATAGTCAATAGGTCCACCTTTAAGTTTCAAGCACATTTGCACACGTTTTCTCATGCTGCGGACCAATTTCTTGCATTCTTGGGGCGTAATCTCATTCCATACTACGGAGATCAGTTCACGAACGTCCTGGACATTCCTTGGCTGGCATCTGGCGACACGAAGACCAATGGTATTCCATAGGTTTTCTATATGATTCAGGTCCGGACTTCGTGCTGGCCAAGGCAACAATGGGATTTCCCTCGCTTGAATCCAAGCCATTCTTGCTGCTGACGTGTGGCAAGTCTCGCGATAATCCGGTCCTTGCGTACAGACGTTACCCTGTGGCGGCCGCAGCGTGGTTTATCAAACACTGTACCTTGCTGCTTGAATTTGTTTATTGTGTTCGCCACGCAGGTTTTACTCACATTCACTGCGACTGCAATTTCTCTATGAGACCTATTGCATCTGTACATACCAATTATTTGCCATTTCACGGCCACGGGCACAGATTGTTTCCCATTATCACGTAGCTTGCGATTCAAACAGCCTGTTTATTGTCAATCGTAACGAAAACAGGTCTGGACTTGCACAATGCTGCTACTCGAGATATGTCTTTCTGCGCCATCTATTGACACTCATTTCAACTAATGACTGATAAAATTTGTTCACTCCAGCGCAGTCGCTGAGGAAGATATTGTTATCTGAAGACCTCTCACTTTTCGCAACATTTTTTTTTTTATTTTGCGAATTTTAGAAAAAAAATATAAACCGAGAAAATTTTTTTGGATTTTTTTTTGCACCAAAACCTTCGTTCATGTTCCACAATACTGGAAGAAATTCAGTACTGTCATAACGACGTCGGTTACGTGTATACACATTCATCTGTACTTCAAAATGCTGGATTCTTCAGTTAAGAAATTTGATTTTCCACTTTCGTATCGGAAGAACTACAATACGTATACCAATATTTTTTCGGCAATATATGCATCACACACTATAGTACTTCCATACAATTTCACTCCATATTTGTACCAAAAACTTTCGGTCAGGTTTCATTTATATGAAAAAAGTTGGTGGTCTTAATCTTTTGGTAGGGACTGTAGTAGCAGCGGCGGATCAAAGGGATAGGGGCAGGAAGGCCATGGCTACCCTCGAGCCATAAAAAAATTAATTTGAACGTATAAAAACCTACAAAATGTACGTTGATGATGTTTCAAATTTTGCATGAATTTCCAATTTGTCCTTGCACAAATGAATAGGTTGTTTCTGGACAGAGGCAGGCTCTAGAAGTCTGCAGTCGGCAATAATGGGCTATTTTAGTTCTATAACGATGGGGGTTATTTCTAAAGCTTTCTCCAAATTCACATTACCATTGTTTCATTATACTTTAATTAAATAATAATAATCATAATTATTTAATAATACTTATTATTTATTAATTAGTTGAATTGCTACTAATAATATTAATACCACTACTACTATTAAGTAGTAGGGATCTACATAAATATAGTATTTATGAAAGCAATAGAACGAAATTTCTTTCTAGTAATTCGATTTTGACAAATTCTAGGAGTATTTCTTGTTCGTTTGTTACGAAATAATTGTCTTCTCAACGAGGTGAGACATTTTAAGTGTGAAGAAAATCCATAAAAACAAGAAAATGTATTAAAATATATTGAAATTATTATTTGAGAACTAAAAGTGGTAAACGTTGTAAGTGCCAAAAGCGAAAGTTTTGGGAAATCGCATCGTGCCGCACACCAGCCCGTAAGAACGTGCACACTAGTGACCTCTTTACACGCCCTTTGAACTACTTAGATGGCTACCAGCCACATTTCACGTTTACCACATTATAAAGCATGGCACATTTCACAGTTTAACGTGGAAAACGGTGTTTGAATTATTGTGGCACTTACAGCGTTTACCAATTTTAGTCTTCATTTACGAAATTCTTCCAATTGGAATTTGTTTTACTGCAACTTTTCTTCTTTTCTACTTGTAATTGTCTTGAACATAAATACACAGTGGTGTGACCGTACAACAGACAACTTTCACAGTGTGCAGAAGACATCAAGGCCAAAAAATTCGATGCTACAAGCCGTTGATAATGGCATTTTCTATCCCACATGTATGCATCCCCATTTGATAGCTTCTTGGTTGCCACTGGCATTTATTTTTACTGTCGAATAAGATTCTGAAAGCGAGGAAATATCCATCACGTAGGAAAATGGGATCCATTCTCTTTGCACGTAGCGTTCGTTACACCTGCGCCAACTGTACGTTTATTGTTAATACTGTGTAAAATTTCGGTAAAACATTGCATACAATTAATGACAATGTTGTGTCATCTGGAAATGGCGGTAATTTTTCGTGTTCAAGCTCTTTGCGCAGTAGACACAAAAAGATATGGAGAAAAGGCGAAGTTTTGCGGTGTAGATCCATATGAACTGGACGATAACAAAATGAAAAGGGGCCTAAACCTTTGGCCAAATATAGTTTACGTGTGTTTTATTACTTGACCCAGCTACCTGGAATCAATTCGATTTCGTACTTATTAGTAGTTGGGATTCGGCTTGAAATATTTACATCCACTACATATTTACTAATATTTACAAGGCTCCGCCATTATCGTCCCTGTTTTCCATTAAGGTTTGTTCAAGCGCTGTAACTTGAAATGTTGAGTTACTCAAAAACAGTAATGTCACTCCTTGCTTTAACAATTTGGGATATACCGGCCTCCGTGGCGGAGTGGTTAACACAGTGCGCTACGATGCCAGGGGTCTCGGGTTCGAATTCCACGCTGAGCAACGGTGTTCTGATAAGTTTTGCTTTTATCAGTTTCAACATATCATCACTCAGCCTCCTCTTCACGATTAGCCAAAACTGGCAGAAAGGCGAAGTAAAATAAACCAAACCAATCAATCAATTTGGGATACTTTGATAGCAGTGCTTTTTTTCCCTGACAGTACACAAATCCTGCTAACGGCACATTTTCTCATGGATCGAATAACAATTAATAACAGTTTGCTTTAACTAACTAACTCTCTTGCAATCTTAAACCAGAAGGTTCATGGCTGCAGCAACACAGGCCTTCCATCTGTTCCTATCTTCAGCAAGATCTATATACTCTTTTCCATCCCTGCCGATTTCCTTTAGGGCCATCTCAACGTTATCCCTCCATTTTCGTCTTGGCCTTCCTACAGGTCTCTTACCATCAGGTTTCCCAACAAGAATCCTGTAAACTCTTCTTTCCTCTCCCATTCGTGCCACATGGCCTGCCCACCTAAGTCTTCTTGATTTAATCATTCTAATAATATCTGGACATGAATACAAATTATGTAGTTCTAAATTATGTAACCTTCTCCACTCACCTGTCTCCTCATCCCTTTAGGTCCAAATATTGCCCTAAGGATCTTATTTTCAAATACTCTCAATTTAGGTTCCTCTTTCAATGTAAGGGACCAAGTTTCGCATCCATATAATAATACAGGCAAAATTACTGTTTTGTATATTTTAACTTTTAGTTTCTTAGATCTTAAACGAGAAGAAAAAACTTCATGAAGAGAAATGTAACATGCATTTCCTGAATTAAGCCTACTTTTTATTTCCTCTTTAATATCATTTTTATTTGTTAGTATTACTCCTAAGTACTTGAATTTGGAAATTGATTCAAAGGTGATGTTATAAATAATTAGATTTTAATTATTACCTAACACTCGGTTTAGACCTGTAAGCATATATTTAGTTTTCTCTTTGCTAACTTCCAAACCTATCTCTTTAGTGGCTTTTGTATATATGTCATCCCCTAATAAGTCTACATCATCTGCATATGTTAACAACTGAGTCACACCATTTAATTTTAGTCCTTCGTTAGTTTCTTTTACCTTCCTAACAGCATATTCTATGGCAAAATTAAAGAGCAATGGAGATAATGTGTCTCCTATTTTTAAACCATCATGAATTGTAAATTTGTCAGACACATTAATACCCACACGAATTTTACTTTCTGTTTCACTGGTGCATACCTTTATCATATTAACCAGCTTCTTAGGTATTCCAAAGTCGACAAATATATTATATAATTTATCTCTTTTGACTGAATCATATGCTTTTTTTAAATCAATGAATAGCTGATGGACACTTTGATTATGTTCCCACTTTTTCTCAAGCGTCTGTCTGATGTGAAAAATTTGATCTGTAGTTGATCTGTTACGTTTAAATCCACATTGATAATCACCTATAATTTCATTAGCATATTGAGTTAGTTTTGTTAAAAGAATGTTAGATAATATCTTATATGTTGTTGAGAGTAGAGAAATTCCACGGTAATTATTGCAGTTCATTTTATCACCTTTTTTAAACACAGGGACAATTATGGATTCTTTCCACTGTTGAGGGATTTCTTCTTTATTCCATATTAAACAAATTAATTTATGAATTTGACATATTAACGAATTTCCACCATATATAATTAACTCAACTGGTATTAAATCAATGCCAGGTGCTTTGATATTCTTTAGCATTTTAATAGCATCTTTAACTTCAGTCAAGTTAGGTTCTGGAACTAAAGGTTCTGTTGTGTGTACTTCATTTACTTCTGATTTATCTCCTACATGAACATTTAAGAGGTCATTAAAGTAGTTCTTCCATATATTTAAAATATCGCTTGGATCGGCTAAAAATCACCATTTTTATCTTTTATCGAGTTCACTCTAGGTTACGACCCCTTTCTAAATTCATTTACACCTTTATATAATTCTCTGATATTTTTGTTTTTACTGTTTGTTTCAATTTCGTTAATTTTACTTTTCAAGTAATCTCTTATTTTACTTCTAAACGTGCGGTTAACTTCTCGCTTTATTCTATTATAATTGCTTAGATTTGTATCATCAAAGTCAGTGGCGGCTCAAGGGGTAGAGCAGCCGTGCCATGGCACTACCCTCAGAAGAAACGCATACCTCGCCAAGTATTGTTAAATGAATACATTGATAGTTTACAGACAAGGAGATTCGAATCTTGCAATCGGTCAAGCTGACATGACGACCGCCCCAACCTCCTCACTGCATCGCCAGCTGTTTCGTTCGTACCCTCGCGAGGCAACAAACAGTCCGTACCGCCCAAGAGCTGGCCTAACCAAGTTGACACACGTGCAGCAGAGGGTTGAAGAAGTCTCAGCCAGAAACATTTCCACCATGAGCCGAGAATAAAGTGGCAGGGGGCGGGGTTAGGCCATAAGAAACCGTGCCCGTCTTGGCCTGGCACGGCGGGGGAACTTTCGCAGTGTTGACACAGTTGCCACCTTCAGAGAAAAGTCGCTAAATACGACTGATTTGTAAGGCCGGAAGTAATTTCTGCCTACTTTTGGAGAAATGAACCTAGTACTTTTCCAAAGCTAAATGAACATTTTTGATAATAGATAGATGCACCAAGGTCCATTCAGATTTTTTTAAATATAAAAGTAAAAAATCCTATGATGATGCGAGTTTCCTTTGGCATTTCGACAATATATTTTCATAACAAAGATATTTTCGACACCCAGTTAGAATACGTGTGTATGGAGGAGGAGAAAGTGATAGTATTTGTTTTTCCTTTCCTCTTGCAATTGTTATATTTTTAGGGAAGTCTCCTGTAGTGTATAAAGATAGGTTAGTGAGTGAAGATGAATGGGATTAGTACGGATTAGTACGTTATTACTTAAACACACGTTGTATTCCACGTTACCAAACGAGGATAAACATCTTGGCCAGTGGCGAAAACGCAAGGTGAGGGGTTGGCATTGCGGAGGTCTTTTTTTTCGATTTCTTGATCACGTTGGCACTACCATCATAGTTGCCGCCGGCCGCCACTGATCAAAGTTATTTAACCACCTAAGTCTAGCCTGATTTCTTATTTCTATTAGATTATGACATTCGTTATCAACTATGGCTTACTTTTTCTTGATTTACGGTATCCTATACTTTCTTTAGCTGCGGATTATATTGCATTACCTATGTGCTCCCAATTCTTATTTACGTCTGTTTCATTTATATTTTCATCATCATTTAAATCCTGCAAAACATCGAATCTATTTGACAGTTTAATTTGGTAATCTTTCTTAATTTTATCATCAGCAAAATTTCCTGTAATAAATTTTATAACTTTTAGATTTTGTTGCTGATGATTTATCACTGCAAGCCTTTCTCTTAATTTAGCAATTACTAAATAATAGTCACTGGCACAGTCAGCACCTCTATGTGAACGAACGTCAATTATACTAGTATGCCTTCTCTTATCAATGACAATATGATCTATCTGATTATGAGTTACCATCTGGAGAAGACCAGGTATATTTATGGATATCTTTATGTTTAAAAGTGGAACTTTTCACAATTAAATTCTTGAGGTTGCAAAAGTAATCAATCTTATACCATTATCATTACGTAATTCATGAAGACTTTCTTTACCAATCGTGGGTTTAAATTTCTCTTCTTTACCAATCTGTGCATTACAGTCACCTAACAGAATTTTCATATCATACTGGGAAAATTTATCAAAGACCTGTTCTAACTCTGCATAAAAATCATCTATAGTATTATCATCTTTATCTTCCATTGGTGCATGGTTGTTTATTAAAATAATTTTACTCAACCTACCCTGCAAAACTGCATATGATATCCTATCATTAATAAATTCTACTGTTTTAAAAGCAGAGATAATTCTATTATTTATGAAGAAACCTGTTCCAAAATTATGATTTTCAGTACCACCATAGAAAAAAGTATAATTTTTAGTTTTACAATTCCCTTCTCCTGGCCACCTAACTTCCTGGACAGCTACTACATCTAATTTATACTTAACTATCTTATTACCTATATACTGAAATGCCCCAGGCCGATAAAGCCTCAGAACATTCCAGGTGCCTAATTTAATATCCTTATTCCTAATGTAGATCTTATCCTTAGTCCGGGGACCTCCCAAAGTAGTCCCTCCCCGGAGATCCGAATTGGAGACTATTTTACCTCCGGAATATTTTACCATCGGAACATCCATGGCCTCATATTTCTGTTTCTTGACATGTCTTTTTACAGTGCAGAGTTGTCAGCTCTACGCCTAACCCCCAATATGAATGGAGGACCGCACCTGTCGTTCGTCAGCGGATCCCTCGGGTCTAGCTGGGAGGATCACATAGTAGTCCACCAACCGTACCCCACTTCTGCCAATTGTGGGACGCTCATAGAGCCATGAGAGGACAGTTCTGTAAATCCCAACAGAGCAAAATGTTGACCATTTCACTCTGTTGGTTGACTAACTGCAGAGAACAAGCAACTAGGCGATGAGGTCGGCACATCCCTACGCCATAACATAACAGTTTGCTTGAATGAACGAAATATAATAAATAATCAAGTACAAACGTACAATTATCAAGATGAATTCAACTTTGAATTTTTTATCATCAAACTTATCGGAAGTATTAGCATCTTTCTACCAAAAAAACAAAGAAACACTATTGCAAGTATGATTAAACACACCAGTTCGATCCATTTGTACTAAAAGTCACAGAGAAAGGTGGCACATAAACTTACCTGAGAAGAAATGTTCACTGCACACTCTGTAATATTTGCTTTGTTCATTAATGTTGGCATCATTTACTTTCGCCAATCAGACGACGTAGTATCTTCTGATCACCAATAATTATCGATTTCCGTGCCGTGAAGCGCACCTTCTGTTCTTTCTCGGAAAATTCGAGGATGAACATGAGTTTCTGTTAAACAACTGAATGCGGTACAGTACCATCGTAGACAAGGTTGAAATCTCCCGCCCGCACGCTTGAATTCCGTATGTTTACGAGGACCGGCCGCAATCATGGCTGATCGATCCCACAATGCAACAGTTTGTGACGTAGGTGAAACACACCTATTTGAATTGTTTGCATTATGCACACACGTAGTTTACCCCTATAATACATTTTTTTCGCTCTCTGACAGAAACAAATGTCAGTGTCAACTGCAAATATTTGTCACGTGGTTGCATATATATAGGTTAGAAAATGCTGTTCTTCAACATTTCGTAACAAAATGAGCAAATTCCTCTACCCACCCTCTCCTATACACCCCCCCCCACACACACATATATATATAAGGTAAAGTGCTCCCCTGTGCTTAGCACCACATCATTAAGGCATATAGGGGGTGTGGGGGGTAACGCCCCACACTTTCTTGATCCGGTCATGAGTGGGGGTGATGTGATCAGCATCACGCCCCTGACCCCTTTACCCCAGGTACCCAGGTTAATCGATGCTGGGTGGGCACCGGGGCCACTTCGAACGTTAGAAAAGTTCCCGGATTTGAACCGGCTGGGGATCGAACCTGGGACCTTGAGCATGGTAGTCAGAAGCGTTACCGACTGAGCCATCGTGGCCACATATATATATATATATATATACCGGGTGGTCCAAAAGTTCCGGAATGGTCACATATCGTGAGAAATACACATCGAATCGGAAAACGAAAAAATATGTGTTTAATAAGTGAAAGAAAGCTATTCAATGAAAAAAAAAAGGTCAAAATTTCATAAAACCCCAAAAAATTCAAAGGAACGGTCTGCCCCTAATTGAGCTAGAGTGAAAGCGTATTGCAGATTCGGAATCTGCACGTCAAGACCTTTCAATCGAGTATATGGAAGGGAGGTCTACCTCATTCCGATTCTACAATACAAAATGGGGGTTTCCATTTAAAATTTTACAGTTGCCCCCCTCCCCACCCCCAGGGCAGGGTGGGGAATCAAGTGTGATATCATTGAATATATTTATTTCACTTATTAAACATGTATTTTTTCGTTTTCCGATTCGATGTGTATTTCTCACGATATGTGACCGTTCCGGGACTTTTGTACCACCCGGTATATAGTATCAATGGTGTATACATAACACCTTCCTTTCGAAAATCCTGGGCACGCCACTGCCCAGAACTAAGTGTGAGGAAACCGGAAGCTACGTCAGGTGCCCGAGCCATGGGATTTAACAGACCTAATGTCAGTAAATTTTTCTAACTTCTCATTGAGATTGTAGATAAACATAAATTAACTGCTGATAAAATCTACAACTGTGATGAAACCGGTATTTCCATTAATCCTAAAGGACACACCAAAATATTAGCCACCAGAGGCAAACGACAGATTGGAGTGTTGACCTCCAGTGAGTGTGGAGAAACAGTAACAGCGGAATTGTTTTTTCCGGAGCTGGTGCATATATACCTCCCATGTTAGTGTTTCCGAGGAAAATGATGCAACAGGAGTTTCAACAAGGTTTGCCTCCTGGTTCATGGGCAGAAGTTCACGAGACTAGTTGGATGACTTGGGAAATATCTTCAAGGTGGTTTCGGAAGTTTTCTAAAGCATCAAAATACAATATTGTGCTCCTCATATTCGATGGGCACTCCACCCACACCAAAAACATTGACTTTGCCAGAGACAATGGTGTTGTATTGCTATGCCTACCCCCACATGTTTCACATCCCTTACAGCCTCTTGATGTATCCCTGATGAAACCCATCAGCACCCATTACGAACATGAAACAAGAACTTGGCTACGGACAAATCCTGGGAAAGTCATCACTCTTTTTCAAGTTGCCACTCTCTTCGGTAGAGCATTTGTCAATGCAGCAACTATGCGCACTGCAGTCAAAGGTTTCGAAGCAACTGGAATTGAGCCTGTTAACATGGATATTTTCTCAGATGTTGATTTCTTGCCTTCAAGCCCCACTGACATCTTGGTTAAGCCTGGTACGCCAGAACAAAGAACACAAATCGTAGGTCCTTCCACACCAACAAGCCAAATGTCTACAATAGCCACAACAAGCAAACGCGACATGACTTCGGAAGCCATAGCTGTTTCATCAACTTCAATTGTATTTCCGTGTGCATCTCTGGGAAATATTCTTGCTATTCCAAAAGTAGTGGCACAGGAAAAGTAGAAGACAACAAGGAAAAGCAGGCGAGCAGATATCCTTATGTCCTCTCGATACAAGAAAGATCTGAAGATTTCAGTTGCCAGTTCGCAAGCAAAAACAAAAAAGGCAACCTTTACGGCAAAAAGGAGGTCCATTTCTACGAGGAAGAGTGTGGGATCAACAACTCAATGCAGACCATCGGCAAGGAAAACAACAAGAGTGATCAAGTGAGGATGACACAAGTGACACACAATGTCTCTACTGCAATGACTTTCATTCGAAGTAAATCGATGGATGGGTATCCGTGCAAGCTGCCATAAGTGGGCGCACAACTCCTGCGCTGGAATAGATAGTGATGATGATGAAACAATTTTAGTTTGTGAACTTTGCACACACTAAATATGTATTTTGAACATGAGAAAGTTATATAATTACCACATAATATCATTTCTAGACGAATGTTCACCAATTATATTACATTTCACGTGCATCCCAGATGGTGTAATGGGGTGTAAGGGGTGCTCCTTCCACATAGTGCACCCAATAGTCAACCTCACTTCCCCGTAGTACATCCTGGACTGCAGACTAACGAGGCTCTGGCGACTGGCCCCATGGCCAGTATAATTTTGTTTGTGTTGTCCTGTGTTTTGTCCTTATTTGTGCTGAGTGCTCCTTTACAGCCTCAGCTTTTAACGAAAGTCAGAAGATTTTAATATTTTATATTTCATGCTTTTAGTTATGCAACGTTAGAGTTGCTATTTGTAACGATAAGGGGCTGGACCCCGAATAATGTGACGGGTGCAAAATAGCCTTAGTGCTGATGCACCCAAAATTTTAAATTCAAATTCAGATGGTGTAATGGTAACATCGTCGCCTTGTGATCAAGGGGTGCCGGGTTCGATACCCAGTGGAGGCACATGGTACAGTGGTTCGGATCCCACTTTAAACTGTAGGTCCAGTTCCGATTAGCCTTTCTGTGCATAAAGTGAACTTAAAACCACAAATCAATCAATATTACATTTCACATTCTGAGACCAGGGGGGTCCATTGTGCCCCAGTGCCGGGGCAGAATGGACCACTTTACATGTTCACATTTTTTCCAGTTTTTCTTAATGTGTGTAATGTTTCTTCCTGTGTAATTTCTATTTTAATGTCTGTCAATGTTCAAGGGATTTGTATCTAATTTGTAGACTTTTTTGTCTCATGCATACTATTTTACTGTCGTTTGAATATTAAGTGTTCCGTTCTGCCCTGGGTTCCCCTATATGTGTGTATACATATATATTTAATTGGCGCATGGAAAATTTCTCACTCTTACCAAGATCATTACATACTTGGGCTTACAAGTGGATCTACAACAAGGATTAGTTACAGTTCCTCCTAAATATGTTCACATGCTTCAAGCAGTGCCACGCTTTGCTCTTTCCATCAAATGGGTACGCCAAGCCCTTATGGGCTATATCTCTTGGACCTCCATTGTTTTAAACGTAACACACTGTGGGGCTTTCACTATGTACCTTAATGAAACTGACGCCTTGGATTTGGCTTTTTCCAAACTTCAAGCCACCAAGTCATCCCCATTTCAACTTTTTGTGGAAGAGCCTCAAGATGCCCTGTGCATCTATACGGACAAAACTCAGACTAGCATAGCCGCCATTGCAGAAGCAGAAGAGGTTTTTCTTTCATGTTTGAACCTGCTCATGGACCACATTTTCTATTATGAATTTCTGACTGCCCTAGGGGCATTGTTGTTGTTATCCTAAATTTACTCATATATATATACTGATAACCAAGCGGTGTATTTTAGTTTATTGAGAAAAGTCATGTCATATTCCAGGCCTTTTGTATATGGCCCATGTTGTGTATTGTACGTGTACATTTGTACCTCACTTTGTATTTTCCAATTTTAATAAAGCAGATGGCCCATCGTTGGTGCATCTGATCCCCTCGTTGGTCCAAGGATGTTCGAGGTCTTCTGGATAAGCATTTCCCTGGCAGGTGAATAGGTTTGATGGACCTATTCCCTGACCACCGCAGTCTCCTGATATCACACCCTTAGATTTCTTCTTCTGGGGGTATGTCGAAGATTGTGTTTACCGCAGTCCTGTTCCAGATGTTGCTATTCTTCGAAGAAGAATAAAGGAGAGTATCCTGTTACTGGTGATATGCTGGGGCGTGTATGGGCAGAAATGGATTACCGCCTCGATGTTCCGAGAGCAACTAGAGGGGAGCATATTGAGGCGCATGGCATATAAACGTGGAGAATTGTAGCTCATATTACAATCAACAGCATTGTTCTATTGCATGTAGTTTCCGAGCTATGTTTTTTGTAATGGTACTGGGACTTTATCAACACCCTGTAGTAACAATATAAAGGGTGTGTGTGATTCCAATGTGTCAAAAAATTCAAATTCAAGTTAAACTGTGTGCGGAGTTCACATTTGCCATTTCACATACTCGGACACGAAATACATATATGCATACAGTCACATATGTTACAGGATATGCTAATCTACGAAAAATTGTTATTTGTACAAGAATTTCAAACTCAAATTTACCTAATCAACTTCAACCTTGCAATAATCTTCCATCTGTCTGATAGATTGTCTTGCAAAGGACAGTAACAAAGTAAACGGACTGTTTCTCTCTAAGGCAAAATTTCTGTCTGTTCAAGACAGCCAAAGAGATTGAATTTTATTTTCCAGGCAGCTTTCTTTTCCTTCCTAAAAGAACAAAACCTTGCCTCAGGGCATTTATAAATATGTATAAATTTAATGGGATTTGCGATAGTAAAATTTGCAATTTTTCACATCTATGAAGAAAAATTCACGCAGGATTCCTGGAAATCTAGGAATTCCCAGTTAGTAGCCACCCTGGAAGAAGGCGATGACAACATGATTGTGACAGACAACTTCTCTTTTGACATGGTAGGGTAAATAGAAGTACATACTCATTATGTAATGATGGATGTTGATCAAGTCAACTGATAACAATCAACAGCCAATTGTTGAAGAATACATGACTGATGACTGCACGCATCTGTAAAGCTTCATCCATTGATTGATTAATTTGGACTATTTTACTTTGCTTTTCTGCCACTTTTGGCTAATTGTGAAGATGAAAACCCATGCCCAGACTGGGGTTCGAACCTGGTACCCCTGACATTGTAGTGCCTTTTGCTAATCACTCTATCATGGAGATCAGCTGTGTAGAGTGGAAGACGTGTAGTATAAAAACATGTTGTGGTCCAAAAGTAATTCAATATTCCGTTTGTTATTTCATGTATAGCAAAAATTCTGTAAATGTTTATTTGAAACTACAGCTAGTGCTCATAGTGTATAATGTTACTATTGTTGTAAAGAATTAAAAAATGCAATTAAATGTCACATATATGTATCCTTTAATCCTTAAATAATATGTTTGTATGTTTCATTGAAAATAAAATCATTCTCATAGTAATTAAACAATTTTTTCATCGTTTTATAATTTTCAAACCTCATTACCCTAACGTTGCACATATGAAAAACTAAATTTTCATAGTCACCCTGTGTATTGAAACAAAATACATTGGTTTTTCATTATTAATTTGTGTCTATCTGTAAGTAATCTAATGTAAAATTGAAGAAATTTCATCCCGTTGCAGCAAAAAATGGGTTAATTTATCTTAACAAGATATTAATTTATCTTGAAAGGGATTTGATAGGAAGTTTTTACCTTGGAATTAAACATTTATTTTTCACAAATGTTCTTTAATGATATTTTTCACTATTATTATTATTATCATCTTTATTTTAATTTAATTATTTAATGTATCTCTGGGAATGTATTCAGCCTCAAGTGTCTTGCTTAGCATTATTGTGCTCCCAAGTGTTCACTGAAATAGGCCATAAATTATATTTTTGTATTCAAAATCTAATTTATCAACCTCATTCTGTGGACCCAAGTGTCAATTTTGCCATAAAATTGCCAATCTTACACGTTGCAATTGATTTAGGGGTTAAATAGATAGCGAGCTCCACATTTTTCAAGATTGTTCGGCATTCTGGATCATTGTGTATTTATTCATACTGATTGAATATGGATTAACCCAGTGATTCCCAAAGTGTGCAACGGGGCCCCGGGACTGGCTTACAGGGGTGCCATGAAATGTGCCAATATTTTCACTGAAATATGATTGTTCCAAATATGTGCTTATTTAGTACTTTTTACTTTCTGAATTTGAAAGCAAAGACAACAAACGAACCACACTAACTGAGCGTTGCAAGTGTTATATGGCCTACATTCTGACTAGGGCACCGTGAAATGAAAAAGTTTGGATCCCCTGGATTAACCTATCCGTCCTGAGTTTCTAGAAATTAATCTATTCAATGTGGTGAACCTCATGCTGTCCCGGACATGGCATACAAATATGCAAGCATTTGGTGCCTTGCCTTGAACGAGGAAAGGGCAAGAAGGGGAGGGGGGAAACAGCTGACAGCGAACCTGAACTTGTAAACAAAATATTGCACAGCAATAAAAAAACTGCCTTTGCTTAGTATAAAGGAAGAATGGAAGTATTTGCTGACAAGCTTCGAATGGATGTGTGAGGGAGGAAGAATGTTGTGAAACAAGAACAAAAAAACTGCTGAAGAAGTCTGAATTTTTGCAGACAATGGTGGAAAAAAAATCAGTCTGTTTTTTGAGAGTGGGATCAACAGGTTGCAAATAGCATAGAGCAGTGGTTCCCAAAGTGTGTGTTGCGATGCCCTGGGGCTTACAGGTATGCCGCAAAATGTTCCAATAATTTAACTGAAATGGAATGATTCTTTCAATATGTGCTTATTTAGTACTTTTTACATAAAAAATGTTTCTGATTTTGAAATATACTGGGTGTCCCAGAAGTCTTTCCCTGATTACAAACTTTATTCATATCCACTATATGCAATGTAGAGATGTGAAAGTGGTGCCAAAATGTTGGAAAACTAACAAAGTTTATTTGTTGCAGGTTTCAGTAATGTGGATGCAGTGTAGCGTGTCAGTGCCAAGGAATCTGGAATTAATGCTCTTGACATTGGGTGGCATATTTCCATACAATGTTTCTAGGACTTGACAGTATTTGGGAATGAAGATAAATTCCATTTTTTAAATACCAACTTATTGATGGCAGATATTCTAGACGAAAGAATTCTGTACATTTGAAAGTTCCACTGTTGCACTGTTATTGGTGACCAGGTCTCGTGATACCAGAGGAGATGCTGAGCTTTTTCTTGATTTGTGAACATTTCCGGTTTTCTGGGCACTGACACTGCTACACTACAGCCACGTTACTGAAACCTGCAACAACAAAAAACTTGGTTAGTTTTCCAACATTTTGGCACCACTTTCACATCTCTACCTTGCATATAGCAGATATGAATAAAGTTTGTAATCAGGGAAAGACTTCTGGGACACCCGGTATGTTTAATTTGTAACTTAAGGCAAGTAACCTAATCACACAGAACTCGACATTCAGTTAGTTGGTGCTGAACTGGCTACCTGCCCAGATGCGATGGCTGCCTGCTTGACTGGTTTGGAGGAATAGGACATGTTCTAATTGCTACTGGCTTTCCTCGACTGGATTCTGTGGAACAGTCAATCAGAGCAAAGTTTGGCTATGTAAAGATAATCTGTGAGTTTGCAAAGGAGAGTTTATTGTCTGTGGTTTCAGTGTGTAGGCTGTTTTTGTTAGATTCTAGATAAAAAAAAAAAAGTGAAGAGATGATGTGCAGTACATTCATGTTCAGTTCATTAATATTTCGGTATTTATGGAAAGCAATTAGGTGTGTACATAACAAATATGATTAGCTGAAAATGAAAAATTATTATTATTATTACAAGTGTATTAAATGTTTGACTTTTGTTTTTCTTGTGAATGAATTCTGCGAATCTCATGTATGAATATGCATACCATAGTTCAACAAAAGGCTTGTTCAGTACTCATTGATTACCATATTTTCTTCGAGCCACTTTCTAGTCCATACTTTCCTTTTTTAATTTTTAATAAATGCACCAGAAAGCAGTAATTCTCCTACAACATTCTTCAAATTGCTCGTCCATCTTTACAGATTGTCTACTCTGCGTTATGTCTTATGGGAACAAAAATCTATCGACAAGTATCATGTGAGGCAAAAACTATCCAGTGGGTAGCCAGTCCAGCGTCAACCAGGGCATTCCTGCTGGAAATCAAGTTCCGTGTGATTCAGGCTTAACTGAGCGTAGCAAGTGTTAGGTAGGCCTACATTCTGACTTGAACACCGAGGAAAAATATTAAAATACTAAGAGCACAGTGATACGAAAAAGTTTGGGAACCCCTGGCATAGAGCTTTGATATATGCCCATTCATGGTGTGTAGTGACAAGATACTTCATAAAACTGATTGCACGTTTGAATGCCATACGAGATGGCATATTGAAAGACGTGAAGTAGAGAATATCTCACAATTCTTGGTGTCCACCTGTGTGATGAACTTATGACTTAGCATGGTGGCTAATTTTCACTAAGATGTCCTAGAAGGTAAGATCTGGTTCTTACTGGATGAGAGGGAGAGTATCCCGTATCTGAAACTATGCACTCGTCCTTGTGTGTAGTATGGTATCGTAATGGAGGTTAAGGTCTCAATTTTCATTATTGGAGACAACGTATTCGATGATGCAAGGGGTAGAATACATTGCAAAAATACGTGTATCTAAGAGTTGCTTAAAAAAATGCCAGCAGTTTGAATTAAACCCATTCATAATGTAGGAATTGATGTCATTTAGATGCTCTGACTTGTATTTTTGTCATAGAAGTGAATCTAATTCATTATTCAATGTATATGAAAATCTGTAAGTTACACAGGGTGGCCACTCTAGGGGCAAGATAAAATTCAGGTATAATTCCCGCTTTTCAAGGCAAACTTTCCAAAAAACCAAGGGTACAAGATACTTTCTTTATTTCAACCTTGCGTATTATGTCCCTCACCAGCCCTCCCCCCACATAAATATATTAACAATATAAAAGGTTTGCGAGACTCTAATGTATACAAAAGTTGTAATTAAATTCATTTAAAATTATACATGCACAAACGTGCACGTGGGTGCGCGCGGAAGCGCACACACACACATAGATATATGTATATATATTTAAAATATTCAATTTAAGATGCAGAGTTTACATTTGCCATTTCACAAACTCAGACTTGAAATACATCTACAAACACAAGTCACAAATGTTACGGAATATACTAATTACTAAAAAATTGTTAACTGTATAAGGATCTGAAACTCAAATTTACCCAAATTCAAGATATATTATTTTGCAATAATCTTCCCTGTCAAATAAGATTGTTTTGCAAAGGACACTAACAAAGTAAAAGGATTGAGAGAATTCTGTTTTATTTTCCACGCAGCTTTCTCTTTTCTTCCTCGATAAACATAAAACTGTGAAAAACGTACCTCGGGACATTTGTAAATGTATGAATTCATTTGAATTTATAAAAGTTGCAATTTTTCACGTCTACGGAGAAAAATTCACGTAGAATTCATGCATAATTCTCAGAGCCAATAATTCCCGGTGAGTAGTCACCCTGTTACACCATACGTGGTCTGTTAGGAAAGTAATGAGACTGATTCTGTAAACAATGAATTTTATTATTTTTACAAATCAAGGTTATCCCCTTCAAAATAGTTTTCTTGGGAAGCTACACAGTGATGGAGGCATTGTTTCCATTGTTCGTAGCAGTGCTTGAAGGCTTCTGCTGGAATACCTTTTAGCTAGTCAGTTACGCTCTTCTGGATATTATCCAAAGTATCAAAATGGCGTCCTTTCAAGTGGTTTTTGAGCAAGGGGAATAAAAAAAAAGTCTCAGGGACTGAATCCGGCGAATAAGGGGGATGAGGAACCACAGGAATGCTTTTTTTTTTTTTTGCCAAAACTTCATTGATGGAGACTGCCGTGTGATATGCTGCATTGTCATGGTGCAGCATCCAAGTGCGTGCAATGTCTGGTTGCACATGTGCAACCCTTTTCCTGAGTCTTTCAAGGACTTCCTGATAAAAAGTTTGATTGACAATTTGACCTGGTGGCACAAATTCCTTGTGGACGATCCCCTGACTGTCAAAGAAACAAATGAGCATCGATTTGATTTTGGATTTGCTCCTTCTCGCTTTCTTGGGACGGGGAGAGTTTGCAGTGCGCCACTCCTGACTTTGGCGTTTTGTCTCGGGATCGTACTCGAAAATCCATGATTCATTACCTGTGATCACGCAACTTAAGAATTCTGGCTCCCTGTCAAGGCAGTCCATAAGATCAAGACACACATCCCTCCAATGGCTTTTCTGCTCAGGCGTGAGGTTCTTTGGTACAATCTTGGTGCACACTTTTCTCATGTCCAAATCTTGTGTTAAAATTTCATGAACGGTACACGTTCAAATTTAACTCACTACTGATCATTCTCATCGTTAATCGACGATCTGACCTCACTCTTTTTACATTGTCATCCGTTTTTGAGGTTGAAGGTCTTCCCGCACGAGGTTCGTCTTCCACTTGTTCTCGGCCTTCTAAAAAGGACTTGTGCCATCTGAACACTTGTGCCCTAGATAGTGTATGTTCTCCATAAGCTCTTTGTATATGTCACAGTAGCGGATTCGCCAAGCTTAACACAAAATTTGATGGCACAATGTTGTTCAAACTTTTGCCAGTCCATTTTCATAACGCACCTTACAAACACAACTTCACGTCAGACGCTCTCAACAATCCTGTAGCAACTGTAGCAAGTTGAAACTTGTAATGAGTCAACGGCAAGCGCTCGCCTACCTGCCCTGTGAAGGTTGGGGCAGCAGCATTGCCAGTTCATGCACAGTGTTGCCAGTCTCATTACTTTCCTAGACCACGTATATCACTGATTTGAAATAATTTTTGTAAAGGTGCTGGCAAGAACTAGCTCCTCTTGTTTAGGGTTTTGAGGATCTTCATGACAATCACTAAATTGAATAAGTACATTAAAAATGGTATTTAACTGAAGTGTACGCTGAAATGTTTATGTGGCATTACACTGGGGTTTCTGATGGAATATATTTACATTATTGAAGAAAGATAATATACATTATTAAAACATTGTAATTACACAAAATACTGGCGATATTATTGTCTCATATCCCATTATAGCAGTCTATCGGTATAGCGTTGTCAGTGATTTGTCAAACTGTCAAATGGTGAATTTTCTACAGGTTACAAGAGAAACCAAACAACATATCTTTTCTCGTGATCGATTGAAGAAATCACTGGGGTATTTCGAACTTGTAATAAATCTTATTTTTATAAATTTTCATGAAATTGTATCATTATCATTGAAAGGTGTGTCATAGATTGGATTGCCAATACAATTAACAGAAACAGGTGGGGGAGACAACACTTCTTCTGGATGTGAGGTTGAGGTGCATGCTCATAGACCCACATCACCAGCCACCATAGGCGTAGCTAGAACTTTATATTTGGGTGTGCACAATGAAAAAAAATGAGGTCTTGTACCTTTTTAATAGCATGTTTTGCAACACAATTACTTGGCTCTTTAACTGCACTGATGTTTGTAAAGGAATATAAATTCACTAAATGACAGTGTTGAAAATTTCTGAATATATGTAGTAGAAAAAATCAAATTGCATAGAAATTACACACACACACAAAATGTTCATAAATGTTACAAACAAATACATCAAAATACACGTCATCTATAACGAGAGATGTCTGTCAAAAGGTACAATGTTCTTAAACTCATCAATAACTTCATTTACATCAATAGACTAAGCTTTTTCCTGTTCCACAAATAGCAAGAGCAGGGTTTTCAATCTGTCCTGCTTCTGTGTTGCTCTTAATTTAGTTTTAACTTTGGAAAGCTTGGAGAAAGCTGTCTCTCACACTTGCAGCTTGACAGGTATAGAAGAAAGGCGCTGCAGTACAGAGTAGAATGCAGTAAATATCTTCTTTCTCCAATGACATAAAAAAATCGGAAATCTATAGACATCCATTTCATCAGCGATAATGCACACGTTTGTACCAAGTAATGACATTTTCAACTTCTTACAAACTGTTGCTTATTTTCTCTCTCATTGAAATATCTGTCTTTAATTCTCTTTGATAAAGCAGCCTATTAGGGTGTGGCTAGGCACACCCGGCACACCCCGTAGCTACACCTATGCCAGCAACCACTGGCAAGGTATAATTTGTAACTCTAGCTTTCGTAATCTCCAAGATATAAAATTTTACTTAAAACCTGGGGGAATTTAAATTTCCTGCAGAAAACACTACCAATGTTTGCTGTGGCCTACACAGGCATTTAAGTGTTAATGATAGAACCTCACACCTTACCTACTTTAAGCTGGTTCACTCAAGTCAACAAATGAAGCACTGAAAGTAACATGAACATTTTTTACAATTGTACTATTTGATATATGCCATATAACTAGGTAACCTGTGTCAAAACAAAACAATTCTCTTTACATTCATAGTACAAACATGGTAAAAGTCACTTACATAAAAAAAACAAAGACAGAGCCTTGTGATTTAAATTCATCTATCAATATTGGTTACTAACAACTACCACCATTCACAGAAGGCTGTTTATTATTTGCTTTATTTTACTTCCCCTCTTGTGCCACTTTGGCTAATTTGAGAAGATGGGGATGAGTGATGATATGATTAAATTGATGAACACTCACAAACATCCATGCCCAGGCTGGGATTCGAACCCAGGACCCCTGACATCCTAGCATGATATGCTAACCACTCTGCCACAGGAGCCAGCACAGAAGGCTGTTAGTTTTCAGTCTAGTCTAATGACTAGACGGTGTGAAATTGTAGTATGACAAATAATGACTGATGTACTCAATTTCAGGCGAATAAAATGGATTTGGTGTTTATTTTCTTACATGTGAAGTACGAGACTTGCCTTTTTTTACACAAATGCAAGTTGGATGTAAATCAAGGTAGAACAGAAAACCAATCAAAGTCTCAAGCAAAAGCACACAAATTTATTCAGTATGGATACAGCATAAAAAAGAATGGTCACAAAAAATTAAATCATAAAACATGTAGTTTACAAAAAAATCTACGCATCTCTATATTTCAAAAAAATCTACATCTAACTCTTACACTCTCATTAAGGACAAGATGGTCAATTAAAGGTCAAAGAATAATCACTGAGAACTGGTGAAAATATTTCACTTACATGGAAAGTTACCTTGAACATTGTTGTTCAACAGATCACATAAACAAAAGAGTATACTCTTCAAACTATAGAACAGTCTGCGAAGTTTTTCTTTATGGTACTGTCTACTGAAAATTCCAATTATCTTTATTGAATACATAATTACAGCTTAAGGGGATGTCAACGGACAATATTTCATGAAAACCAAACATATGGTAAACGACTAGAACTTTATATATGTATAGGATCTGCATGGGAGTTAGTAATATAAGCTTGTTAAAATGGTAAGTCAGATTTCTTAAAGTATGCTTTATGCAAAATGGATGTCTCTATTTACTGGTATTTTCAAAACTGAAAAGTGATGAAATTAGTTGTTGGATGTTCATTCTTAAGGAAGATTTCATATCAAGTTAGATATGACACATAGATCAACTGAATGCAGACTTATGAAGGTGCTACACTGCTATAGTATGAAATGTTGCAATTGATTTGTTTGTTCTCAACCATGCTATTAATTTGGCGTGAAATCTTCAAGACACGGTTCTGATAAACCAATATATCTAATTCCTCATTTCTTTAATAAAAATTAAGTTCACTCCTAGCAGCAATGTGTTACTCAAATATAACACACAAAGATTCAAGATGGAAATGAGATTTCTTATTGAGCCTATCAAATCTGAACAAAAAGTTACTACTTCTATTGTGATGTGCTGGCATGATATATGGAAAGAAGAGTCCAGTGATGACTCATTACAACCACGATAGATGGTTTGAACAGGCAGCTACTTCACAAAATGACTTTTCAATATATTGGGCTCTGAAGAGTTTTTTATACATTGTGTGTCCTGTTACCTTCACAGTAGTAAGAAAAAAGTGATGCAGATGTATGACAATTTTCTATTATGAAAATCTGTGCAGTAAGTCACGAAACTAAAAAGTATTTCACCCTCATTCAACCACATACCTGCAATGTACCTGAAATACAAGTTCCTGTACTCCCATTAACCTGGCATTGGTAGACATGTTAGCACTGCGCTAACATTGAAACTTATCTGCTTATATATCTGTTGTAAAATACAAAAGCTCCTTGAGATACAGTATATCTAGCTGTCTTTTGTTTTGTTACCTTTGGGAAAATATAATAGGGTGGAGCACTCCCTTAAGTTATTAGGAGCTGTGCCGTGATCCTGTCAACAAATTGTCAAACTGTTAGGGTGACGCTCACATGTCAACCAACAGCCGGACGTTTTGTTTTCATTTCTTTCGTTATTTTTTGTTTTCGTGAATTATATTGGTATTCTTGCATTTAAGTGACTTTCTTCTTGATGGACAATACTCATATATTGCAATGGTTAATGGGTGATACAGTTTATGAAATGTGTATGTGAGGAGCAGTGCGATATTCTTTATTCAGAAGATAGTGATGTGGAGAAGCCTGGCATAACTGATGATAGCAACAGTGAAGCATCAGCCGTTGAAGATGACAATCAAACTCAAAAAAATGTTCATGCGCCATAGTACACCGGATGTGATGAAACAACAAGGTTGAATATTTACATAACGAACAAAAAATGATATTGAGAACCAAAAACGATCAATGAAATTTGAAAAAAAAAATAGGTGTGTTAGCATAGTGCTAAATGTCGACCATCAGTCCACCAATGCCAGGTTAATTTCAAGGAACAACAGCTCCATTGCCTATAGGTTGATGGGAGCAGTAGTCCACGAAAATTAGAAGGGAATTAACAAACGATGTGGCAAAAATGAACCCTTTCTTCAGGTACATAAAACTGCAATTTATTAATTAAATTACACCATGAATTTGCAATGTGAATTTTAGTTTCTTACACAGATGATGTATTGGAAGAAAAAGAAAAGAGCGAGTGAACTGAAAAGTTCCTCAAGCAGAGATACACATCACAGGTAGTGAGTGACTTTCGAAATTGTGAAGCTTTGTTAACAGTGAACTCAATAAATGCAGAAGAGTCCCCTTCAAAGAATATTTTCTGGGACCAAACTTTACCTCATAGTCCGTATCTTTGTCTTCAACTGACAGAAAAGCTGGAATTTTCAATAGTTACCATACATATACTTAAAAATGTACAAAGCATTCAAGTCATACAAAAATATTAAAAAAACTCTACACACTACAAAACAGCATTTGTACACCTTAATGACTAAATATTTTTACCATCACATGTCATGAAAGCTTTCTCTGTCTCTTTGCAACATAAAAACATAGGAAATATGTGATGTCTAATGTCTTTAATACTTTTTAATCATTGGCACGTTACTGTGATGATATGGACTTCAAAGCTATAAATGGTAAACATGTGCTAGAACTGAATGAAAAATGCAACTGCATTTGTATTTAACAAATCTCTGGGTGCATTTACCTTACTAGGGCTTGGAAGTTGATGACTAATCATATTTTTTTCTGGACCTTGAAGACAATGCTCAACCTGATAGTAGTTAGTTTCACTTCAGTTACAACCAGAAAACATTTGTTATTACTCATATTTTGAATTTCCTGTTTTGGTTTTTAGGTCATTTTTCAGTATTTTTTGACACCTTGATTGAATTTTTTATCATCTTTGAAGTTACTTTTTCCCAGTTGTTTCATGAATTTTAAATGCATTTGGTAGCATAAATTACATATTTAAATTACCTAACATGGTCCTTTTAGTAAATACGCCATTAATCGTAAAAATGGTCAATGAATAAGCACAATAGTATTTTTAACTGAAACCTTTGACAATGTAATTCATTGTGGTAAATTTACTTTTCTTCCAGCAAACTTTAAAAAAATTGGGTGAAGCCTACTTTGAGTTTCTCTTGTTGGCCTATATTATCGCTTTAATCTGCAATTTTGAAGTAAAATTAGTCACATTAAAAATATACAATCTGATGCACACAAAACAAAATTGTATTTTCAGATGCTGACCGACTACCGTATCATGCAAGATGCACTCTGAAAGGAGGTGAATGACTTGCAGAGAAAAACCTTGTGGAGTGTTTTATGTAACCTTGAAGTCAAAATATAGAAAACTATTATAAATTAGCACTTAAGTTGCTTTTTCTCTTTGCTTCGATAGTATAAACCACCCAACAACAGATTTTATCAAATTATTCAACTAGTCTCTTGTAATTTATGAAAACATTTCAAGGGCGGAAAATATTTTTAGGTAATTTTTAAATAATTTTAATGTCAGCAACTTCCGAGCCCTAACCATTACATTTCCATACGCAGTTAACTACTACCAGAATTTGTTTTAAAAGACGGTGATAGGAAGCTGCTCTCAAACAATGCATAAGAATTACAGCTGTAACAGGGTCAAAGTAATTTTGGTAGTTTTGGAATAACTGCCTCATAATTTGAAATCTACTCTTGAGCCATTTGCTGACAATACATTCAAACTACTTGTCAGCATTTTTGCATATGATTACCAATATGAATATATATATGCATTTTCTATGGAATTCACATGCAGTACGACAAAATACTGATTCAATAAGCAGGGCTTAAAATAACAAATAATTGCTTTGTCTTCACTACATTTATAATATGATTTCTTCCAAAAATATTTCATAATAAAATAATATATTTATATATTTACACTTGCTCCTTTCACTGCAGAAAGACTATATTTTTCTCGCATAAGAGCAATGCACACATACACGTACATATTTATGTAATGCAATAGTATTATTATTCACTGTTTGGATGTAGAAATCTTACTGTCTTGTGAACCAGAGCCATACTAGAAGCAAATAGCTGGTTCCTACCACTGGTACTACTCATGCACTCTGTATCACATAGCATACCAAGATACTGATCACAGACAACTCACAACTTTCATAAAAAAAAGCTAATATAACAATGAAATAGAAAAGGCAAACTCAATGCAATTCATCTGTAACCAGAATTAAGTCTAATTTTATAAACTGTCATTACAAACTATTAACTGAGTCAATGTCCTGTCTGATTCTAAGCAATAAACATATTCAAATGATGAAATTATGCTAATGATGAAGTTTCCTCGGGATATCAACCAAGTGATTTCCGAACAGGCTTCCGAGCTTTTGAGAGCTAACGTCACTCTCATCTTCAGGAATTGAAGTACAGAGATGTGTCAGGGTGAGGTTAGATGTACTTGGTGTGAGAGGGGTCCGGTATCGATGGTGGACCAATCATACAATTACTGAGACTGAATCAACAAAGAAGCAATAGCCATACACGGGGAAAAGAAAAACCCCAACAGGAGCACAGGACTAGAACTGGGCCCAGCCTGGTTAGCGATAGTCGACGGGGAGAGCGGACGTCGGAGAGCTGATACCTGATTGGCCAGCTACCTACACCGGACCCCTCCCACACCAAATACATGTAAAATTGCAACATCACCCGAACATATATATCTGTACCTCAATGCCTGAAGATGAGAGTGACGTTAGCTCTCAAAAGCTCGGAAGTATATCCAGAAATCAACTGGTTGATATAACGAGAAAACCTCTTCAACATGTTCAAATGATATTTCATCTTGTCATGTTAATAAATACTTCCATATAAAATGTTCATTTGAAAGAAAAAACAACAACAAATCAACTTACTAGATTCGTCAACATGAGATATTTTATTACTTGCAATTGAAGATTCAGTTATCACACAGAACTAAGTTACTGAGAATAGACATATTGTTTTTATAAAACTTTCCAGATTTACACTGGGACTGTTTTATCCAGAGTGTTCTCATAATAAAGCACTAGCTTTCATTATGACACACTATTGTACTTTCAAACACTATTCCAGTGCCACTGGGACTTGTAGAATACCTTACAGAAAGGTAAAAAGAAAAAAAAAGAGTGAAAATATGATCTAGAAAGATTCATGTGTATTGCGAAACATCTTATGCATATAAGCATTATAACAAATTTGCACATATTCTTGGCTTTTTCTGATGCAAATGCAAACAGACAATTTCATTTATATTTCTTTGACCAAGCAATTTGTATTAGACACTAGTGTTGTGCCTTCTGATCTCTTTAGGTGAAATTCAGACAACCAGAATGAATTGATAATTAGATGAAATATATGAAATCACAAATCACACAGAATGCTCTTATCTGTATTCTACAATGTAATCCATTGAATTGTAGACCACCCGTTGGTGTTTGCGCTATCGGCAAACGAGGCACTTGCAGTCATTTGTTGGCATCGTAGACTGTCGTACACAATAGTTTCTGTAATTATTTTAAAAAAGTGATTTACTTACCCGATTTGTAAAAGGTGATCAAACTAGTTGCCTTCAATACACAAACATTTAAGATGCATCTTTATTAAGAGACCTGTTAGCGAGGGTGGCTAGAAACCGGTTTTTACGGAGGTTTTGAAAGTAGACCCGAGACTGTAAAGTGATAAGGGTCCTTGTCTTGCATTGTGTGGCCTGTATATTAGTATAGCAACTGTGAAGTGACAGGATGATGATGATGATGTGAAATTGGCATCAATTTATCCAGCCTTCGTAAATCTAGTCCTTGAAAGTCAGTTTTAACTCCATTTAAGGTGAAATTTAGCTCTTTTATGCGCACCAGGTTTGGCAACCCTGCCAGGAAGCAAGGAGAAATGCATTGGGCATATGGAAGTATTTTTTGATTTGTTATCTTGGGAATATCAAACTTCTGATGGAATAGAAAATTATATCAACGGGAAGAGGGCAGTTTGAAGAAGTGATTGTCCAGCAGAAAAGTCGAAACTCCAATTTGGTTAGCCGTAAGTTGATGTTGAAGTTCATTCCCCATAAGGAATACATGGGATTCCGAAAATTCTTATTAATCATAGTTTTACAGGTCGTATCTAGCTTAATAATCAACTTTGAAAAATGCTTCGACCTGCCACATGTGGAGAAATTCATACTCTCTTGTACCCCCACGTTTTTCTCCAGTAGCATTGCCCATTCCGACAATATTCAAATATCTCCTCGCCTTAAGTAAATTAACCAGTCTTTAAACTAGTTAAGGAAACTTGCATGCTTCATGGCAGTCTACAGTGGCGACATACGGTGCCTCGCTTGCCGAAAGTGCGAACATCGATGGGTGGTCTACTCTTCAATGGATCACTCTGTCTGTATCTATCAACACCTGTAGCAATGCAAAAGTGAAGAATTATTTTTAATAAAATCAGCATGTGGTTCATTCCTGCATGGAGTAAAGAGCAGTTTTGTCATTTGACTTTTGTTAATAAATTAACTTTGTCTATTACGTTTTCAGCTTTAGAGCTTGCATCAGTTGAAAAATGTGTCCAAGCTGAAATTTCACTTTCAAAGCGTTGCTATCGTGAACAAAAGAAAATGAGTCTGCAGCTCATGAACATGCACAAGGCTGTTAGCTGATGGGAGCTTTGGTCAGAACAGGAAAATTTTGTCCACTATTAACCGTTCTTGTTTTACACCTTCTGACAGTGGGATTAGCAGTACTGATAATATTTGAGGAGGTTAAATGAATTTTTGTTCATAATACAAATTTGTCCCCTCATAAACCACCATTTAATCAATAAAGTTAATAAGTACTTAGTACCTGTAGCCTATATACTTTGAAACACTTTATTACTGATTTATTTTTCTTAAAAGACTGAACTGGTTTCAATGATTGGAATTATGAAATTATTATGCACTGTTGTGAAGTAAATTTAGTGTACTCCACAACAAACTTAATTTTGTAAGATAAGTGATTTTAAATAATTATATTGAAAAATGTTTAATACTTTAGATACTTTGACTTTTTTTTTTTTTTTTTGAAGTGGCATAATGGTAAAACCATCACTTTGCATCTCGATACCCGGTGGAGGCACATAGTGGTTGGGATCCCACTTTAAACTGTAGGTCCAGTTCCAATTAGCATATCCGTGCATAAAGTGGACTTAAAAACAAACTCAAAGTTAAAAAAAGTATAACTGTCCAACTACTGCAACAGCTACAGTACCAATGATATTTCCAAAACTTGTGATCCAATCTAATGGCAACATGTATTTCATATTTTTTTAAAGCTACTATTAGCAAATTTTAAGTGATCCAAAACACACTTAAAAAAAACATTATCCGAAGTTTTGCGAATGAAAATATTCTGACTGGAATATAATGCTACTTTTGTACATGTAATATAATTTGATGGCACATACTTTTTGTCATGCACAGCAACATACACAATTTTCCAGTCATAATTACTGTCTCTTACTTAAATGAAAAGAAGTGATTGTTTGTATTACATAATAATTCCGTAGTCAGTGAATGTTCTGTGTTATGGGCTGACAAATGATGCACACCACATAAAGTCATGGAATTAGTCATGGCTTCTTTGCACTTGGATTGAATATAATATTTGGCATTGATGTCAATGAGAAACAAATATGGCAATTTTGACTAGTACTTGCAAGTTTCTATTACCTCTCAGAAGAAAACACTTCCTTGCTTTTAATATTAAACTTGTAGAAAGCTGGCATTAGTTATACTTTGTTGAGTTCCACTTCAATTTACCAATACCTGAGGAACACATAATATAAAAATGAACTGAATAGTTTATAATGCAATGTAGTCTGTCGGAAACTGCATTTATATTGTATTTATTTACAAGTTTCACAACCAGATAAAATCTCCGAATTGAATCAATTTATATTCATGATATGAAAGAAAGCATGATATTTAGCCTGCATGGAACATAACTTTTGCAATTAACTCTATGATGTTCTTCACTTAATTCTCGCAAATAATGTTTCTGCATACAGTTAAATAATACATCCAAAGAATTATTTTGGAAAATAAATAAATAAAATTATGCATGAGGCTTGTAATAACAGTGTACACTGCAAGTGAATGTAATCCAAATGTCATGAAATATTCATGTCATTTTATATTTTAGACATAAATTACTATGCATATCTTAGAAATATGCAGAAATTACTGCAGAAATGAAAAGGTACGTGACCATACAACTGAAAGGATTCAATTACCTTCAAAAAGGCAGTCTGTACTCTAATCTTACCTTTTGTTTTAGCAAGGCAATCTAACACAAAATCTACCACGCTACTAGCTTAAGGGTTGCAATTCCTCATAAAAACACACACACACACTCACATATTCTGCCAGAATCAAAACACAGCATGGCGTGTCATCTTCCCAAGCATGCATCATTAGGTTAACAAATATTCAAAGTTCAAGAAAGGACAGGGGCCGTGGTGCTGTCGGCCACATTTCCTTGTTGGCTGAGTTCTGCTTTCACCCGTTTGGCAATGTGGGTCTGAACATGCTTGTGTAGATGGTCCTTGCGGCTGAATGCCTTCCCACACTCCGTACACATGTGGTTCTTGTCCCCCGAGTGAATCACATAGTGACGCGTGAGGTGCTCGTTCCGTTTGAACCCCTTCAAGCAAATCGTACACACGAATGGACGCTCCTGACTGTGGCCACGCTTGTGCTGATCCAAATGTTCCTTCCGCTTCAAGCCGGCACCGCAGATATCGCAGATGAACCTGCGCTCCAGCTTGTGGCCTGCCATGTGCTGCTCCAGCATCTCTTTCTCCGGGTACGCCATGTGGCACTCCGGGCAGCAGAAGAGGGTGGATCCATCGAGAGCCGTCGAGATCCTGATCTCACCCGGTTTCGGTCTCGGCTTCTTTTCCTTGCTAACCTTTTTCTTCTTCTTCTTCTTTGTTGGCATGTTTGGCATCGTCGCTGTCGAGGTTGCTTGCTCCTTTTTCACGGTCTCGGTCGAGTACTTCAAGAAATGGTGCAAGCTGATTGGCAGGCTTGAAGCGGGGATTCGAGAGAGGTAGTCGGCAACCGAAGAATTCTGGGCTGACGCAGATAAACACTCCCACGATGTTGCCAGCGTTGGCGACATTGCTTTGTGGTCACTTTGATGGTCACCGGACGACTGTCCCATGTTCATATCTCCCTTATTCTCTTCGGAATCTTTTTCCCTCTTCACGTGCATATCCTTTGGTTTTACCTGATTAGCTTTGTTTGCATCGTTGGTATTATCTCGAAGAGGACCCTTGCACAAATCTTGAGGCTGAACATCATTCTCTCTGTAGGTGCACTTATCTCCCGCTGGCAGATGAGTCGTCATGGTTGCAACATTTTGACGTGGTGGCCACGAGGCAGTTGAAGTTGGAGGGCGCACGGGTGCGTTGACATGAGAGGGTGGCTGCGGCTGCTGAAGGGTCGTATTGCTCTGGCAGTAAGGTATGCTGATGGGTGCTTTCGCTCCAGCACTGAGGATTCCGGATCGTTCTTCCATGCCTCCCCCACCTCCATGGGAAAAGTGATGAACCGGCATCTCACCCCATCCGAGCAACGTCCCCGCATGGTACTTGGTGGTGGGGTTCATCATCTGCAGAGGGTGAGTGGTGGAAGAGTGCGGATTGGCTTCCGTCCGTCTGACGTACTTTCCCATGTCGGCAGGCATGCCGATCGGTGTTTGGTTGCTGAAGTGTGCTGCAGGGCTCGCATGATCTGGACGTAGGTACTGTATCCCATCCCCGCCACTTACCACCATAGTCCCTGAAGGAACTGCCTGTGCAGGAATACTACTGGAACCGTCGTTTGTGAATTTTGTTGCAAACTGGTGCATTGAAGGCAGGGAGGCTGGGAAGTGGCCTCCAAATGGTGAGAAATTCATTGTCACAGATCACTACAGAGAATCCACACTTGGGCAGCATCTGGCAAGGGAAAAATACAGAATTCATTTCAAATGTTTTTTTTCTACATTATGAATAAAAATAACTAATTACACATGAATCATAATACAGAGTAAAATACACGATGAATATTACTTATATTGGTAGTATAAAATGACTTGAAACCAAGGGGGTTGATGAATCCTTTGATTCAAATTGGATCTTTTTTATTTAAATATATTTTTTATTTTAAAAACAGTCATATTTTGCGTTGTGCGAATTACTCACTTTTAGCAAATATTAAAATATTTTTATATACTAATAAAAATATATAAAAACCTAAATTACTTACAACAAGTGAGTACCATCTGTCGATAAATGCGACGTTTCAGGAAGTAACAGCTGGTGGCCACACGGTCGTGGGAGGGATTGGAATTTAAAGTTTTAACCATTTTCATTTCATTGTTCTTTATAGTAAGATTTTAGCACCTTGAATAACGTATATTATATAACGTATATATTATATTATAACATGAGTATTGCAGTGCACGAGGACCGTCTCTATTCACAGTTTTAAAGTTTTAACATTACAAGGAGCAGTTTCTAATTGGGAAACGACATGGTAGTTTGATGTGTACCTGTAATGGGTTTTAGATTTTTACTGTTTTTTAACCATACACCTTTTACCAATTCTATATCCTGACCATATGGAGAGTTCGACGTGGTTATGATTTATACATAACCTAAATGTGAGCAGCCTGAGGAAGGGAGCAGTTGCACCCCGACATGTCGCAGGAGTTACCTCGATACTCACAAAACGTAAGTTAATATTATATATATATATATTAAACGTGTGAGTAATTTGCACAACCATCATCATGTATTGAATAACGTAGTGTGGAAAATGGCACTGTTCTGGGCTCTCTGGCAGGTTCCACTCAAATATGATACCGCTAGAGGTGCTGGTGTCGGTACAGCTGCATGGCATTCGTCTGCTTATAATGGAAGGAAATGGGAGTTTTCGCTGCAACCTCTCATTCCTTTACATGAAGCATTTCTATGAATGTGATAATTGCTATGATATTTGGTACAGTGGTCGTGAAGATATTAACGAACATTCTAGACAAGTCGACCACGTCCTGTTATTGTTATACTTTCATTAATAATACGGGAGAAAAATACGCGTGGAATGCTCTTGGTAACTAAATTTTTGTGTATGAATTAGGTTTATTATCATCATCATTTGTTTTAAAGATATACACTGAAGCATTTGTATTTTTGATATTAACTGTCTCTTTTCTTCCGCTTTAAACTAATCGCGGCGATTATGATAATGATGATTGCATGGAACGACAAGGGGAAATACGCAAAACTTCCTTAGTGCCATCGACATGAGTGTAAGCAAACTTTCAGACCAACGGGACAAACTGTAAAATAGCATTCATTGCGCATTAGGGTCCAAACAGCAAATGACACATTCATATGGCGTATTCACGTGCTACTTGTTACTTCGGTCAGAAAGCTCCTTAAAGGAAGGGTGCTCAGACTGAAGCGACGTGCTACAAGGGGTGTTCCTAACTAAGTGTCAAGTGACATGGTACCTTCAGTCCATTAGCAAGCGTTTGCAAACAACAAACAATATGATAAACCGCACGTTACAACAAGGCCACACGATAAGAAACACGTGTCGCTTTGTCGCTTGTGTGTTGCTCAAACTGGACCTTTCCTACAATAGCTTGCAACATGTTGCTGTAGTTTGTTGTTCGTGCATGCTTTAGGGAGATTGCGCACCAAAGAACAAGCGGCACACGACACTTATCGCTTGAGAATTTCACCAACCGAACGCTGGCCTGTGCTGCCCGTCATGCCGCTACGATGTGAAATGTTGCTCTTGATTGGCTCGTTTCCAAGCGACATACGTCACGTGCTGCTTCAGTATGTAAGTTGCCTTGGACGGACCGAAGGACCCATGTCAGTTTGGTGTGAAATCCCCGTATCGTTTGTAGTGTGTCGCTTTGGCCTAAAATCTCCTTGAGGAAACTGTGCGGTCAGAGCTTGTCCCCCTACGGTTCGAAAGGCTGCATTGGTTGATTACCAACTGCTCGCTTCCAAGTGACACTTGTGGTTTGTCGGCTCGGTATGAAATATGTCTCAGGATACTATTTATATTCTAACAACATAGAAAAAAAAACTCTAGTACACAATCCAACACCTGATGTCCGGAATAACATTGTGATGTTTCTTCTTGTGTTATGAATGCTATTTATTTATTCATTTTATTTTACTTTTCTTTCCAAATTAATGCCATTTCGTGACTGCAAATCACTCCACAAATATAACTGTTTCCATCAATTCACGTACCGCCTTTCAAGACAAATAAATCTACATAATATATTCTAAAAACTAAGCTGCATTACTTTCATAAGAAAATTAGCAGAGGTACTGATCACACTGCCATCTATGTTGTCATCCATCTCGGGAACCAGTTTCTTGGGTCGTTTTCCACACTACGTTTTTCAAGGTGCTGTAGTAAGATGGTAAGGGATACGTTCAATTTATATTTGAAGAGAACAAGTTTTATCCAATTATGTTTTACCACTTCAACCCACATCCTTTTTCTTGTCTGATATAACTTGACATGGCCATGTGGTGATACGTGCCTAAAGAAAGCCTGAATAAGGGCGCAGTAAGACCCCTCGGAACGTCGCACTTATCAACGGATGGTACACACTTGTCTTAAGAAATTTAGGTTTTTATAAATTTTTATATTTTTATTAATATATAAAAATATTTTAATATTTTAAAAACAGGCTTAAAATTGTTTGTATGTTCTTGGCACCGTACATGTACAGTACACAGTGTTTCAAAATGATGTGAACGATTTCAACCGGTTATATTTTATTCATAAATTGTCAAAATAAGATAGAACTCCACATATATGTAATATACCTGTCCAAGTTAAAGTGCCAATGGTTATCCCGAACTTAACTCAAAAATGCTCAATGTGAGCAGCCTTTGTTACTCTGCACACGTCAATATGGTAATCTAACTTCATCCAGACACGTTTCAGAATGTTCTCATCAATAATTTGCACCATGTAACAAATGTGGTGGGTCTAATAAGAGTTCTTTGCTGGTGGATCTTTATGAAATTGTTGGGTACACAACTGACGTTGCACGCTCACGACCAACGTACTCTCACAAAATGCTTTCTCCTCACCACTGGCAGCTATTTTACATCTGGTCAGCCTGTCACCTGCCAGCAGAATTTAGAACTACTGGAACCGTTCCAAAAGAAAACTTAAGGATGTGTTTGAATGTATTTCACAGGACATTCGATCTGTGAATATGTTGTATTGCTCATGGAACATGTTGTTATCATTCAAATCATTTTGAAAGACTCTGCTTTGTTAGATATGTGTATTTTTTTATCGAAAGACTTTCCCTAGTAAACGGCCCTGTAAAATATTTGGACAGTTTGATTATAGCAAATAAAAAAATTGCATGTATATGTATGTATAAGTAGATATTTTTCTGTTTCTGATACTGTACATATGAATCTACTATGGAAATGTTTTTGAGCGTGTTAATGAAACTATAATAAATGCAGTAACTTTTCTTCCAGTAAAAATAAAACATTCTGGATGTACTATATGAAGGGCTCGGGTGTAAATCATGCTAAGTGACAAAATGCAGTTTCGAGATATTGAAAGTTGATGTTTCAAAAAAATCTGATTTACAAATTAAAATAAATTTCTAAATGATTTACAGCAAATATGATTCACTTGTATGTTTACTATCATACAAACATGATATTTCATCCGAAATATTTTTTTCCGTGGTGCTACATGCGATTTGTTTGAGGGTTGTTCAAAGAATTGTTGCAGTTACCATGCTTTACATGCAACGATATTATCAAAATGAGTGATCAGATACTGCTTTATTCAAGCTAACTTGTGATGTCAGTTCAATAATAATATTTTGACAGACTTTTTATAGTAACCATAAGAATTTGTAACACAAAAATGAAAACCTTTAATAATAATAATTTTATTCAATAAACAATAACCTGAGCAACTTGTTGTAACAATAAGTTCTGAATGATTGTGATTAAAAATAACTTCCATATATCTACATGGAGATCAATATTCGTAAAAACATATTTATATATGAGCGGTTTTTCAGCTTCACATATCTACTTCACACAAACAGAGGCTCTATTTATTACCTCAGCATGCCAAGCAGAATGCGATTCACAAGCCTGTCTTGATACAAAGCTGTGTTACGTAGACTATACAAATTGCATACAATGGCAATATTAGATTTTTGTGATTCAATAAGCAATCTATACATAAAATAGGGAAGACATCTTTCTTTCGAAAAATTGAAAATCTAAAAAAAAAAATTCGAAAAAGAAAAGTGAAAGTAAGACATTTTTTTCGAAAAACAATTTTTTTTTCGAAAAAAAGAAAAAGGATTTTTTTTCCTTCGAAAAACTAATTTTTTTTCGAAAAGGCCATCCCTAGTTAAAATCTCTATCTTCAAGATAACATTTACCTGTCCCCGTGGTGGAGTGGTTAGGAAAGTGCGCTACGATGCCAGGTTAGAATCCCGGCCTGGCCTTGGATGTTTTTTTGCACTTATTCATCAATTTCATCATATCATCACTCATCTCCATCTTTGCAAATAAGCCAAAAGTGACACAAGATGCAAAGTGAAACAAAGCAAATCAATGAAGACACAATTATGACCTTGTAACTTTCTGTTGTATTTTTCTTTACCTTCACATGTTTATAAAGAATGATTTCAAATGTGCACAGGGCTTAAGTTTTTAATAGTTTTCACTGATATTTAGCTCTTGTGGATTAAAATAGTTATAATTTCGAACCAAGAAGAAGATATATTTGCAATTTCAACAATAAAATAATTTGCTTTTATCAAAGTCACACATATCATAAACACGAAAGTTAATTAAATTACAAATACGTTATTAGGTCCACCATAAAAATATTATAACTTTTAAAATGCGCATTACAGATTTATGACAAATATTTTATAAAAAAACTAAACTGTTCCAAATAATTGATATGATTCAGATCAAATTACATATTCCTTAAGTGTAATACATTTTTGACGTTGCTTTAAGGCATGGTATCTTAAAGCAGCCTTAAATGTGCATACCCAATTAAAAATCAAACAAATTTCTATGTGACTACAGTTATTTATATCTAGTAGAAGAAAAGTATGTGCTTCTCTACTAGATCGCAGTTCACATCCAGGTACAGGAGTAAAATTTAATTCGAAACTGCCATTAGGAGCACTGCTGCATGTAAACAATGGTATCTACAGTAGATACCACATTTTATATGAAATAGAATGTACGTGGGCATGCACAGTTTTAGTCCCATTTTTGATTGACAACCTCTTCATTCTCCTCATTCTTAGTCGGTGGTACATATTCTGGGTCATCATGGGAATCATATACACTTTCTAACTTGTTCTCATCTTTGCTGTTGCTTCAGTACTCGCGAAATTTCTGAGACACGTTGCAATTCAGTAACAGCTATTTTGCCGCCATCTTTGCTACTTACCATACTTTACATGAAACAACTGGTAGATACCATAACTTTCAACACGTCTAGCTCTGTCATCTGTTGACAAAACGAAACACTTCGATGCACATTGCAACTCCAAAATGACCAAAATGTCACTTACCATGTTTTACACCCAAGCCCTTCATATAATTGTGACTTAAAATGTTTTATATATATATATAGTCTTTGTAGCTGAATATTGGCAATTTCTTAATGATAGTAAGTTGGTGGATGCATGCTTTCCAGTACTAAATGTTTCACGAAACTTACCGAACACCCTCTAAAAATTTTGGGACTACAGAATTGCCCCCCCCCAAAAAAAAGGTTCCTAATTAAACTGAAAAATAATGTTCCTGGACCGTATTTAAATTCATCAGGAATAAAAGTTCCTGGACCGAACTGAAATCCTTTACAAATAAAAAGGTTCCTTTTGGTCAATAACTCATTTAACATTGCTGATTTTCTCTGCCAGACTGGAATTGAATTGAATTTATTTAAAATTACTGGACCTTTAATAACCCTGCTTGTAATGTCCATGGGCTAGTCAAGATTGATTGATTGCAGGGTTGGCATTTTGCCCAGGCTTTTTTTTAAAAAAAACCAACCTGAGTGTTTTTTTTTTTTTTCAGATAAAATCCAATAAAACCTGGGCAAAACTGGGATTAATTGGGTTTTTTCAGGTTATGTTTAAAAATATTTAAAAATTAAATCCATTTTACACTGGTAGTAATGTATCGTTAACATTCAATTTGAATTGCTTTATACCCTGTCCCATCTATATCTGAAGCAGGAAAACGAAAACAAGACTTTGCGCAAGTAGTGACGTGAAACGGCTCCACCAGTGAACACGTGAGAGGAAACTGGATTGCATGGAAAGGGGTGGGGCGGCAAGCAACTACAGTTATCAGCCTTCCTAGGAGTGTGTTCTGCTTCGCTCTGCCCACTCGATCTCTTATTCTCTAACGTTATGAGCAGTCTTGCTCCAGAGATAGATGGCACAGGGTATAGTTGACTGAATCAAAAACTATTTAACATTCCTGTTAACATATTCTGTTGTAAAATATTTGTCCAACAGTTTGATTCTACTCATCCAGGAAGGTGTAATAGTTAATGCTGTTGTTTTGTGATCAGTTTTCAGGGTTGCCTTCCCTGAGAAGACATATGCTTTGTTTGGTGTATCCAACAATCAGACTGCCAAGGGGAGGGGGGGGGGTACAAAATATGTTATAACCAGTGCTTTCTTTTTCTGGCAGTCAACAATGCTACTCTATACTGGTACATTATTATCGTTTGTGAACTTAACGCAATTTTGAGTAGTTGTTATGATGAACACATTAACATAACAAACAGTGGCGTAGCAACATAACATGAGGCCCTGGGCGAGATTAGAATGTGAGGCCCCAATGCTTTCTTTACATTTGAAATCTCAATGTGAATTTATACAATATCTTCGGGCATAGGTGCCAACTTCGAGAGGGGGGGAGCAGTGGTATACACATTACGTATACACATTATATGTAAAAAAAATATTGTTGTCAATCTCCCCCCCCTTTTAATATTTACATGAAATTGCAGCCTCGTGATATTTAAATATGATAGGGTCATTCCACAGAATTTCATCACAAAAAAATAAAAATGGTTGCTCGACCATTTTTGATTTTCTTCATATTTGGTATGTTGAACCCCTTGGAAAAGAGAAGTCAAAAACAGGTTTCAATTTTTTTTTTATCTGCTATGGTTTTTAAGTTTCAGGGTGTTGAAAATCGCAAAATTGCGCAATTTCACGAAAAATCAGCTTTTGCAAAATATTTAATATCTTCATAACGAATGAAGATATTTTAAAAATTCCAAGTTTATTGAAATCTGCATATCTTGCAGTACTAAAAAAGTTACATGGTTAAGTCTTGTAATAAAAAGCAACCTATGATCAGTGTATCAGAAATATCAGAACAAATTGTGTAAAATCGCTGAGTTTTGTTTTTTTTTATTATGAAAGGGGGACAGATAACATGTTAATTTTATTTTTATGTTGTAGTAGTATGTTAGTTAATTTACCCTAAAAATAAGCAAGTTGTTAACTGCTCCCCTTTCTGAGATACAAGAGCTTAAATATCGGAAAATTAGCAAAAACCAGCTTTTTGACCACCCTGTAACTCAAAAGGGGGAGCAGGTAGGATTACCAAATTTTGAAGTTGCTTCATATGTGTGAGCATGTTCAAAATCTCAAAATTTGGTGTTGTTATTCAAACTACTTATGGAGATACAGGCATTTTCCTTTATTACATTTCAACGTCAATTCATAATATGCCTCCTGGTATAAGAAACAGGAAAAATTCTAAAAATAATGTTCACACCTTAGAGGATGAATTTTTAAGAAATAATATCACACATTGACTCACATTAACTGCAGCAATAACAAGATAATGCAGTATAGAGAATGAAGACTGTATGCTTCGTGGTTGTCCTAATTGTCCAGGGACTGAGTTGTTCCACCAGTACCTGTGTGAAGCCATAGATGTTGACAATGAACTGCTTGATTCACCTGTTAACTACAAACAGTGGACCACGACTGAACGTTGTGAGCTACTGTCTATGTTGGATAAACAAGATTATGAAACTTAGAATGCATCATTATATTGCTAAGAGGCAGTCACAGTACATAAAAGACAGAAAAAGTAATCTCAAACCACATGAATGCATAGTACAAGGAGACTTCGCTGAGAACTTCACCTTCATCTTTCAGGATGAGATTCAATCTTACCATTGGGTAAATGCTCAGGCTACAGTTCATCCATTTGTTCTGTATTTTAAAAAGGAAAATGATGCCGATATCACAAACTCAAGCTTCTGCAACACCAAAAGAAATGTTTACTATCTGCAGAGATAATATACCAGGGGTAAAATATTCATATGTTACTAAAGAAAAGGTTGAAGAAATAGCTGAATTCCTAGCTGAAAGATTTCATTAATTTATTACAATAAAGCATACTCGAGGTTTCCACAGTTTTGTCCCTGTTAATAAGACCACTATCAGAGTCTGTCAGACATAATTTTCTGCAAACTTCGAAGATATGAGAATTTCTATTCAGGAAGACTGTGGTTGCAATGTATTATTTGAGTCTGTTAAATGAAATAATAGCCCCCTACTTTGTTAATGAGGAAATATACATTGTTTTTACCATTAGTTATGGCTTATCACAATTTTGTACATTTGCACAACTAATCCTACCTACTCATCAATAAAAAAAAACACTTATTATACATTTTCTTTTTTGTTTAACAAAATGGTTTTTTTATTAAATTGAGATAATTCCCCAAGTTGTAGAGTATGAGCGCTTATTGAACTGGCTGATTAAAAAAACACCTAAAATATTAATGAAATCTGTATTATATGTTTTATTTGTGTCAGAGCAGAATAAAAAATAAAAATATTTGTACTTGAACAATTTTTTTTGAGTTTTATTTCTCTAGCAATGTAACGAATTGACGTTGAAATGTCATAAAGGAAAATGCCTGTATATCCATAAGTAGTTTGAATAACAACACCAAATTTTGAGATTTTGAACATGCTCACTCATATGAAGCATCTTCAAAATTTGGTAATCCTACCTGCTCCCCCTTTTGAGTTACAGGGAGGTCAAAAAGCTGTTTTTTGCTAATTTACCGATATTTAAGCTCTTGTATCTCAGAAAGGGGAGCAGTTAACAACTTGCTTATTTTTGGCGTAAATTAACTAACATACTACTACAACATAAAAATAAAATTAACATGTTATCTGTCCCCCTTTCATAATAAAAATTTAAAAAAACTCAGCGATTTTACACAATTTGTTCTGATATTTCCGATACACTGATCATAGGTTGCTTTTTATTACAAGACTTAACCATGTAACTTTTTTAGTACTGCAAGATATGCAGATACCAATAAACTTGGAATTTTTAAAATATCTTCATTCGTTATGAAGATATTAAGTATTTTGCAAAAGCTGATTTTTCGTGAAATTGCGCAATTTTGCAATTTTCGACACCCTGTAACTTAAAAACCACAACAGATAAAAAAAATTTGAAACCTGTTTTTGACTTCTCTTTTCTAAGGGGTTCAACATACCAAATATGAAGAAAATCAAAAATGGTTGAGCAACCACCTTGTGATGACATTCTGTGGAATGACCCGATAATCTGTTGACATAATAATAAATTACTGACAAAATTGATATTTAATACTATGGGGAAATTTAGACTTGGCAGATGTATAGCCTTGTAATGCACTTGCTGGAATTTTCTTTAACCAATTAATACCTTTTGTAAGATGTTCTTCAGGCACTAAGACATAACTGAAATATTGTTAAATATCCTATTTTTTTAAAAAAAAATCAGAAATGCAAACTACGAGTCTTTAAATATAACCTATATTATTTTTAATGAGCTTTTCTCTCTTTTCTCTGAAGGATGTAAATTTCACAAATCATTGCATTGCACTGAAAATAAGGATGCACATAAAATGTCGGTGCTTGGTAGAGTGGGGGAAGGGGGGGGGGGGTGCTAAAACACAATCCTGCCTAGGGGGCCAAAATATCTAGCTACTAGCTAGATACTACAAAATACTTCAATACAATCGGTTTCATTATCAAGAAATCTTAAATCGTTAGTTATTTGGTCCATACATATGAAATCTTTGGTACAACTATTTTACCTTTCTTTTAACATAGTAATTGTACCATATGAGTCTGAATTTCAGGACTCATTTTGTTTTATACGTCTGAAATGTTATTGTAGTACGTAATATTTGATGCAGTGGCATAACAAAATTGTCAGGCACGTGCCCGCAAGAAACAAATTGGGTCCCCTATGTACAGTCAGATTCTTAAAAAAAAAAAAAAAAATGAAGTAACTACTTTGAATGGCTGGTTGGAACTACGTTTATATTAATAATTACACAAATCTAACCTCTACCTGTGAATTTTCATAGATTACAACTTATCGTTCTTTGACATGTGTGTGTTCAAAAGAAGAAAAGACAATAACTTACTTATCCCCTTCCCCTGTCCCTCTTAACAGAAACCTGACTTCTGGGCTGTGAATGATACTTTTTCTTCACAACATCAATATATCTTGCCCTTTCACATTCAACAGTGAGAACACCGAGTCCGCTTAGGTTTTAATTTGAGATATTTCTGTCGTGACTGTTACTGGAAGAGTAAGAAACAAACAGACGGCGGTACAGAGAACACTGGAAACTAGAGTAGAGTTATCAAGGAGAAGAAACTTTGTCAAAGTAGGATGTTGCTGAGGCGATTTCAGATTTAAGCACATTTCCAAAATATAGAATTTGATTAGGAAATTCGGAGGATAAAATCATCTTTGTTCAGTGGGCAATAGTTGCAGAATGGAAGGAAGAACTGCTAATATTATCCATGCCCTGTCTTGAGTTGAAAACAAAGCAACTTAAATACCTCACACCTTGCTCCCTGGCAGTTGGAGGTGCTTCATTGTTAACATTAAAATCTGGGGAGAAGTGCAAAGTCATGGAAAAGAAGAGAGAAGACAAAATACTTTGCATTCATGAAAAGAATAAATGGATAAAAATGTCCCGGCATGTCATCGTGAATTTTTGCGTAATTGTTTCATATGAGATATAAGACAAGATTTTTTACTATTTTCGGGCCCCCTTTGACTTACGACTCTGACTTGACGTATTCATCCTAATTATAATGTTAAACTAGAATTTTAAGCATCTTCCAAAATATCTGGCTGCTATGAAAATGGCATTTTCCATGGTCAAAACATTAGTGACCCCCAATTTGGCCCCCAATGCTCCACAAACATGCACTATATTTCAAAACATTTATTGTCAAATTATGGCCTAAGTGATGCCCTAAAATTCTTGAGTTTCTTAATCTCTGAAATGTAGTTTAGGCATTTGACAGTGTCATCAGAATTTGGAATCTGCCTCAGCATATGAAAAATCCATTTCTCATCTACAATCTTGAAATGCTTTGAACAAATGCAAAACAAAATCATTCCCGAGGTGTATCTAGTTGTGATTAATTTTAGCTAAAACATCTAAATTTGCTGCAGTTATCATGGTTTAAAAATTGGTGACTTACCACACCCTTCTTAAAGCACACACTATATTCCAGGCTTTTATTAAAAACTTAAAGCTCAAGTGATGCTGTAACATTGCCGAGACTTGTGTTTCTTAATCTACGAAAATGTAACCTAGTCAAATATGAGCATAATTTAAAGCTCTCAAAAGACATGTTAAACCAGTCTGTCGTCTACTATCTTTAAGCATGATGACCAATTTTTCTCAAATACAATGTGAGACCAATCCTTCAAGTTATCTTGTAATTATAAAAATTGCAACTCAAAAGCTTTATTATAAATACAAGGTTTGTGATTTTACCACCACTTCTCTTCTAAGCTATTATATAATATTACTTTAAAAGTTTGACTGCAAAATTGCAGAGCAATGAAATCTATAAAATGACTCAGTTTAATTCCTCGAAAATGTAGGGCATAGCATAGAGCGTTCAACATGGGGAAAATCAGTTTTTTATCCACGATCTTGAAACACATTGTCCTATTGTGCTCGCAAGTTTTCTAGCTTCAGAAATAATTTTACCTAAGTGATTCTAAATTTACAACAGTTATCATGGCCACTAAATAAATGACTTATCGCTCTCTGCCCATCCACCCTAACTCATGTTCCTCCTAAATCATGCATCATATTGATAATTTTGTCAAAATATAGTACAAGTACATAATGCTCCTGTAAGTTTCATGCACAAAGGTCAAAACTATAGTCTATTCAAAGGTTTGAAAATGTCCAAAATGATCAAAATATGTAAGTATACACATACACTGTATTTACTCGAGTACACTACACCCTGAAAAAAGTAAGAAAAGAACTGAAATTCTGGTACATCATGAAGGTGCATGACTTACATGGGTATAGAGCTTCTAACCAGACATAAATAACATTTATCTTGCATAGGCAAGCAACCCATTATGATGAGAAATAAGTAAAATTGTTTAAGTGTGTTCCCATAAAATTTGCCACAAAATTATTAACGAGATTTCAATAAAATGTACTCAATTCTCCCTTGTAATGTTTAATCATGTAAAAATTTATTGTATCAGTTGATCATCACAGCACTATGGTTTCCCCCACATAAGGAAGTGACTGATAACCAAAGTACTACGACATTTCAAAATTATAAGCTTTGTACAACAATGCTGCATCAATCAATGGAAACGTTTTATCTAAAAATGTCTGATGCTTTTTTTGTATCTTGGATACAAATTATTTTTATTTCTGTTAAAATTTCATTTCTAGCATGAATTGAGGAAAAGTGTCTGAAAAAAAACAAAACACTATGACTTGTACTACATCCATTTCTTTTTAATATTACAAGCTCTGCTAAGCCTTTTCTTACTAGTTTTCCAAAAAAATTTGACAATCGTAGAATTTCCCAAGCGTTTGAGGCAAAAATTTACATTTTCTGAAAAACCCACTTTTTGACTGCGTTTTTCTGAAAAAAAAACATGTGGGGAAATCTGGGCTGGTTGGCGATATTTTACTTAGCATTTTGTGCCACTTTTGGCTAATTTGCGAAGATGGGGATGAGTGATGACATGATGAATGGACACTCACAAACATCCATGCCCAGGACAGGATTCGAACCAGGGACTCCTGGCATCGTAGCGCAATGTGCTAACCACTCCATTATGTCCCAGTTATATGGGTGTGTAAGGATGACAAAAAACGATGACGGCCATTTAAAAGTGGTAGCTAATAGAAATGGCGGCTAATCAAAGGTGGAGGATGTCTACATTTGAATAAACGACTATATCTCTGAAATCAATGGTACGATTTCAACGACCTTTCTTTCAAATGAAAGCTTAAGATGTGTTCTATATTTAATGTTATCTTAGGTTTTTCAATAGGTGCAACCAATAAGTAGTTAATCACGAATTAGTAAAAAAATATATATCTTTTACCAATACTTTTATGTTTATTATTAATTTACTAGTAATCTAGGCATCTGAAAAGAAAGTATTCCAAACAAAAATTGTAGTGTAAACTTTATCTTTAATTTGACACATGACACTTGTTGGTCTTAAACTCAGAATGCATATAAAACAAATGAATTATGTAGTGTGTGCAGCAAATTCTTCTAGCAGGAAAAAATGGGCTTTTTTTAAAAAAAAAAAAACGAGTTTTTCAACCGGCTTTTTTCACAAAAGTGTCTCAATTCAATGAAAATACAGGAGTTGGCAGTATCTTTCCTGTTCCATGGTTTTCGTTTGTAAAAATAGACACTCATTTCTAAATATAAAATACAATTTACAATGAGAAATTCATAGCTAGACATAAACAGTGTTTTAAAAAAAGATGGCTTTTTTGAATAGGCGGTTCTTTCCAAGCGTTACCTTAATATTTCAGTAGGCTTCTTAAATATATCTGTAGAGTACTTCTGTATGTTTTTAATAGAACCTAATAGTATGATACGATTTTCGATGTTTGAATTTGTTATACGAACATGTACATGATGAAAACGAGAAAATACTGCTCTACCTTTTAAAAATGTAGTATCAAATCTCTTTACATTAAATTTTGTTCAGTAAAATATATTTGTATTCTGACTTTCTAGTAAATTATGTATAATTTGGTTAAATGACGCTAAACCTGGTCACGGAGCAACTAGTGATGTAATTTGGCTGCTTATAGCAGTGGTTATCAACCTTTTGTGAGACCACAGCCTAGTAAATTTATTTCTTACAAGTTGATGCCCTGAACCCAAAAATATCACTAATAAATACATTTCTGACCTTTAAAGTTTATATGGAAATTAATATGTACCCTTAATTAATATTAAATATTAATATATCAAGTATGGCATAAATATAAAGAGTAATAAATAGTTTAATTATGTGTAGACTTGCTGTCAAATATAACATTTGATTCAAATTAGTCGTCAAGCTCTGGGTGCAATGCATCTTTTTCAGCCAGTTGGTTGAGAAACACTGGCACTAAAACTGAGTAGAAGCAAATAAGATTGGCTGCAAATGGCAAAAAAATCTATTGTAAGAAATCTGGACTGGACCTACAGTTCAAAATTAGATCCGTAGCACTCTGCCTCCACTGAGGATTACACCTCGGACCCCTTCTTATTACAAGGCAACAGCATTATTTTATTCCACTCCAGAGGCCCATTCAATTATAAAAAGAACCTTCAATCACAAAGGTACTTGCAATTTGTTCTGTGGTGTACAGGCTTAATTAAATCTTAATCTCTGATGAAGTAGCTAACGATCTTGTTAAGTATAGAGATCAGTCAGACCGAAACAACACATTACAGTGGGAGGTGTCACATTTAAGTGACAAGTGACATGGGCCCCTTCAGTCTAAGCAAGCATCCACCACACATGCACAAACAAGAAGAGGCTACATGATGAGCACCATTGAAAGAGCTTTCAGATTGAAGTCACAGATGACAAGCGATATAGTCTCCTTCACTATAAAGCAAAACATTTACCATGCATGTGAGAACAACAGACTGAAGCAGCATGATGCACGCCATTGAGAAAACAGTTAGTCCGAGCAACATGCAAGTGACATGTTTAGCTTGTTGTTGCCCTTCACTTCAAAAGGTTGAATGGATTACTGTCGGTTTGCTTCCAAGTGCCACACGTCACTTAATGCTTCGGTCTGAAGGTTCGGCAGGAAAATGGTAGAGGGGCCAAGTGTCAAGCAACACTTGCAGCTGATGTTTCTTTGGTTCGAAAGGTTGCATTTACTTCTAAGCTTGGTTTCCAAGAGTCACATGTTGCTTCGGTATCAATGCTCCGTTAAACAAGACATGTATACACATTCACGTAATGCGTATACTTCAGCATATGTGTTGTGAACATTAGATTAGATTGCTTTGTTGTTTTAAGTCCACTTTATGAATAGTAAGGCTAATCGGGACTGGACCTACAGTTTAAAGTGAGATCCGAACCACTATATGCCTCCAACGGGCATGTAGGTGTGATATGTATGTATGTTATGTTGTCTCCACTTTACTTTCTTGTTAACCACGTTAGGTAAGGTTAGGCAAAGTAAATATACAAAAAAAACAAGATGTGTATGTTCTGTGGTTCACAATGACGTATTGAGAAAAAATGTGAAGACATACTGCCGTGATTAAATGTGGAGACATACTACACCTTACTGGCCATGTGTTGTGAACAATAAAGATTTTTCATGTCTCGAAAAATCAATTATTTTGATATTAACATTTGTTTCATATTTTATGACATCAACATGTAAATTGAAAGACAAACGTGTAAAGGTCCATTTCATGTGCTCATCAGGACTACATGTTTAGTTTTAAACCTAGCTTACCCATGCAGTACAAGAAACTTACAAAACCGGCAACTCACAGACCCACACTTTTTTTTATCACTGAAATTCAATTCAAGACACATTTTATTATTGAATCACTGCTTCCTTTGTGTATTACATATATGCAGTTATTTATTAATTATAATATTTACAAAAATTACTATCATTAATAAAAAATAACCAATTATTGCACGAGTGTCTCACATATATTTTATCATTCACTAAAACTCACAAAATCCATAATAATTTTTTATTAATGTTTATTGTTTGTAGATATGCAGTTGTTTACTACCATTACCAACTAATTGTACACTGTCACTGTCATGATTGTCTCGAATGAGACACATTCAAAGATGGCCCCTGATATGCCCACCAAGTGCATTTTGCCTCTTAATTACATTACATTTTTGTTTTTATGAACAAAAGTAAAACAGAAATATTGGGAACATCTTAGGTAGGGTGGCCAGACGTCCTCTTTTATCCAAACATGTCCTCCTTTTTTTTGGAAAGAGTATAACATCTACCATTGCAAATGTGCTGCATAGAGAACACATAACGATCATCAGTTAAGGCATATCCCCTAGCATCTGGGAGCTGAACACGATCAGTTTCCCAACTGAGTCAATAGAGGGTGCAGGTTTATAGGCACTAAAAACCTCTAAAATAGGCAGTCAAATAGGCACCAAAATGATGAAAATAGGCACTTAAAAGGCGCCTTAATATTTTTAAAAAAAACATTAAAATAGGCAATTAATGTGAACTTATTTCAATTTTCTTCAGGGTCGTTCCACAGAATTTCATCACAAAAAAATAAAAATGGTTGCTCGACCATTTTTTATTTTCTTCATATTTGGTATGTTGAACCCCTTGGAAAAGAGAAGTCAAAAACAGGTTTCAAATTTTTTTATCTGTTATGGTTTTTAAGTTACAAGGTGTCGAAAATCGCAAAATTGCGCAATTTCATGAAAAATCAGCTTTTGTAAAATATTTAATGTCTTCATAACAAATGAAGATATTTTAAAAATTCCAAGTTTATTGGAATCTGCATATCTTGCAGTACTAAAAAAGTTACATGGTTACGTTTTATAATAAAAAGCAAGCTATGATCAGTGTATCTGAAATATCAGAACAAATTGTGTAAAATCGCTGAGTTTTGGGTTTTTTTTTTAATTATGAAAGGGTGACAGGGGGATGGATTTTTAAGAAATAATGTCACACATTGACTCTCAGTAACTGCAGCAATAACAAGATAATGCATTTCTGTAAAATGGCTGATACTACATAAGACAACTTGAGGTCTTTTTTTAAATTATTCGCTAGTTTCAGTAAGCAATAAATTTATAATCCATTTGTTTCAATTTAAGCAGTCAATTTTAGTTTTTAATTCATTACATGTGTTGATGCAAGTCCTAACATGTCCTAACTTGTTTTTCAGATCTATTGTTTGTTACAACTTTCCAGTCAGTTCCCAGTTAGACTTCTCAACTGTGAAGTAGTATTAGGCCTACCTACTGGCTCCTAGAAATGCATTTTAACTTTTGGATGGAAAAGCACAGTTATGTGATGCCCAGTTTGAGAAACTTTGTGTTCCGATTTTTGAAAATTAATGTTCAAATTATGCAGTGCTCTCTGTGGGTGTAAACACTAGTGTAGACTGTCAAAAAACTTCATACAGTGCTACATCAGAAATCAGAAGTGTTAATGACTTGAGCCAGAATGAACGAGAGATCCTTGCTCTTCGTGTATCTGAAGACCTGGAAACAATCTGTACTTACCATGAAAAGAAGTTCTTGATAAAGTACAAGCACCTGTTTGGGGGAACTTGCTGTGACCCTTTGAAAGTCCACAAGAAACCCATTAAAAAGTCTTTACGTGAAATAAGTGTTGAGCTTGTTACGAGTGTCGCAAATAAGTTTGTACTGATACCTGGAAAATACTTGTGCAGCGCTTGCTTTGCCAGAATTAAGTCCTTACATTACAAAGAAGGATCAGCACAGTCTAAAATCACAGATGTTAACATGGATCTGTGTGAGCCTTCTGCACATGAATCTGAGTCAGATTACGAACCAATAGACGCAGCTGTTCAAGATGTTAACAAGGTCTGTGAAGTTGTCGGTGTCTCTCTTTTCAAGCATCGCAAACTAAGTACCAAGCAAAGGAAAAGTGCGGCAAAGAACAAATTTGTCAAAATTACCAATCAAGTTAAAAGGAAGTTAGAGATAAGTTGCGATGATGTTGCCGGCTTTAGCTCCGACACAGATAATGACGACTGCTGTGATGAAACATGTCCGTATCCTCAACTGGTAGGAAGTTTGAAAGGAAAATTGGAAAACGTAACAAGCAAATCTGAAAAGATAAAAATTCTGACTTTGTTCCCAACCACATGGTCCATAAGGAAGACAGCAAGAGAATGTAAAGTTTCGGAATATTTAGTTCGTCAGTCTCGTGCTCTTGTTTCCAAGTATGGCGTCCTTCCGGATCTTGAAAGAAGGCAACCTGGGAGTGGCAAGCCAATAAGTGAGGCAGATATAGAAGCAGTTCTTCAGTTTTACAACTCTGATGATGTTTCTAGGATGTGTCCGGGCATGAAAGATTATGTAAATGTGAGGAGAACAGATGGTATAAAAGAACAGAAGCAGAAACGTCTCATTTTATGCAACTTAAAGGAGCTCCATGTTAAATTCTGTGAAGTTTTCCCTAACATCAAAATTTCATTTTCAAAGTTCGCTGACTTACGTCCTAGATGGTGTGTCCTGGCTGGTGCAAGTGGGACACACTCTGTTTGTGTTTGCATGGAGCATCAAAATGTCAAGTTAATGGTTACTGGTGCAAAACTTCCTAATACATACAAGGAATTGCTGTCAAAAGTGGTATGCAGTATAGAGAATGAAGACTGTATGCTTCGTGCTTGTCCTAATTGTCCAGGGACTGAGTTGTTACACCAGTACCTGCGTGAAACCATGGATGTTGACAATGAACTGCTTGATTCACCTGTTAACTACAAACAGTGGACCACAACTGAACGTTGTGAGCTACTGTCTATGTTGGATACTGATGAAGATTTCATAGAAAGGTTAATTAACAAGATTATGAAACTTAGAATGCATCATTATATTGCTCAAAGGCAGTCACAGTACATAAAAGACAGAAAAAGTAATCTCAAACCACATGAATGAATAGTACAAGGAGACTTCGCTGATAACTTCACCTTCATCCTTCAGGATGAGATTCAATCTTACCATTGGGTAAATGCTCAGGCTACAGTTCATCCATTTGTTCTGTATTTTAAAAAGGAAAATGATGCCGATATCACAAAAGCAAGCTTCTGCATTATAAGCGACTGTCTGAACCACACAGCTGATACAGTCTATACTTTCCAGAAATATATGATACAGTTTTGCAAGAAAGCTGCTCCAAATGTTCAAAATGTCATTTATTTCTCGGACGGAGCAGCTAGTCAATACAAGAATCGAAAAAATTTCATTAACCTCAGTCACCATTTTGAGTATTTTGGTCTCAATGCTGAGTGGCATTTCTTCGCCACATCACATGGTAAGGGGCCATGTGATGGAGTCGGTGGAACCACTAAGAGACTTGTTGCAAAGGCAAGCTTGCAAAGAACACATGAAATGCATATCACAACACCAAAAGAAATGTTTACTTTCTGCAGAGATAATATACCAGGAGTAAAATATTCATATGTTACTAAAGAAAAGGTTAAAGAAACAGTTGAATTCCTAGCTGAAAGATTTCATTCATCTATTACAATAAAGCATACTCGAGGTTTCCACAGTTTCGTCCCTGTTAATAAGATCACTATCAGAGTCCGTCAGACATCATTTTCTGCAAACTTCGAAGATATGAGAATTTATATTGAGGAAGACTGTGGTTGCAATGTATTATTTCAGTCTGTTAAAATAGGCAGCTATGTGACATGTATTTATGATGGAAAGTGGTGGCTGGGAGTCGTCAAAGATATATGTGAACATGAACAGGACTTCCATGTACACTTTTTTCATCCTTGTGGTCCAAGTACAAGTTTCAAATTATCCAAGGATGACAATGTGTGGGTAAAATCAAAAAACATTTTGAAGGTTTTATCACCATTACAGGTAACAACACCTACAGGATGAGTACATAACATCCAACCAGAGATGAGTGAAGCAATTGAGAGTTGCTTAAATTCAAGACCATGAAATAATAGCCCCCTACTTTGTTAATGAGGATGAGGAAATATACATTGATTTTACCATTAGTTACGGCTTATCACAATTTTATACATTTGCACAACTCAGCCTACCTACTCATCAATAAAAAACACTATTATACATTTTTCTTTTTTGTTTAACAAAATGGTTACTTTATTGAATTGAGATAAGTCCAAGTTGTAGAGCATGAGTGCTTATTGAACTGGCTGATTAAAAAAAAAACACCTAAAATATTAATGTAATTTGTATTATATGTTTTCCTTGTCAGAACAGAATAAAAAATAAAAATATTTGTACTTTAACAAATTTTTTTGAGTTTTATTTCTCTAGCGATGTAATGAATTGACGTTGAAATGTAATTAAGGAAAATGCCTGTATCTCCATAAGTAGTTTGAATAACAACACCAAATTTTGAGATTTTGAACATGCTCACACATATGAAGCACCTTCACAATTTGGTAATCCTACCTGCTCCCCCTTTTGAGTTACAGGGGGGGGGTCAAAAAGCTGTTTTTTGCTAATTTTCCGATATTTAAGCTCTTGTATCTCAGAAAGGGGAGCAGTTAACAACTTGCTTATTTTTAGGGTAAATTAACTAACATACTACTACAACATAAAAATAAAATTAACATGTTATCTGTCCCCCTTTCATAATAATAAAAAAAACTCAGCGATTTTACACAATTTGTTCTGATATTTCAGATACACTGATCACAGCTTGCTTTTTATTACAAAACGTAACCATGTAACTTTTTTAGTACTGCAAGATATGCAGATTCCAATAAACTTGGAATTTTTAAAATATCTTGCATTCGTTATGAAGATATTAAATATTTTACAATTTTGCGATTTTCGACACCCTGTAACTTAAAAACCACAACAGATAAAAAATATTTAAAAACTGTTTTTGACTTCTCTTTTCTAAGGAGTTCAACATACCAAATATGAAGAAAGTAAAAAATGGTCGAGCAACCACCTTGTGATGACATTCTGTGGAATGACCCTTCACACAGTGCACAGTTATACTGTATTAGCACTTCAGTTTACACATAAAAGTGCATTAACGATTAACAAACTATTAATACTCCTTTCTTCGTAATCACATTTGCGGGGAATTGTCAGTTAAAGTAATTCTCACAAAAAGAGCTTGTGCTAACGACTGTACAAATTTGAACAAATGATGAAAAAAAAAATTTGAATCATTGTGACAAAAAAATATATTTTCAACAATTGAGTCCCTCACTCAAATCTGGTGAATACAAGAAATCAGTTAGTACAATATCAACAAAGCCTTCTTCAATGTAGGGAAAGCGAAAGGCAAGTAAAAAATAAAAAATAAAAATAAAAAAAAACAAGTAAAGTATGCACAAAATTGCAGGATAGCCATTTTTAACACGATTAAATAAATCAGGCAAATAGGCTAAATTCCACACCCTAGTCATTAGTATTATTCTAACCATTTGCTTCGCCCTCTGAGACTGCTGGAATGCATGTAGTGTGTAAAAGTAAAGTGCCCCCCTGTGCTTTGCACCACTCCATGAAGGCTTATACGAGATGTGCAGTCAGGGTCCCACACTTCTTTGATCACGGTCTAAGGTGGGGGTGATATGATCAGCACTATGCACCTGACTGCCTTTAGCCCCCAGAGTTTCCTCCAGGCACCCACTATATATGATGCTGGGTGGGTGTCGGGAGCCCCTTGAACAGGTAGAAAAATCGCGGTTCTTCCCCCGACAGGGATCGAACCTCTCTCTCGCATGGTAGTCAGACAAGCTAACGACTAAGTCTGTGCAGTTCCATTTTGATTCATTGATTGATTTTGTTCATTTTACATCACTTTTCTACCACTTTTGGCTAATCGCAAAGATGGGTATAAGCGATGATATGATGATTTTCATGAAGAGACACTCACAAAGAACACCTATGCGCAGGCCGGGATTCGAATCCGGGACCACTGATGTTGTGCTAACCACTCTGCCACGGAGGTCGGTCAGTTTTTCGCCATGCTCTGTCCTCTTTTTTGAATGTATGTGTCTGGTCACCTCAATCCTAGGAAACAATGAAATTTATTTTCAAACAGTTGAAAAATCTAAAAAATAGAGGTGCAAGGCCCCCTTCCCCATCCTCTTTAACTCTTAGGGTTAAAATTGTATCTGAACCATTATGCAATATGTGTCCACTGGTACTAGCCAATATATGTCTCTTGGCTGCTACATCATGTAAATTACTTTAGCTAGTTGGAAAATATGTCACTACAAACCTGTAAACTCATAACGGTAACTTCAAGTGAAATAGGTTAGCTGTAATTGGTAAAAAGCCAAAATTTCAGTTTTTTTACCCAAAAAAGCCACCTTTTTTGCAAGTCTACTACTTAGTCCTATTTAATTACACCTATTGTAACCGGTATTGACAATTGAATAGTATATTATTGTTACATACATGTAATAACATTAAATAATAATATTAATAATAATAATTATTATTATTACTATTATTAGTTGTTGTACTAACTAGGCATTAATTTTGTTTAAATGTTACCGGTGTTAATGAAAGAATGTTATGGATTGATTGAAATTAAAATTTTTGGATGTCAGCACTTGGGCTATTTGCCCCGTCACATTATATGGGGGCAAACCCCTTCCAATAGATAATAAATCACCATGTGTGTCTCTAGAATCTCCTTACCAAGGGTAAAAACCGAAGTTGTTTTGGGAAACTCTGCACATAATATGTTATATGGGCAAAACACAGGACAACACACAACCATACAAGGGGAGCCTCCCCGATGGCTTAGTGGTAAAGTCATTGCATTGTTATCAATGTGTGTCGTGAGGTACATAACTGTACGTCCAGTCCTGATTAACCTATCTATGCATAAAGTATACTTAACAAAAAACTCAAACCAAGCTTGAAACACACACACACACACACACTTGTATGTTCTGAAATGTTGGTATATATATATAACCCTGCAACTTCCAGCATCACCACCATGGAGGAGTGGTTAGGATGACATACTACGATGTCAGGGGTCACGGATTCAAATCCCTGCATGCCTCAACCATAAAAGGCACTGTATTTCCCTTGTATTAAGCAGATATTTTCCCCTCATATACTTCGTCCTCTATTCTTTTTTTTGTTATAAAACTTTCAAAACAATAATTACTGTAAATAAGAATGCTCTAGAATTTTAAACAGAAGATAAGATGTTTTTTGTAATAAGTATTCTCTTTCATACATATGCATCTATAAAAGAGAGAATCATATTTACTAACAATGTCAAAAAGTGTGATATCATGTAAATAAAAGCTAGTTATCAACATCTATGAAAATAAAAGTACAGTCAAGTGAAATTGTTATATAGTATTTTTTAATGGATCAACTCATCTTTTCTATTCTTGATGATCTCCTTTCCAAAATACAAGTTTTGCAGCACTGATTATGCATCTATCATGTTCTGACATAATTCCTGAGTTTAAAATGGAATTATATTTGCAATTTAATGTAATAACATCACATTCTGAGTCAAATTTCCTATGTATTTAAATGGGAGAACAATTGTCCATCACAAATGTAAGCACACAACTATCGTGCTGCCAGCCCCATTGCAACCATCAGGATGAATGACAACTTCTTGAGGGGTATCCTTAAAAATAATTTTGCAAGTTTTCAAGGAAAATGGAAAATTTATCCATAGGTGTCTTGCTCTATCACTTTAGAAGATTGTAACTATTGATACTAAAAAAAAAATTAAAACTATTTACAAACTTTCATTTATTCATGTTCATTATATTAAGGGTGGCTACAGGCAAGCAGAATTGAAATTCCCTGACTTTTCCACATTTTTCACGGCAAATTTTGCATTTTTGCATGACAATTTTAAACTAAATCCACAAATTTGTACATGATAATATTAAACTCATACAGCTTCCAGGTATGGATTGTACTTACAGGAAATTTAGTGATGCAGTTCAACAAAGAAACATTTGTCATCAATCAACACAAAATTCCCTGACTTTCTTTGATCTCTGAAACTCCCTGACTTTTCCTGGTTTTCCAGGACTATCATCACCCTGTTTATTGTTGTACATTTATATTTGGAGCACTCCTACTCATGAACACTTGTTTTCTCAGGGAGAGTAGAGAACATACTATTATGTGCAGACCACGATTGCAAAAAAGCTGCCTTTTTTTGGCTTTTTTACCAATTACAGCTAACCTACTTCACTTGAAGTTACTGTTATGAGTTTACAGGTTTGTAGTGACATATTTTGCAACTAGCTAAAAAAAATTACATGATGTAGCAGCCAAGAGAAAGATATTGGCCAATCCCAGTGGACACATATTGCATAGTGGTTCAGATACAATTTTAACCCTAGCTTACGGAGGGTGGAGGTTTGATGGCCCAACACATCCATTTTTTAGATTTTTCAACTGTTTGAAAATAAATTACATTGTTCTCTAGGATGTTCCCAACATTTCTGTATTATTTTTGCTCATAAAAACATAAATGTAATGCAAATAGGAGGCAAAATGCACTTGGTGGTCTTATTAGGCACCATCTTTGAATACATCTCATTCGATACACTCATGCTAGTGACAGTGTACAATTGGTTATTAATTATGGTATGTGTTAGATTATTTTGCATCTATAAAAAGTGGTTATGCGAACCTTTAAAAACAACATAGATATTAGAATTCATAAATAACTGCACATATATAATCAGCAAAAGAAGCAGTGATTCAATAATAAAATGTTTCTTGAATTTTAGTGGTCCAAAAAAAAAAGTGTGGGCCTGTGAGTGTCAGTAATCCAATCAGCCATTTGAACCGAAGTGCGACAACGAGCTAAATATGTCACCTGCATGTTGCTCGGACTACAGTTTTCTCAATGGCGTGCATCATGTCGCTTCTGTTTGTTGTTCTTACATGCACGGTGAATGTTTTGCTTTATACTGAAGGAGACTGCACGAGCAAAAGAGAGAGAGAGAGAGAGAGAGAGAGACCTCTTTCCCTCTCCCTCCCTCCCTCTGGAGAAGAAAGTAGACAGGTGGCATTTTGCTTTTTTAACGAAAATAATTTCAATTTTTCACATTAACAGTATTGTTCTTCGTTTTTTCGCTTCCGTAACACACAATATAGCGGGTACAGCTTAAGTCGCAGCGTGGATTATGTGAGCATGTAGTGTTTCCACCGTTCGTAACCAAAAAAAAATACCTGAATAGCCCCAAAAAACATTCAAGGATAGCCCCAAAAACCATTGACGGATAGCCCCAAAAACCATTGACGGATAGCCCCAAAAACCATTTACGGATAGCCCCACGAACCATTTCCAGCAAGGTTAGGTTAGGCATGCATAGTTAAAATTTTGTTTCCAAAACAATGCGATACAGCTTTAAAAAAGAAAAAAAATCACCTTCACTTCTTGCAAAACAACGGGGTGGTTGGGAACACCCAGGGGGGGGGGGGGGTTTATGTCATAAAACGTACGGAACATCCAGCTCACGTAGAGGAAGCAACAGTCATTATGCGTCGGAGAGATATTTTTCTTCAAAAATACATGAATTCCTGGTCGAATAGATTCCACAAACTTTCACAATGCTACAGAAACTCATTTCCGTAAGTAGTTCCTTCTGTAAAAATGAAGAAATCCGTTCGGCGGAGATCGCACTGTTACCGAGACACTTTTGTGAAAAAAGCTGAAAAAGCAGCAGGGAAAAAATAGTTTTTTTCCCAACAACTTCCAATTATACAGTGTATATTGATACATTTGTAGGTTTAATTGTATCTTCTGCAAATATATTCAATATGTTCAAAAATTAATGAACGAAATAAGCAGAAATTACTACAACTGTCTGACTTCTTGCAACCTGCCCTTTAACCTGCATGTGAATAACTTTGGATTTACTACTAAGGAATATCAATTTGCAACTCATTCAGCAGTAATATTGAAAAACTCTCTTCAAATACTAATATTAAAACATAAATTTATTTTCTGATTGTAGAAAGGTAATTGAAATCTTGGGGGGTGACTGTAGTTCAGAATAAAATAAAGCAATTCGACCTGCACATTATATCAAGTTTCATCACCCTTACTTTCTTCTTCAAGAAAGATTATCTTCATCACCTAAGTAATGTTTCTATTATAGCGAATATGTAACTTGCACTCTTAAGTAAACAAACGTTCGGGAAATATAATATGTGCAAGGGGAGAATAATTTTTAATGCTTAGATGAAAAATACAATTATTCCGGGAAATAGTAAACAGTTTGATACAGTTCCACGTGTTATTGGCCATGGTTCAAGATTTAAGGTATTCATTATTTATAAACATGTAGACATTATAATCTAGATGAATAACTTGTTCGAAAATATGCCGCTGTCTCCAGTCATACTAAAGCGGGAGATGTAAATAATTTCTTAAAAATTACTTGAAGAGTGTATAAATGTAAGTATGTAAATACGGCTATGTTACTTTAAGCGACGTAACAATACTAAATAACGTTGTTTGTTGTATGTTTTACGCGAAAAGTAATGCAATTGATATAGAAAACGCGGGATAATTCCGTTCGCATTATTGAAGCACAACGGAATATCACAAGACGCCTCTTCGAAAAAAATAATATTTTTCTACTTTATTCAAATAAAGTTCGCAAATGCTTGGTTTTGATTTATCTAAATAACCTCAATGATACCTTAACAACTATTTTGTTGCTTTATTTCAATTAATTTCATTAAAAAACTAAAACTTACCAGTACAAAGCACTTGGACCAAAATTCCCTGCTTGTGATCTGCGATAGTCAATTGTCTAGTCAAAACAAAACATTTTAAAAATGGCCGAAAGCGGTGTTTTGTGTGGATTCTATAGAATGGATCAAACTTTTGGGTACTCGCACTAAGCAAAATGTGAAATATATTCAATATTCTTATTTCATAGCCGGGTAAAAATATACTAACTTAAATAACATTTTTCACATATAAGAAATCAAGTGACTCTTACATGATTATAACAGGTAAATTATATAGCTTATTTTGTTTCAGCAAGTCGTATAAATAACAACGCTCAAAATTTCAGATAAAGACAAGGGCAATTATCCGCAAATGAAACGTACATTTAAAAAGAAAATTCCATTCCTGTCGGGAAGCTGTCGGTTGTATCTTTTATGAAATATAACTGATACTGTTACCTTTTTCTTGTTCCTATCAGTTTGTAATTTATGATATTGATTCATAATAATAATAATTTCTGAGTTGAGAAACTCTTATTATTATTAATGCTGAGCACAGTATAAAACCTAATACAGCACTAAGTCAAGTAAAGAAGTACAAAAGTACATGAATAAAATATGTAAGATGTAGGATAATATGGTGAGAGGAACATGTTTACATTCCAAGTTAATAGTTTTCAACAAAGTGTACTACCTCCAATAGTAATAATTGTTTATTGTTACTTCATACTGAGCACATCATTGACCTGATACACCAGCATGTCCAGAGATGGTTCCTAATGTTTAACGATTTTGTGTAAGTTTCATGGGAGTATTAGGATGTGCGTTAAAATACTGGAAATATTCTTGAGACCAGATCTTACATGATCAGGTTTTGGAAACATTTATGAGCATTATTTTAATGGTAAGGCCCTCAAACCTTACCAACCTACCTTAATAAGGAAACAATTTGGGGATGTTTTATAGTCCAGGAAACGAAGGCAAAAAACGGGGGGTTGTCGGAAATAATTATGGAAAAGCTGAATTTTGATGTATTGTTAGACCATCATAAGATATGTATTTTCCAAAAAGTCCCCGCCCCTCCCCCTGTAGCTTCCCCCTACATCCCCTGAACATTCAATATGGAGTGTTTTAGGAAAACGGGTATCACTTGAGATGACCGGACCCCTCTCCGATTTTCTTCATATTTGACATACTCACTACTAATTGAGGCCTCCTAATCACAAATCTGAAGTTAAAATTTGTCAGTCACGTCCAGAAATTGCGAACCATTGATGCTACCCTCACAAACCATTGGCGCTAGCCCCACGAACCATTGGCGCATGGTTAGGTTAGGCAAACATAGTTAAAATTTGGTGTTGTGGTAGTATGAGGATCTAGAAATTGGAAATAATTGTGAACCATTGACGCTAGCCCCACAAACTATTGGCGTGTGGTTAGGTTAGGCAAATATAGTTAAAATTTGGTGTCATGGTAGTATCAGGAATATGTATATTTGGTTGTGAAACATAAAAAAAAAAAATCGCGAAAATCGACAGTTTCCATTCCGAAAATTAACGCCTTATTTTCGCTTATTTTGCAATTTCTAGACGTTTCCGACAAATTTTAACTTCAGATTCTTGATTAGGAGGCCTCAATTATATTCCTTTCCCGGATTCTCTGGAGTAAGAGAACGCGAACTCGTTCTGGGCGCATGTTGAAGGGTGTGCACCTCGTCCAATGAACGCGCGGAGGGGAGGGGCATCCACGGGAGGGGATGACTCGATTGCTCATTCGTGGTCCAGTAGTTCCGTAGTAAACATGTCAGCTCGCAAGTCTAGGGGAACTCTGCATTCAGAGAGCGCCGCATAGTGTTGAATGTGTTCGAGAACAACTTGTTTGAAAAGTTTAAAACACGTAGCTTTGTTTTTTTACAAATGTTTAAAACGTTTAAAATAAATAGTTTTAAACATGTTTTTAAGACTTGTTTAAAACACTTTTTGATACATGATGTTTCATAGTTTGTGGTTATTTGCATGTTTTTTTGAAAATGTATGTTTAAATTTGTTTTAATTTTTTCTGTTCTTCGTAGCATCAAAGGACAAATAAACGTGCAATATTGTTTGTTATTTGTGTAAAACAATACACTCACCATTGTTAAGAATAAAAGAAGAAATTGGCAGCAGAAAGTATTTTGCTTTACGGCCGTTACACCGTGCAGCACTTCGTTGCTTTCATCCCGCACCCTTCCCCACCTAGTCTGACCCCACCCACAAGCTTTCTCCTCTGCACGTCGCTACTCCAGAGAATCCGGAAAAGCAGTATAGTGAGTATGCCAAATATGAAGAAAATCGGAGAGGGGTCCGGTCATCTCAAGTCGTTCCTTAAAACGTCCATATCTCTGAAACTACTAGACATACCGGGACATTCTTTTTTTTTAATTTCAGTGCCAACATTACTCTCTATAAATTTGGTCCTCTTCGTTTTTTAAACATTCCCTATGGTTTTTGAGTAATTTTAAGACAAAATGAAAAAAAAATGTAAATTTCTATACTTACTTTTTCTTTTTGGCACTGTATTTTCATTATGAATGATAATATTGGAAAATTATCCAGACAAAATTTGTAGAGTATAAAATTATCTTTAATTTGATAATAATGATGACAAGCTTGCTACTAAGATTTGCCCTGTAGCGAGTAAAGTGTGAACGCATGCGCGCGCTTTCAGTCGCTGTGTGCGCTCCCCTACTCTCGCTATGTTCCGCATGAATGCGCACATTTTTATGTTTTTTGTTCATATGTGCTACATTTAAACAATATTTTTAATATTTTGTAACATTTTGGTAGCCCATGTGCTGTAGATGGATAGAATATACAATTTTAATTGTCTTATTTTGAAAATATTAAAATGTCTTGAGTTTTCGGTCACAGCCTTCTGGATCTCCCAATTGAGTCGAATCTTGAATCCTTCAGGTGCATTTTCAGTTTTGGGAAGAGGAAATAGTCTGGAGGTGACAAATCTAGTTAATAAGGTGGATGGTGCAACTTGGAGACTTGCTTTTCATCGAGGAACTGGCAATTTATTGCTGCCGAATGAGCTGGAGCATTGAAATTCAGCAGAAAAAAATCATGAGGGTGAAGAGGTCCGGACAAACTCGTTGGATTCAAGCTAGCAAGCCTTTTAACACTTCCTGATAGAATTCCTTATTTACTGTTCTACCTGGAGGCATGACCTCTTTGTGAACAATGCCATTGCTATCGAAAAACACGATGAACGTTGTCTTCACCCTTGATTTTTTAAGTGCAGTTTTTTCGGTCTTATTTATTTATTTATTTACTCACAGTTTCAGATACAGTCTTATTTGGCCATTTTACACTGAAACAACATAAAGTAGAAAAATAAAAAATAACAAAAGATAAAAACAATAACAAGATGGGATAGATTTACATGTTCTTCGTCAGTAATATACAAAAATTACGTTCTGGAAGGAAAATATCTACATTCAGGGGAAGTTTGTTGTAGATTTCTGGGAGCCTGTAAAAGAAGGAGCATTGTAGAAGGGATAGCCTAGTGGTTGGGTTGTGAAAGAGTTGCAGGTTGCGCGTTAGCTTTTGGGGCAACCTAAGTGTGAATTCACTGATTAGGAGATCTGTTCTGATTTTGCCATTTATTATCTTGTATAAAAATTTCATGTCAGCTAGATCACGACGAAAGGATGGAATGTGAATATTCAGAGCAGCCATGGTGTCTGATTTGGATACATGTCGAAAGGAAGGTATTCTATGGCGAACAATTGCAAGAAAGAAACTGAGAACAGAATCTATTCTGGTGAGATTGGTTTTTGAGGCCATTGCCCAAATTGGAGAACAGTATTCAAGGATGGGCGAGATGAAAGATTTAAAGAATAAAGCAAGAGACGATGGGTTTTGAATTTCGCTAAATCTGTATAGAAGACCGTTTTTCATCCATGATAATACCTAGGTCCTTTTGGGTGGAAACGTTTTGGATTGGGAATGTTTTACCAACCCATTCGGAACTCTTAACGTTTTGTTTCAGGATCATAGGCAAAACACCAAGTCTCGTCACCAGTAATAATCTTGTCTAAAAAGTTTTTGTCACGGTCAATCATGATAACAAGTCTTGACAAGACTCAACTCGATCGTCAACTTGCTCCCGTGTCCCACAAACACACACACAACACAAGGTTATATCAAACATCCGCACTCTTCCACAACAACAGCTAGACTGATGCCTCTCAGCATGGCTGTTCGAAAGGGTTCAAACTACGTAGATCAACAGTCGTCCACTAGATGGGGTTAGTGGGAAGGCTGCATAAAAATCATACGGGAACTTATGGGACACACTGTGTATATGTTTGTAACTTCAGATTGTTGGCATCATTTATATGATGAAATATAGGTCGCAAATATTTCTACTGTATGGCACTAAATTAGCTAAGGGTGTTTTCAAAATTGACCTACCATTGATTTCTCCTTACCAGCAAGCAGAACAATGGAAGTCAATGGCTTCTTATGCTCCCAAATAACTGCAGCAGTGCAGACCTCTAACACACACTGCCTTGTAGTCAGATGTTTGATTGATTTAAAATTGTTGGGTGCGTTGGCACGTATGACCATTTTGCACCCTTCACTGCATGCAGGGAAGATCCCCTTATCTAAAACCCTTACCTCAAAATTAAAAAAAAGAAGTTAAAAATGCAGGTTGGGTGTATTGTTGGCTTACACCTGTCTCCTTTGACAGTCAATGAGTACTCTTCTTCGGGCTTTTCATCATGGACGCAATGATAAATGTCGACATCTGCTCATCAGTTGTTGTCTTCGGACATCCAGTTCTCTTCTTGTCTTCCACACTACCCGTTTCCTTAAACTTAGCAACAGTGTGTGTGATGGGATCACGGTCTGGGTGTTGTTCGTTGAACTTCTGGGCAACCTGCCGGGTCGAATTTTCGGCAACAAGAAAGATTACTTCAGTTCTCTCCTGGATCGTCAGTGCCATCTTTCAAACTGGAAAAAGACAAAAAAAAAAAAAAACAGAATTAAAACCTGGGAATGTAAAAGAAAAGTCAACATCAGTTGTATGGCATCTTTCAAACTGGGAAGAAAAAAAAACAATTAAAAGCTAGGAATGTAAAAGAAAAGGCAACATCAGCTGTATGGTGACTTTTGCGCCACCCTGTAGAAACTTTTAAGGGGCTTTCTACGAAAAATGGTCCTACTCTGTGTAAGTAACAGAATTAACTAATCTGAAAATAATTAGTTTTTAATTGCATTAATTTTTAAATGTTTGTGAATGCATATAATTTGCATATTTTTATCAACAAAATGATTACCAGCTGTAGCCTATTTGCATCACTGGCAAATGAGGTCAAACTTTGCTACATTTTTAAAGCATCTCACACGTAACATTTTCGTTAATGCTTATCATGTAGTCAGGCTTTCTCAAGTTTTTATCATTTGTTAGCAGACACCACAAAGTACAAAGTACTTCATATTTCTATGCAATCAGTTCATTATGAATATTTAAATCCAATCTCATGCCTAGAACCTTACATTTTATATGTGAAATGTTATGCATGTAAAGCTGGAATGTCCCTTAATAGCATGTACATTTTCACTCCAAATATCCTTACAAATATTCGAGTAAAATAGCTACAAAATATTTATTGGCATACAATCTAGCGTATCGTGCCCAAGGTATTGGGTAAGCATAGCATAGCAGGTAACAGAGAAAGGAATGCTGAATAAGTAATCAGGCAAAGGTCGGGTGATTGACTTGGAAGGCGTATGTGGCATGAGTGTTGGAATTGTCAGGAGGTGTGATCAGTTGGCGAGAATACGAGAGAGAGTAAGGACTACGGATTGTGAGAGAGGAGCAAAGTGAGGAACGATTATTGGACGATGGTGTGTGACAGATTTGATGTCTGACAGGGAGGTCAGACAAGCGATAGTTGAGAGGACAAGCTAGGAACAATCTCCACATATTTGTAAGGCGAGTAATATCCTTTCTTTAACCAATCCATATCGGTTCAGTCATGGAGAGTATAAAACCCATATCTAATCTAAGCTAATTTCTATCGCCATTCCTTTAAAAGGTAACCTCTTGCATTTATCACATTTAGGCCAAGCGAGTGATAACCATCTGAGAGATGAATGAGGAATAGCTACATCACCCAATTAAATCTAGAGGTTCTTGGTTCGATCCCAAACGCAGCATGGGAGTTGCGTTACGTGGTGGAGGCTGCTTAGGGCTTCTCATCCATTTTTTTGCAAATGCGATGCGAAAACACTGCAGTACGTGAAATCCTGCGATTTTCATCTATTTCATCCCGAAATATGATGAAAATAATAGAGCCTTCTAGCTTTTCAAATTAAGTACGGGAGATATGGCGCCGAAATTTTCACTTGTTAGCGCTTCACGTTGTGTTAATTATCAATTGTTACCAAATATCAAGAAAAGAAAGCAAAAGGTAGGCCTAGCAATATGCTACGCGGCAAGGCACAAATAAATAAGAGTAGAGTTTTAACTAGGTTATTCGGCTATTGGCTTGTAAAAAGATGAGAATTAACATTAGGATGGTGCATAAAGGTTGGTTAAATATTTTAAAGATGTGTTCGGTACTGTCGTCACTCTGTTACGCGATTGTTGAACCTAACTTATCAAAATTTCGGGAGAGTAAACAATTGAATTGCTGATAATGTCCTATCAAAGCCACAGGGGGATGAGAAAAGAAAACAAGCAACTTAGTGCTAATTTTAAGCTAATCAAGCATTTTTCCTGCACATAGGCTATTCATAGAATCATGGCGCAATCTAGATTTATCCACCCCAACATTCTCGAAACTATCCAGTTTCAAGGTAACATTCACGAGGATGTATTAAAATTCATTGACAAATTTGAAAGTTTAGCTATTCTTAATGAGTGGAATGACTTAAAGAAAAGGCAATTGCTACCGGCATTTTTGGCTGATTCAGCATTGGAATGGTTCAATACTTGGAGTCGAACTCAGGAAGCACAGGATATAGATTTTGTAACTTTAAAAACTAAAATTGTGGAAGAATTTACGGAACCGGGTGACACTTTTCAATTAGAAGAACAAATCAGATTACGCTTCCATCAGGAAAATGAACCTGTTTCAAAATATGTGAGAGAAAAACAGTTATTGTTATTAAAATTAGATCCTGCCATGGACATTAGTGAACAAATTAAGCAAATAAGCGAGGGTTTACAACCTACCTTTATGAAAGAAGTTTATAACAGGGAATATGATTCAGTGCATGAAATGTTACGAGACCTTAAACATGTTGAACAATTCAAATATCTCGTGCAAAAACGTAAAATTCTAGAAACTGAATGTGAGAGAATGAAAGCTCTGTCGTGTTCTGAATCGAGTCGAGCCTACATGCCGACTCAGCAAGCTATCACGTTGCAGCGCACGGTCAATGGTCATGTTGACATAAGTTATTCTCAGGCTAATCGGGAGATCGAGGAAAGATTAAATGCACTGCAACAAGACCTTGATCAATTACAGTCAAACACGGGACTCCAGTCTCATGAGTCAGATTTAGTTTTGCAATTTCAGAATCTTGAAGCTAAAGTAAATGCACTTGCAGAACATCGAAAAAAACATTCATTCACTGAGTCATCATTCTCATATACAGTTAGAGAAAATGAACATAGAGACAGAAACAATAGAAGAACCTATTATCATAATAGTAATCATAGAGTTCAGAATAGAAATACTTGGCATAACAACCACAATAATAATCTCGACACACAGTTGCAAAGCTCGCATAGGGGGCGATGGCGCAATGGCGGTAACCCTCGATTTCAGCGTTCGCATTTTTCATCTTCATCGCCGCGAACATTTTTGGAGCAACAACAGGGGCGCGAAGATCCAAATAACCATACTAATCAGGTTGTTAATGCAAATTACTCTACTTTTCGTAAGAACAGAAGCAATTTTAAACGAGTAAGACCTGCATATGACGGGGACCTAGGTGTAGGACCTACGGGGAAAACTCTAACGGTCTCTACTTTTCCTTCTGAAGATTTGATTTACATCAATGTGAAAGTAGATAGGGAAATTCGACAGTTCATCCTGGATAGTGGAAGTCAAATTTCGGTAACGGGAGATAAGAACATACCAGTCAATGCCAAGAGATTTAATATAAATACTGCGATTAGAGGGGTCACTAATAGTCAACTGACAGTTAAGGAAATTGTGTTGCTACCATTTTCTATACATAATCAAACATTTGTTCATCCATTTAGAATCGTTAAGGATTTTAATCAAGTTACCATATTAGGAAATGATTTCTTGAAGGGACAAAAGGCTAAGTTAGATTTTGAGGAAAATAAGCTTACCTTGCATAGATTTGGCACACCTCCTAGAAACCAAATTAAAAATGAGAATAAGAAAGCTTTTGACGTGTCAATCAAAGTTTCCCATTTGTTACATCATGTTTTGCAACCAGAATTTTTAGCTGCTAAAAAGATAAAAGTGAAACCCAGGACACATTTGTGCATCCCATTGAAATTGGCTAATTCATATGACAAAGATAGGACACTCTTGGAACCGGACCTACAGTTTCAAGAGAAAACGGGATTGATGGTTGCCAGAGCAATTATTAATCCGGATTCGAATCTCATTTGGATCACAAATCCTTTAAATTATAATGTTACAATTAAGAAAGGCACTATTATCGGGAAAGCTGAAACATGGGATAGGCCAATCATGAGTAACAATAATGATGAGAATAAGGATGAAATTGGTGAACAGGCACAGGTTTTTGCGACGGAAGAGTTAGGGAACGTCAGTGACGCACGGGCGGACCCTAGTCGGTTTGATGTGAATCCGAATTTAGAACCTCAGCAAAAAGAGCAACTTTTGGCTGTTTTAATGAAATATCCACATGTTTTTGCGTGGTCAAAGGATGATATAGGTAGAGCCACGAATTATAAACATAGAATTCAACTAAAAGATGACACAGAATTTCACTTAAAATCCTACCCGATTCCAGTTCACCTTCGTGATGAAATTAAAGATCAGATTGAGACTTTATTAAAGCAAGGTGTTATTTCTCCTACACAATCACCCTTTAACTCTCCAGTTATCCTTGTAAAGAAGGCAAAGGGGGGTTATAGATTATGCCAGGATTATCGCAGATTGAATGTTTCGTCTGTATTTGACGCTCTGGGTGTGAATAACATCAATGAAATATTATACAATATGGGGGGCAAGAAATACTACTGTACGGCGGACTTGAAGAGCGGATTCTTTAATATTCCTCTCACCGAGGACAGTAAGAAATATACAGCATTTACAATACCAGGAATGTCACAGTATCAAATGAACGTCGTGCCACAGGGCCACGTCAGTTCATCAAGTGCGATGACTCGTTGCATTCACCTAGCTTGCTCAAATTTGGATCCCAATCACTTTGCCCATTATGTGGATGATTTATTTTGCTTTGGAAATACCTTTGAAGAAATGCTCGTAACTCTGGAAAAAATGTTACAATGTTTACAGGCTGCGGGATTAAAACTTGCGATAGAAAAATGTCACTTCGGCTACACTGAGGTTATTGCTTTAGGACATAAAATTTCAAAATTTGGCTATCGGATCAATGATAAAATCATTGATTCTATCAAGAAATATAAAACACCGACAACTGTGAAACAAGTTCGCACATTTCTCGGATTAACATCTTATGTCAGGAAGTTTTTAAAATCATATTCCGAGATGGCACTTCCCTTGCAAAAATTGATAGGAAAAAAGAAGAAATTTCTCTGGGGGGAAGAACAGCAACTGCGTTTGAGCGGTTGAAAGAGGCTTTACTTACAGCTCCTGTATTAATGGCATATGATCCATCCAAAGAAGTAAGGGTATATACGGATGCAAGCAGTAAGGCTATTGGCGCGGTGATTTTACAACTGAATGCGAACGGTGATTTTCAACCTATTTCCTACTGCAGTAGAGTTTTAAAAGACCATGAAACTCGACTTTCAACCATCGAGCAAGAATTGTTGGCAATCATATACGCATTTAAGTCATTCAGATTCTTTTTACTTGGGAGACATTTCGAATTATTTACCGACAACCAAGCAATCACATTCATTCGCTCCTCAACGCAACTTTGAAACAAATTATTTAGATGGTACACGTTGATGGCCGAGTTCGATTTTACGCCAATTTACTGCAAAACTACACAAAATATGGCGGATGCTATCAGCAGAGAAACAGAACATGATCCACAGGGAGAAGACGAGGAGCTTCCAGAGCCACATACATTATTATTGTTAGATGAGACAATTGATGTTGCTATACACCAACGAGAGGATTCTTTTTTTGGAAATATCATCAATATTTTGGAAGGAAAAGAAGACGAGGGGGGCAACAACCCACCCAACCCCTCCCTGCGTTACGCTAGATATCTAAATATTTGTTCAGTGGTCAGAAGTAGCGAGCTACTTGTAGCGTCGCTACTGTAGCTAGCTACAAAATTTGTAGCTGTAGCTGTAGCGATGCTACATTTTGAAAATTGTAGTTGTAGCGGTAGCGAAGCTACAAAATTCCAGTAGTTGTAGCGAAATTTCGCTTCAGCTACATTTTTCCCCGGCATTTTGAGGTGAATTTTGAATGTGGCAACAGCGTCAGAAAAATCGACAATAACCCTTAATTTTGCAGGAGGTTCATAAAGACAGTCTATTACATGGAGATACAGATTATCTAGATTGTAGATTATAGATATCTGCGTAATTTATTTAATTAGTATCTGAAGAATTCAGATATCCAGATAACTAACTGACATATATGAATATATTCCTGCTAACAGCTACGTTTTTCTAGCTGCATCGCTATTTTGGGGGAAAACATGCCTCGTTTGCTGCACCACTGGAAAAAAGTGCCTGGTTTGCGTCACCCCCGGAACAAATCCTGTGGATATTCATGGTGTAAGACACACCAAGATGTCATTAATTGCTGTGTTTTGTAGTGCAAAAACGAGCGATAGAATTTCCACTGCACTGACAAGGGAATAGTGCCACCAATAAATGGCTCAGTACGTTAACAGCATTGATCATCGTCAGTATATAGGATCTCACCAGCAAGAAATTATTGTTACAAGAATGATAAGAGTTTCTGGAATTACAATTATTTTTGCGATAGTATTTGTTCACAAATTTTAAAATTACAATACATTTAGAACACTCAGGTTTACATTACAGTTTCCTCAATAATTGTATCATATTGCAAAAAGTATGTACGAGTTATTAACTTTCCTGCAATTTTCTTTAGTTAATATACATAGTTTTCAAATTTATGTATTTCTCCTACTTTTGCGTCACTTTTCTGTAACTTTTGCTAATCATGACATCATCATCATCATCATCATCCCTCGCTGTTTCCTGCCTCTGGCTGGGTCGGCATAGAAGTCAAGCCTTTCCATTATTTCCTGGTCTTTCACAACTCCTCTCTTTCCAAGGTGTTCCAATCTTGTCTCCTAACACTCTCCACTATCTGCTCTTTCCACTGACATCTTGGTCTCCCCCTTGGCCTTATTCCCACTCCTTGTGCATTGTAAGCTCTTACTGGTAGTCTTCTTTCTGCATCCATCATCTTCATGTGTCCGAACCATCTCATCTGTGCCTGCTCTATTCTTTCCTGAAGCGTCACTACACCCACTGTCTGTCGGATCTCGTCATTTCTTATTCTATCCCTTCTAGTCTTCCTCAAAATACTCCTTAAAAATTTAATCTCCACTGGCTGCATCTTTTCTTTGTCTCTCTATGTCATTGTCCAAGTCTCTGCTCCATACGTAATTATTGGCACATAGTATGTGTTACATATTACCTTCTTGCATTTCATAGGTACATCCCTATTCCATATTAATCTTCGAACACTTTGATATAGTCCACCACCATTCATTTGTCCTCTTCTGTTTACCTCCTTATCTATTCTTCCACTTCTTTCAATCATGACAATGAGGATGAATGGTTTATTTAATTATTCTCTTATCTATAGTCGCTTTTTACCACTTTCGGCTAATTGTGAGAACGAGGAAGAATGATGAATGATGAGCAGTGTGGGGAATGGAGGAGCAGGAGCATCTGATCCTCCCAACTTGGCGTGTTTCCTAGTTTTTGTTTTGAGTCCATTTTATGCATAGATAAGCTGATCGAGACTGGATCCTAACCACTATGTGCCTCCACTGGGTATTGAACCTGGGGCCCTTTTGTAGTAAAGGGCTCCAGGTACTTTTCATTCAAAATGCTGACTTCATATCAGTCTATAAAAAATGAAATATTTATTCGCAAGAAAAATATGTTGATGTGAACATAAATACGTAATCCTACCAAATTTTAGTTGTGTATAGTTGTAATAATTAATTTGGGTAACACCCTAATTGCAATATTCATATATCAAATTTGAATTGATATGCCACTTGCATAGGTATGGTATTCTCAAAAACTATAGTAAAAATAAGTAACTGAAGTAACATTGCTATCAGAATTATCAAATGACTGGAATCATGATAATAAATAACAGAATCTATTTACCAGTAGTAGGGGATTTTCTTAATACCCATATCGTTGTTTTCATATTTTTTTTTTATGCAGAAGTAGCGAAGTAGCGAAGTAGCGAGTAGCGAACAGGAGTAGCGTAGCGAGCTATTTTTTGGTAAATGTAGCTGTAGCTGTAGCGAAGCTACATTTTGGAAGAGTAGCTGTAGTTGTAGCGAAGCTACTTTTAAAATGTAGCGTTTTGATCACTGTATTTGTTGTTAGTGACTCATTAGACATGTGTAGTGTTGGTGTATGTCTGTATTTATTATTATTATTTCCTTCATTTTCCTTGGTGAATAATGGATCTCACCAGCTAAATCCATACACAAGCAATAGAATCAGTTCAGAAATGATTCGTCAGATTATTGTATAAGAAAATCCAAAATTGTTATGTAACATTTTAGAAATAAGGAGTAAATAACTTAAAATTACACTGTACTTAAGAAGGAGTAACAAAATAATATGTTCTCATTAATAGTAAACTTTAACTGTGGCAGTCCACAACAAAAGCACATCCCACGGATTCCACAGATTTGGACCCATCCATGTAAAACACATTAAAATTGGGGTACTAAGATTGAAGCTCTGAAAACCTCTGATGGTTTCTCTACCATTCGTGTTTCTGCCTTTGGAATGGCAGTTAGAGACGTGAACAATTATGAGTGAGTCAAAGTAGCCCTATGCAGTACTCTAGTTGTCATAGTGACTCGTGACTTTGCCTCCACAGTCAAAATGAACACTTAGTTTAAAAAGGGTTTAATGGAAGTTGATGAAAAGTCATATTTTTTTCTGGGGGTTGGATACAATGTTAAACCTGATAGTAGTCTGTTTTCCTTCAGTTAGAATCAGAAAATATTTTTACTGTGCACATTTTTTTTCATTTTTACCCTTTTTGGATTTTAGGTCATTTTTGAGGTTTCTTTTTGCCCCTTCCCTGTTTTTTTGTGAATTTTAAATGCATTTGCTGCATAGCAAGTACACCATTAATCAAAAATATTGTCAATGCAAAATCAAATTATTTTTAACTGAAGTCTTTGGCAATGGATTAAGTAATTAATTGTGGTAAATTTATCATTCCTCCAGCAGGCTTAAAATACTTTTGGCGAAGCCTAATGTGAAGTTACCTTGCTGGCTACTGTTGTAGCTTTAATCAGTGGGTTTAAAGTAAAATTGGACACAAGAAAATATATAATCTGATATATGCAAAACACAACTGTATTTTCATATGCTGACCAACCACTGTATCATTCAAGGCCCACTCGGAAAAGAAGTGAATGACTTACAGTGAAGAAACCTTGCAATGTATTTTACATATGTAAGCTTGAAATAAAGAAAACTACATTACCACTTACGGTAATTGTTATTTTTCCCTTTGAATCAGTAGTTGGAACTGTCAAACGATAGTCTGGGTGCCAAATGCCTAAAAATGATATAACCTTGTTTTGAGGTATGAATAAAATGTTTTGACTGTTTTTGAAAGCTTACGCTATGTACATTTCAGATCTGATTGATGCCACTCTGTTGAACTTAAGCAATTTCAGTAATTCAAGATGGTGTTCAATATGGCAGACTTTCCAGTTTCTGACCTATATCTCAGTAACCAATGGTCATAAGCAGATAATCTTTTTTTAGTCTTTATCCTCATTAGATGGACTACGAAAAAGATTATGTTTAGTTATGTACTAATGTCAGCGATGTTGCCATAATTAAAAAAAAAACAACTTTAAAATATGTATTTTTTCTATCACTTTTAGATGCTTGTAACTTGTGAATAAATTGTTATATAAATGAAGATATTTTTCAATTGTTATATAATTGAAGATATTTTCAGTTGAGCAGCCAATCACTATCTGGACAATGATGGCCACCATCTTGAAAGAAATCACCATATTAGATATTTTTTTTTATTTGATACCTATAAATCAAATTATTGAACTACTCTTGTGTAATTTATAAAAAATCAAACTTTTATTGTAAGATCAAAAATTATTTTTGTCATTTTTAATAATTATAAGGTCATTCTCTAGTAATCACACAAGAATCAATGAAAGTGTTTGAAGTGATATATTTTCCAGTTGGATATATTTCCAAAACTTTTGTATATTTACAAGGTGGCATAAAATAGTTTCAAGACTAGCTCTGTTTACAAGAAAGTACTTTATGCACCTACGTTTACACACTCTCACCTTCAAAATAGTCCCCTTGCACATCAATAGAGCGGTGCCAGCGTTCCTGCCACTTCTGGAATGTGTCCAGGAAATCTTCTTTTCGAAGCATGTCAAGCACCTTCTCCGATTTGAGCTGGATCTCCACAATGGTGTTATAACGGTAACCTTTGAGCTGGATCTTCATCTTCGGGAAGAGGGCGAAGTCTGCTGGTGTCAAATCTGGTTCCATATGACACACCAACAATTGCAGCAATGTTGTGGATTGTTCTCTGGCGATCCTCATGCTCAAGTTGGCTAATGGTTTCGACATTTTTGGTGGTTGCGCTCTTTGAAGGTCTTCCTGATCTCGTGTCCAGTAATGTTCTTTCTGTCTTGAAGTGCACGTGCCACTCAAAACACCTTGAGCAGCTGCTTGCAGGATCGCCTTAAACTAGCCGAAACATGCCCAGCGTCTGTGTGGCAGATTTGCCCAGTTTCATGCAGAAACACCCTTTGTTCTAACTTGCTGTCCATGATGAAATCGCAGAGGTCAGAATAGCACCAGTTGCACAGCTTCCTATGTACACAGGATGATGTCTCTTGGTACACAGACTCCCTGTGACTGGACTGTGCAAACAGCTCATACAAACAGACCTGTGCTGCCATATGTTAGAATGTTACAGAACTAGTCTGAAAACTTGCATTGTGCAATTTGGAATCATTGGTATTATTACATTGATTAGCTTCACCAGATTGCTTTTTTTATTATATTGTTTTTGTTGTGTTGTTCTAATTGTTGTTTCTTTTCCTCTCGATTGTAGCAATGACACCCACAGCAAGGAAGCTGCATAAACTGAGGAAAAACAGCAGGGTGCTTCTTCAGCAGCTAGAATCAAACTCCTCTGAAATATTTGACCATTTGGAAAATCTGAAAGGGACGTATCAGAGGTGAGTTCACTTATATTGCTTCAAGGAAATGTTTGTGCTGAGACATTTTCCCATCTTGTTCTAGTCTTTAAAATCTTCAAAAGTCAAGAGTTTTTCACATATTTATAAACAAACGTTTTTACATACTATGTGCATGCAAGGATTCATGTTTTTTATTTCTTTACTTTTGTCTACCACTTTCGGTTGATTTTCATGTGAAATTATTTTCAAATCTTCTAAAACACCAAGCGAGGAAAGAGGTCAACTGCTGTTTTCAAGTTTTTCTGTGTTGTACAGGAAGTAATGTTAAGTAATAATTAAGGGCCTGAAAGTAACAACACATCAAGAACTGAGTTCTTTGGTAAATGTTAAGGACGTCGAAGGTATTGTGGAACTTAAAAAAGAAATTGTGAAACAGGGAAGAAAGTTGTGTATTCATTGTGAAACAGGGAAGAAAGTTGTGTATAAATCTGAAAACTCTCTTCCAGTCAAGGAATTTAAATTTTAAGTAGGGTTTTATATGTATTTTAAGATTTTTTTTGTGTGATTTTATGAGCTTCATCTTATAACATGTCAATTTCAGGCACACAAGAACCTAAAACTCTCCTCTATACTGTTTGAAGCATTATTTATACCCTCATGCATGCAGCCTTGCTTTTCTTGTATTATTTTTCAGAAAGTAGAACAGAGCTACTGGGACTTGGAATATTTCGATTACTAGAACTGTCGATTTGAAGGGTTGTTGAATAATGGTGAATTATCTGCACATATTGTCTGCACATGACAGTGAAAGTGCAATAGGCAACCGAAGGGGAGAACTCTTCAACGCTTATTTCCATGGTAACTTCCTCCCATCGCCCTCCCTTGCAGTGTTGCTAAGCGTAAGGTCAGTCTGTTCCTCCTCTCTAATAAGGCTTGCCACTAGACCTGATGAGGTGAAAAATCTATTGTCTCCTCTTTCAGCTCGCCTTGCCCTAGGACCGGACGATATCAACACCATGTTCCTTAGGAAAATGGTGTAATCCCTGTGCTATCCTCTCTGCATTCTCTTTGAACAGATGTTTCTCGGAAGGTGTCTTTTCTCATGCTTGGAAACAAGCTAATATCACACTGCTTCACAAAAGTGGTAACAAAAATCTTGTTTCTTCTTGCAGACCAATCTCCGTACTCCATCCTCTGTCCATCATCTGTGAAAAGACAGACTGTACAAATTTGTTTCTCCATACTTAAGCTCAAAGCAACATGGTTTTCTTCCTTGTAGGTCCTGTCTTATCAAACCTGTCTGTTTTTCTCTCACATGCTATGAAATGTATTTCAAATAATTCACAATTAGATGTAATATACTTTGATCTGGCCAAAGCCTTTGATACCGTTAGTATCACTGTCTTCTGATTCATAAATTATGCAATAGATTCAACATTCATGGCAAATTTCTAATCCTTCTTACAGATTACCGTAGCGATCGCCAACAACATGTTGTTCTTCCAGGAACTGTATCTAATTTTCTTCCTGTCTTCTCTGGAGTTCACAGGGTAGTGTTCTAGGACCTCTCTTATTCATATTATTCGTCGATGACCTTGCCGACCATCTCACAACTCCCTTTATTAATTACCTTCTTTTCGCAGATGACTAAAATTTTCAGAGAAATGTCCACTTCCAACGATACTCATCTTGTTCAGAATGACATAACAACATTTACCTCCTGGTGTCTCACATCACACGGGACCTTACATTACATCCTGAAAAGTGTACCATACTCTGACCATCTCTCTAAAAAAGAACCTGTTAAAGTCATCTTACTCCATCTTTGGCAGTAACATCAAAGAAGTATCCTCTCACAAAGACCTACCTAGGCATTGTTTTCGACCAAAAGCTCACATTTGAGAAATCACAAAAATGACCATGTGTTTCTTAGGTTTACTGTATCGTTTCACTGAAGTTAGTGACATCTAAGCCCTCACCTTATACTTCAAGTAATTCATTTCCCCAATAATAAAATACTGCTCCCCTGTCTGGTCCATGGCATATACCACGCAGCTCTAGAATCGATTCAGTCTTTGACTTTTTCCTAGCTATAGTTCCTTACAAGGTTCCCTCATTACACAATTTTCATCTCCACATCTCTTATCTTATCTAAACATACAGATTGCATATCAGCGCCATTTGCAATTGTTTATACAAATTGTCAATGGCAAAATTTGCAGCAACACACTCCTTGAGGAATTCCACTTTCGAGTACTGATGCGCACAACACGCAACACAGCCTTATTTTACACAGAAAAAACTAGACTAGAAATTTTAAAAAAAATCTCTCTTTTACAGACTTGCCACACAATACAATGATCTCTCATCAAGTATCGATATATTTTCCTCCGAGTTTGCCTTTCAGTTTTCTATTAGAAGAAACGTTCAGAAATAATATCAAGTAGTTCCATCTTTTACTTATTTTTTGTTAATTTTGCTTTCATTTTTGTGTTATTTTGTTACTTTTAATTATTATTATTATTATTATTATTTTGCTTTTCCATTGTTGATAATTTCAGTGTAAAATGTATCTGATACCTGTGCTGTATCTGATATTTTCTCAATAAATATATAACATTAAAAAAAGAAAAGTAATGAATACAATTTGTAAACGAAACAAGAAATAAATTATTTGAAATGTTAACAAAAAGTGTGATTTCTATAATAGAATTTTCTTGTAAGATAATTTTAATGTCCATTATAAAAAAATAATAACAGTCATTTTTAACACTAAGCAGTCAACCTTAATTGAAAATCACAAGAGGAAAAGTATACATAAACAGTTCACAAATAGCATTTGGGAAGGACAGGGGCCTATATTCCAAGCTACGTAGGCTTCTAGAAGTCCAGACTCATAAAAGAAGAAAAGTCGATCAGAAAATGTGTGAATGAAATTGTTCTGCAATAAGAGGATTGTGTTTCAGGAGTAAAAAGTAAAGTAAATGAAAATTAGGTTTCTCCGACCAAAAGCTTATAGTCTAGTACATACTGAAGAAAACTGTAGCATTCAAAGTATCCAAAATATTTTTAAAAATTGGCATTTTGAATTTCCGCCAAATAAGTGAAGCATGGCTTTTTACTAAACTTACAAGTGATGATAAAAAAATGCACTCTTAGTTTACTTACAAGTGGTAATAAAAAAATCCATAAGTGATGCCATGACACAAGGCCGCCTCGTCCGATCCATCTTCTGGGGAAGATGTTGTTGAGGTGTTGACGAAGAATATTGTGAAAGTGGGCTGGCGCTCCATCATGCATGAGCCACATTACCTGTCGTATTGCCAAAGGCACATTCTGAAGCAAAAGAGGCAGAGTGTTCTGCAGGAATTCCAGATATGTCTGTCCGTTAAGGCGTTGTGGAAGAACAAATGGTCCAAGTAGGTGGTCACCAATAATCCCTGCCCAAGCATTGATGCTGAACCGTTGCTGATGACTGATGAGATGATTCAACCATTCCTCGAGAATTGGCTGTAGCCCACAGATGACCATTGTGTAGGTTGACGATACCATCTCTACCAAAGGTCGCTTCATCGTTGAAGAGGACTGACGACAGAAATCCCAATATGGTGGTGGCTTGTTGCAAGAACCAGCGACAAAAAATCCGCTGGTGATAATCCCATCACACGTTGCAGGTGATAGGGATAGTAGCTGTTTTTATGCAGGATACACAACACCGTCGCTTGTCTTACACCATGCTGGCGGGCCACTTGCCTCGAGCTTGTGCTGGGGTTGTTCTCAATATCGTCTAGCACATGTTCCTCCACATCTGGTGTACGCACATGCCGCCGCGACCCTCCATGTTCGCCTGTATGAAAGGACCCATGCTCTCACAAACGCCCATAAATGGGTGCAAAGGTTTTGTGGTTTGGGTGGTTCTGTCTGTCCAGGTAGGTGGCTCGATAAATCTGTGCGGCTTCTCAGCCGTTTCCATCTACTGACCGTATATGAAAACCATCTCGGCTTGTTCCTGGTATGAATAACGGACCGTGGTGCTTCGATTTAGCTCTAATCACACAATCTGTTATGAGAGGATGATGTCGTTATTCTGTTCCATCTACCTTGGCAAATATGCATTTCTGGACATATGTTGATATGGACTTTTTTGTTCCTTTTCCTGTCAGGAATCACCTCCTGAAGTTTGTCCCTATAGTTTCTGTTCACCCTGTATATATATAAGATTGTGAATGGTTTGGGGGCAGGGGTACACCATGCAACTATGCATTTTACAGAAAATGACATGCCTAATGGAGAGTTAAAACTGTGTCTATTTTACTTCAGGAACCTGTCACCAGTGGAACTAGAAGAATCCAGGAGTCATGAAACCAAATGTTGCCTGTGCAAGATGAGGGATGAAGCACTTTCTGGGTATGTTCATTTTACAATAAGAATTTTCAATAAGAATATGTTATGAGTAATTATGAGGATCATTTAGAAAAAGTTATTACATGCTTATAACTGTTTACTTGCGAGGTGACCCCCAAAAAAAAAGAATCGTTCTGATGGGCAGGCTTGTTATAGTACACGCTTTTGCCGTTAGATGCCTCTGCATCAGTCTGCCGACCGGTGTCGTCAAATGAAGTCGTGGTGCCACGTAGTAAATTTTTTTGTTAGCATCTCTCGCTTCATCATTTTTTTTTTTTTTTTTTGATGGCTGAAAAGTTTGATCAATGTGTGGCTGTGAAATTCTGTTTCCTGTGAGGGAAAAGGGCAGGGGAAACAGTTGTAATGCTTGAAACAGCTTTCATGGAAGCTACCCAGCAGTCAAGCTAATGGAAAAGTTCAAATTCATCATGTCTCAAGAAAGTGCCGTGAGTGAAGTTCAATGTCAAGACGATGCTGATTTCTTTTTTTGATGCAAACGTCACTTAGAATTCGTTCCTAATGGTCAAACTCTTAATCAGACTTTTACCTACAAGTTCTGAAACGTTTGGGTGACATGATGAGATGAAAATGTCCTAAGTTGTAGCAAAGCGGGGAGTGGTAGCTTCATCATGCCAAATTGCCAGCGCTCAAAGCTTGAGTGTGCAAAATTTTAGCCAAGAACAGCATGACCCAGCTTATCCACCTGCCATATTCATCTGATCTTGCTCTGTGTGACTTCTTTCTATTCCGCCAAATGAAAAAAGTCCTCAAAGAAAAAGTTTTTGTGGACATGGAATAGATGAAGAGAAAAATGATGGTGGCATTAAAAGGCATGTCTTTGCAAGAGTTTCAGGACTGCTTCAAAAAGTGGAAAACACGTTTAGCATGGTGCATTTCATCAAATGGACAGTACTTTGAAGGGGATAAATTTTGTAACATCTAAAATAAATACACTTCTTTTTCTTATTCCCCCCTCGCATGTAATTGTGGAGGATGAGGTTGCTGTTTTCCTTCATAATGGTCTCTGGCCAAGTATAGCACACGTTGCCAAATTTGTGGCAATTTTCTCACACTGTCAGTGGAATCGTTTTTCCATATATTATTGTTATTCCGATTATTATTAATTTCCAACGAATAGCTGAATGAAGATGATTCTCCAGAAAGTTACTTTAATACAGTGGGTTTAAAAAGTTTTGCAGGTTTTTAAATCCTATAACTTTTAAAGTAATTGGTTTATTACAACAAAATATTGTTCGTTACACAGAGGAAACTTTTCATGTGGTTTGGTTCATCGCCAGATCTCCAGCTTAACACCATTCACGTCCAAACACACTTGCAATCTTCATTTGAATCTGAGAATTGTATTCTGATGGTGCTCATCCGAAATGCTGTGAATCACCTCACATATCTTAACCACCTATTCATGGATGAAGTACCCAAGGTTTTCTGAACAAAATAATAACTCAATGTTATTTGGAATCTTCTCCTCACCAAAACACAAGCTTTTAACTCGGCAAGCCATAACATGCACTGACAGGAGGGCTACTCCCTGGTTATTCTGGGAATTATGCATGAATTATTGACTCCGGGAATTATGCCTGAACTCTGCTTGAGTTTTCTCGGTAGACGTGAAACATTGCAATATTTATTAATCCAAATCCCATTGAATTTACACACATTTTTTCATGCCCTGAGGCAAGTTTTTCACAGTTTAGTTTTTATTCAGGAGGAGCAAGAAAAGAAAGCTGCATGGAAAATAAAACAGATTTCTCTCAGTCCATTTGCTTTGTTAGTGCCCTTTGCAGAACAATCTATCTGACATTTGGAAGATTATTGCAAGATAAGATATCTTGAAGTTGAATACTTATACAATTAACAATTTTCCGAAGATTATTATATCCCATTACATTTGTCATGGCCGTATTTAGAGGGGGGGGGGGTTTCTAGGGTTCAACCCCCCCCCCCCCCGCCCCGAAACTTCTGACATGTTGCATTAATGGATGTTCAGAAACCAAAATCTGTAACAAATTTTCAATTTTTTTTTCGAAGCATCACAAAAATACAAGGAGACAATGTTGAAACGATCGAGTTAGAATTTTCATACATTTGGAATTCTGAAAGTTGAGTGAAACAGGATTTATTCTCGGAATCACAGCCCACCGGTGACCCCTCCATTATCACTTCTGCTGTCCTCTTTCCAGTGTTGTTCCTGCGTCACAAGGAATATAGACTGAAGATTCCTTTATGATTGTCCCAAAATTCCCTTTCCAGCTTTTAAATTCCCCATCCGATAAAGTCGAAAATAAATCCCCCTTGATAGGAGTTCAAACCTAGTACCTCCAGTTTCGTAGCACATTACGTTGGCGATTGAGGTTACAATCCATGCACCAGGCTAAGATTTTAAAGAGAATAACTGGTTCCAGACTTTTCAAAATTCCAAAAATTTAGTTTTAAAGTCAAACAACAAAAACTTTATGACTAAAATTTCCATCTAACTTTTGAAGTTTTTTCTTGAAGGTATCTAAAGTTTAATGACGAAGTAAAATAATTGTGCATTACAGTACACACTGTATGAAACGTAAAAAAAAAAAAAAAAAAAGAAACTTATGCTGGATATTCACTCATCTGCTGGATTGAGTAAGCCCCCTCAAGGATATAACAATAATATAATAATTATTATTATTAGTATTATTATTATGGAATAAAATTGTTTTATTATGAAATTTTAATTATTATTATTATTTCTATTATTCAAATTTCTGGCGACGCCCTGGGAATAATTATGAATGAACCCCCCCCCCCCCCGAAAATTTTTCCTGCCTACGGCCATGACATTTGTGACTTGTGTTTGTAGATGTATTTCTAGTCTGAGTATGCGAAATGGCAATGTAAACTGCACGCCTTAAATGAAATGTACATACTGTTCAATTGAATTGAATTAGAATTTTTGGATACATTGAAATCGTACAGACCTTTATATTGTTAATATAATTGTGTGTGTGTATGTGTGTGGGTGGTGAGAGGCGATGATACGCAAGGTTGAAATAGAGAAAACATCTGCTTGTACCCTTGATTTATTGGAAAGTTTGTCTTGAAAACCTGGAATTATACTTGAATTTTATCATTGTTCTAGAGTAGCCACCCTGACTGATCTTTTCCCTGTATCAACACCTTCTTGGAATTCCGTGATTGCATTATCACCTGCACACACATCATTCAGCTGTGTGGACAGAACAAAATTTTTAAATTTTCTTTTGTGTAAAGAAAGACAAAGTTCGTTGTAATAAACTTATTACTTTAAAGTTATAGCTTTTTAGAATCCTGCAAGACTTTTAAAACATGCTGTACTCACTGTACATGTAACTCCCTTTGGTACTGTGTGACACACTAAAACTACTTTGTAGTTGTATACAACAACAACTTTTTGGAAGTTTCGCAGTCTTGGCGAATCAATATGATGAACCACTTAATCACTGTTAGATATTGAAGTGCCTCATCACTACAAGGTTTGCACAAGTTCTCTAGGACACTTAACAGCATTTCTTTCACATGCAACTTTAATTTTGATGAACGCAAGATGCTCTTTCTCTGAGAATATTGTTTTAGAGGCAACTACCCAATTTGGCTAGTCACCACAGTGCTGCCACCACACGTCACTCTGTGGAACCACAACATGTTACATGTAGAAGCAGCAATGAACCCCTTTATCTGAATCCATGATTAATTGTTGCTAGCAGTGGCAGATAGTGTATATATTGTTGAATATCACTTTAATAAAAGCAAGCACAAATAAAACAATAGGACAATTTAAAAAACTTACAAGGGTTGGATAAAAAGTAATGGCAACACTGGTATAATTGCTACTTGACTGTATTGGCAGAGGAGCACGTGTTACATTCCTTCAATGTAATCGCCCCCCCCCCCCCCCCCCTCATCTCTACGACCTTCTGCCACACGTATGGAAGGCGTCGTACACCGTCAGCGCGTCCATCTCTGTCGATGTCCCGCAGTGACCGCCCTATAGCACGTATGATGGCTTCGCGCGTGTCGTAGTGCTTCTCACCCAGTGGTTCCTTCATTTTGGCAAAAAGGTCGTAATCACACGGTCTCATACCGGTGAATACGGCGGATGTTCCAGTACCTCCCACTACCGGTTATGCAGGAGCGCCGTCACAGTGTTCGCAGTGTGACACTTTGCATTGTCAAGCAGGATGATGGGACACCGTGCCAGAATGTGCCGTCGCTTCCTTCTTAATGCGAGACGAAGGTGTTGTTGCAAGGAGGTGCAGTAGTAGGCTGCGTTGACCGTCTGCCTAAGAGACATTGTTCTTCTTGCCTAAACATATTGTTAGGGTGCTTGCACTCTCGTCCTCTGCTTCAGAGCACTGCTGTTTTTGACTGAATAACATACAATCGCACCCCACTCACTATACTTCCTCGTCTGACATTCCTTCATCAACCACGAAACGGTTGTGGCGCTGTGACTCGCCCCTTTCACGGGACAGCAGTGTTGCCATTACTTTTTATCCAACCCTTGTACATTATAAACCTCTATCTACCAAAACCTGAAAAAAAATTAAAAAAATAAAAAAAATGGCCGAGTGGAGAGACAGCCGATCAAAATATCAGACTGAGTTTATAAGGAGAATGCCCTATCCAACTGCTCCAACTCTCTGCCTTCTACAGTCTGTTCTGAGTTCGCTATAATAATTATAATAACCCGTGGTGCAACAACCCTTGAAAGGCAGGACCTACCTACCGACTCCCGGCCTCACTCCCATATGCCAAGGTGGGAGATCATTCAACCAGTTGCAGCGTGACGTGTGGTCAGCACGTCGAACCCCCAGTCGTTGTAAGTAACGCTACTCATTGATAGCTCCTCAATTTCCTCACGAAGGTGGGTGGCCACCGGCCCCATACACAGGGCAAAATCTCAGGAGAAAAGTTGTTATCTTTCCCCAGGAGACTCGAACCTGCATGTGTCCCGTAGCCAGAGCCCAATACATGATGCTTTAGACAGCACTATGATCCTTCCATCCTGGGTGCTTGGCCGTCACAAATACAATTTTCTGTGCTGGGTGTAACTCCATTTTTCACCCCTCGAGGTGCTCAATCTTGACCCATGCACAGCGGACTTTGCATGTGCACCAGTGTGTACTTTCTCCGGTAGTGAGGGGATGCTTGATTGTTATTGTGTGTATGTCTGAAGTTTTTCTTCCTATTGTTACAATGTGACAAAGTCGAACCTCTATGAATACAATTTAAAACAAAAACAGCTGTAAATATAAGTTATGTAGACACAGTAGTATAACTTCAAAAGTAGTGACAAAATGTTGTTAACCTGGGATTTGTTCCAAAAGAAACATCAAACATTTACATCCAACTTTGCTGTAAAAAGTTGGCTAGGCAAGAATTACCCATGTTTTCATATTACACCAAAAAAAAGTTGAAAAGTTTTTGCTGTTCATATTATGCTATTATTGAATTTTTTAAAAAATGTAAGAGAATTATTTTGCCTTGCTTTGAATTTTGAAGATGCTAATTGAGGAAGAAGGAACTGTGGTGGTTCAGACTAACATGTGGAGGACGTGGTTAGATTTCTTGTGTAATCATCTTGGGTGTTCCCTCATCATTCCTGCATAGATGGGTTTGGGTTTCACCCAGGTCCACATCGTTATGTACCTAAGGGAAGCCCTGGGTGAGTAAATGCAGCTGGAGCATGGTGCTGATCACATTATTTCCATTGTGTCCAAGATTGAGAGTATGTGAAGCTCTAATTGCATACCCTAAGGTATCTTCATGCGAACATTTTTTTTTTCAGGGGAGAGAACACCAGGAGAACAAATTATACTTTTTTCCATTGAATGGGGCAAATGATTTGATATTGTGGTAATGTTTTATTTTTAATTACTTGAAAAGAGAATAACATTTATTTTACTTTTCATGCAAGAAACACAATGAACCAAATGACATTTTTCACTACTCGTTTTCCAGGAGGGAATGCTCCTCCTTGCTCCCTGCTGGATATGCCAATTTGCCATAACCATTTAGTACATAGATAAGTTCTTTTCATGTTGTTATTCAGAGCATAAATGAATCATCTTGTTACGTTTTTATTTTATTTATTGATGTACTTATTTTGTCTTTCTTTTGAGTTTCTTGCGAGAAATAGGTACACCATCTTCGCTTGTTTATGTTGCTGGATTGCATTTATGTGGCAGAAATGCAAAGTAAAATAAATTAAATGAAACCAAACCAAATCCATAGACTACATTAGGCTTTGGATTAAGTTTAGCTTTCTTGATAATTTTAAGAATATCTTTGTACAAGAAAGCTATTTATTGCTTGTCCCTTAATTTTATTTTTTAAAATATACATTTCTTTTGTTTTTGCTTCTTTTACAAAAGGGAAAATAAATTTACAATTTGCAGGCAGTAGTGGATTACATACAGGTTAGACATTGTGAAACTGTTAAACATCGTTGTTCCCTGTCACTTGAAAATTCCCAAATAAACAATGTTGTGGTGTAAATTTTTTTGAATGTTGAAATGTTAAGTGTGTGACATGGGAGTAACATGGCTCAGTCCTATTACCTACTGTATTGCTTCTAATTTTATTTTATTATTATTTTCCATTTTTATATTTTCATTTTATTAATTAACTGAAGTAATAACAGATCATTTATAATCAATGGTTAAGTGGAAGAGAAGGCATTACAGCTTCAATATCATTGTGTAATCAGTCGTAAGTATATAAATGTTCCTACTAATAAACCAATTCACTGATATTCTTATATCAAGTGATAATAATGTACAGGGAACGGATTTATATGTAGTAAACATTTGGTAAATTTGAGTTTTAGTTATTTTCACTGAACTATGGAGTTAAATATTGACTTAATATTGTAAAAATTTACCTTTGTAATAATGAGACACTACACAAGCTACATAAAATACCATTCCCTTACATTAATTGTAAAACAACGCAGAATGTGTTCTAATTTTTTTGTTTCTAAAACAATGAATAACAAAATTTTATTGTAAATGTCCGAACGTTGAATTTCCTTCTGTTGTCTTAAGATGGATTTATATTGACTGAAACTGCATTCAATATCGCAATAAGTAATGGGAGTGTATTTCAAATTCACAATGTTTGTTGGAGTTAACGGTGACAAAATAACGTTTGTAACAACCAGGAGCCGTAGTTATTTTGTGAATATGGAGTATATACATATGTTGAGAAATATTCTGAAATATGAAAATAATGTGTAAAAATAACTGAAATATGTAAAATATGAACCAAGACCTAATATATGTACAAATATGGAAAATAAAAACTAAGTTTTTCGAGTCTACCTGCCATGATGTACAAAATATAATACAAGATATAACTGATTTCAGCTTTATACATATGTATATGTACTTACATATAAGTGCATTCCCTGCGTATCGATTCGATATTCTGTCCCATCCCAAGAGTAATGTAATTGTGTTTGCTTTCAGATATGTGAAAGAGAACCCGATGCAGTACAAAGCACCCGTGTTGCCTGCGCAGAGAGAGGCATCTCCTTCATTCCTCAAGAGAAAGTATGATACTTGGAGAACAAGAAATTACTCTGGCCAAGTCTCCTCCCTGCTCCACTCACCCTGCAGCACCAGACTTCCCAGCAACGTGTCTTTTCCACCAGAAGGATTTAGTGACAAAGAAAACTCATACGAATCTCCTTTGAAACGGAAGAAGGTGCCGTCAAGCACAAGTAAAGTAGGCAGTCCTTTTCACACATCAACAAAAACGAACTTAAACTCTTCTGAAACATCGAGTGATAGTTCATTGGAAACAGAAGTCAAGGAAGTAGTTAGACAAAATAGTCCTGCAGACGGTGTAGGTGCTAGAAGTAAGGGTGGATTGAAAAAGTATCCTTCACTGAAAAGTGCAACAAAGGTAAAAGTACCTTTGCGGTCACCATCATATTATTCTAAGTGTTCTAAACGGAGCACCCCTTTGCGTAAGACAAACAAAAAACCAACACAGGCTGCTGCTGTTGCTCGGTTATCAACGAGAAATAAAAATGTACCCCACGATTCACAACTTGGCGAGAAACCCTTTAGAAGATGTGACATCCCAGACCAGAGCCCTAGGAACGCTCCAAGAAAGTCACCTTGTAGCAGAGTAGTTGGTTACTCGCAAGGTAGATCTTCAAAGCCAATGCCTGAAGCAATAAGACCACCACTTGAGAAGAAAGAAACGCAGCCATGTGAACATTCCCAGCTCTCTCCTAGGAACATTCAAAAGGTACAGTTAAACATTAACAGAGCTGTTTGATTTACTCCTTGAAATTTTGTACCTTTTTTGTCATGAGTGAAACCTTTCTCTTGTACTTTCAGATTAAAAAGAGTGCAGTTTTTTACATATAATTTCATGAATGTAAGTTTTTTAAATGTTTAAAAGGTATGCTCAAATGTGTTAAAGTGAACATAGTCATAATCTCCATGTAAAATTTTTCTCTCTCTCTCTCTCTCTTTCTTTCTTTCTTTCTTTCTTTCTTTCTTTCTTTCTTTCTTTCTTTCTTGTTTGTTCACTAAATATTACAACAGTTTAAAAATTAACCTGCTGCACACTTTCAGGGATGCTGCTTCTGTTTTTTCTTCTTTAGAATCTTAATGGTTATTCATTTCATTGCCAGGATTTAAGTTAAAACTTTTTCTTTGAGCTATTTTTCAGAAGTTGTATTAACACACACATTATGACTAATTCACACATTACATTCAGGATGCTTTATTTAATGTTATTTAAGATATGTATTGTTTATGCTCTTAACTGCACATCCGAAATATTATTTCAATGTACTAACACACACACAATAATATTTAACAGAAATACACTACAGTGCTTTACAGGAACAAAGGAAAGAGTTTAATAAGTTCAATTTGCTAAGATTGGTTATGTGATGTCCATTTCTTCATAATGACTGTTGTTAATCCCCTCACCTCCATGTAAGCAAATAGCTATTACGATGAAGGCCGATACTAAAAATAAAAAATACTAATAACTGTTCATGTAGTTAGTGGCCTCTGGAAAAAATATAAAACCTGAGAATGATCATTAATTTGCCACTGCTGTGTATCCAAAATACTTGACTTATTTCAATAGAAAGAATTAGAATTAACAATCTTTCCACTAAATTCGCAATATTCAAAACAACCACCCTCAGACTCAGCTCTATGTAACTTGATTCTGTGCATTCCACGTGGCATATGATTGCCTCCTACCATCGAAATAGCTTCCAGAAATGCTGCACCTCTTCCTCTTTCCTTTAACATCGTGATATACAGAGACCAACATTAATTTCCAACCACGGTGGATAAACTTTATGCGTAACGCTATACGCCAGAAAAAGAAACCTGCTTGGATGGAGCATTGAACCTATAACCACTCTTGTCAGGAACAAGCATGCTACCTCTTCTCCAAGTAGCTGACATTAAAATTAGCTACCAGTTTAAAGAAACCAGCGTGCATATTTCTCATGGCAATTTTTAAATGGAAATGTATTCAGCAAAAATCAAGAAATGTGATTGAACATTTCTATTGGTATTTTGTAAATGTGTGTTTTGAACAAGCAAATCTATAAGTTATGAAGTTTTCTTATTTGTTGAAAATAGGATCTAGAAAGCCAAAAGGAGGCAGTTGAACCAGGTCCCAGTTGACAAGGAACTTCAACCTTTTTCACAGACTAGAAAGAGAAAGAGGAAGAAATATTCAACTTCAGATACACAATACAGGGTCTGGCAACTAAACCTGACTGTTTTCAATTACAAATAAAAACAAAACTCTTTCATGCAACAAAGTCAATTTAATACATGTTGTACTACATCTCAAAGCATTGTAGACAAATAGTATGAGTGGCAGTTTCATACAGTTTCTTGACAACAACAGTTCATTTTTTGAATGACTTCTCAAAAAAGAGACCCAAACTCTTTCGATGTTCTCGGAATTTCGAACCTTACGATGTCCACCAGGAGTTCTTTTTATTGGTGATGCCGTCTCCTTGAAGTTCCTTACCCACAGCAAAATGGTATTCTGACTGGGAACATGCAGATTAAGGTGAATGTCGTTACCTCGAGCAACTTCCGTTCAGTGTTGATTTACAAACTGTCAGATTCAGTTGCCGTGCCTCACTGGTGTGCTATTTAGACGCCATTTAGATAGTCCTCCACGTCAGATTTTGAAGGTTCTCTTCTTATCGTATGCCTGACAACACTGTTCAGTTCACTAAGTTGTTATTTGCCTAGCCCCCCACACTTTACCTCCGCACTTGAGGTTCGGTGCACTTCATACTTGGCTCTGATTTGTCTAGGGTTATCTTCCTTTGTACGACAATGCATGTGGGTTGCAAAACATAATTATATAATTAAATTAACTACAAGAGAGAACGGATAACCTTTACGAAACCTTTTTTATCAGGGGGATAAATTACCTTGTCCAGCAACTGTGAAATTAAAAACCGAAATTTTAGATATTTTCTAAAGTTTAATTAACGTAAATTTAAATATAGACAAGTCGTATCCGAACATTCATTTCTCTAATTATCGGGCCAAAACTCTAATTTTGATGTTGGAAATCTATTGTTTGTAACTGTATGCTTTACATTTCATGAATTACATTTGGAGTACGGTTGTCACACGGTAGACTCGCATTACTCCAAGAAATGTCTTAACAGGGGCAAGGTCACCCGATGTGTACATTTCTCAACCTCCACGGTGACAAGGCACTAGGCTGCCTGGCGCACCGTAATTACTTCAAAATAACATCCAGTACAAAATTACCCTTTTTCCTGTAAACTGGACACCAAGGCACTAGATTACCCGGCAATCCAATCTCTTACAGCGTTCGTTGTAAGATCTGTCCTCCGATCTGAGCTAACCTAAGCAAAACAGCCCCTCCCTCCCAAGTCTCAGTTCCAACAACGGACCTCCCCCACTCTTATCTGGGAGTTTATATATGTTTGGTTGGCGTCTGTTGCCAACAGCCCTTCTTTCAAAATTTTTAATCTTGAGCAGCTAAACTGCCCGCCTTTTCCTTGAACGTTCGAAACACGAACAAAGAAGAGAGCTACATGGTTTTTATACATGGAATATATACGAACCTAAAAATGCATAATAAATTGAGATACACTTATCACATATACATATTTTTATACACATAATTACCTAATTAATTAACATATTAATAAATATTTCAATAAGGAAAAAAAAGCACTGTTGCCCTGACACGGGGGCAGGTTAACAAAGTTCCACCCTCCGGATGTTAGCATCATTGGTAGTCAATGATTTCCTCATTCCAACTATCAAGTTGTCTATGTTCTTCATTGTCTGCCCATATTACTAAGTCATCAGCAAACAACAGGGCTTTCATCTCTTCCTCTCCTATCTTCTTCCCTACTTCTGTATATTACTTCCATTATTAATCCAAATCTCATTGAATTTATACATGTATAAATGCTTTGAGGCAAGTTTTTCACAGTTTTAACTTTTGTTTTCATCAAGGAAGGAAAAGAAAGCTGCAGCATTCTCTCAATCTATTTACTGTGGTAGTGTCCTGTGCAGAAAAATCTATCTGACAGACAGAAGATTATTGTAAGATAAGATATCTTATAATTGATTCAGTAAATTCGAGTTTGAAATTCTTTTACAATATACAGTAGAGCGTCGATTATCCGAAGTAATTGGGGGACATGGGTGTTCGGAAAACTGGTTTGTTCGGATAATCGAACTGTACATGTTTATTTGCCAAAAAGAAGTACTGTACAGTAAATTTATTCATAAAAACAGGCATCTCTTTAAGTATTACAAAGTAACGTACAAAGGCAACTTTAGTAGGAATATATAGTATGTGGTACAGTTTATTAAACAAAAATATGTACATATTACATACGCATTTTGCATGAACAATACATACACCGACAGAAGTGTGCTGATTGTTGAAACACAGCGACTGGCGGCTTGGCCGGTCAGCAGCACCTTATGAAGGCCCCATTAGAAGCAATGTTCCGCCAGCGGTGGCTCAGTGCGGCGACTACTGTGGGAAACTTGGTTTGGGAGTGAGGGGGATGATGGACGGTAGGGTGGGAGAGTAACAGGTGCGAGCGAGTACACAGTTCGGTTAAGCGGTCGTTCGGTTGACCGACGTTCGAATAATCGACGCTCTACTGTAACAATTTTTTGTAACTTAGTATATCCTGTAACATTTTGAACGTGTTTGCAGATGTATTTCGAGTCTGAGTAAGTAAAATGGTAAATGTAAATTCCACACTTTAAATATATTGTTTAATTTAATTGAATCAGGATTTTGGATAGATTGGAATCACATGGCCTCTTTATATTGTTAATAATTTTTTGTGGTTATGTGTGTGGGTGATGAGAAGCAGTAATATGTAATAGAAAATAGAGAAAACATAAGCTTGTACCCTTCAATTTTTTGGAAAGTTAGCCCTGAAAAGTGGAAATTATACTTGAAGTTTATCATGGTCCTGGATTGGTCACCCTGAGTTTAAACTGTAATCTGAACCACTTGCAATGTGCCTCCATCAGGTGTTGAATTCGAGCCCCCTTGATTACAACATCGTGTTTAAGAACAGATATTTATGACATAAATTCTTAATGCATGTTAACATAACTTATGACAGGGGAATGAAAAAAAGGCCTTGCCTAAAATCCTGCCAATCACTGAATATCTTTGAACTTCAGATGAGTAATGCAGCAGTGAAAATTCAAGAAGCTGAGCAAAAATATTCCTTGATGCATCACATAAATAACAAGAAAAAAAAGAATCAGGAGAGAGAGTGATTTAAACATACCATGTCTCGTTCTTGATGAGAAAGTATAATAGGGCGACTGTTGAATCAACTGCTCCACGAAATTACTAACAAGACACACTATAAAACACGTTGATCTTAGTGAAAACAACCTTGTGCCAGACTTCCGAAGCATTTTTCTCCACAGATGAGGGAAGAGATTCACTTTGCAGAATCATTCGGTATTGTGCAAGGTTTCCTTACTGAAATTTCTCCTAAAATCATGAGAATTTGCCTCTTTTTATTCAAATGTGACAGCAATTGCCTCCAGGTGGAAGAGAACCTGGTCAGTTTTTGAAACTGCACATAAATTTCCATATTTTTAATTTTGGAACCAAAAGTCGTAAAGAAAAATTTCAACATTCGTATTTCTACTTAACGATTTTTGTTTGTGCATTTTATTACTGGTTTAGGGTTTCTAACTTAATAGAATCTGAAAGAATGAAGAATATTTTGCAAGAGCATTTACATTTAGAAAGAAGAACTGTTGCAAAGTTGGCTACTATATGTTGGCTCTGAAGTGCTATGTTGCGAAATTTATGAATTCAGAACTGAATTTTTTGTGGGCGGACAAATAAGGTGTTGTGAAGAGTACATTATTTCACATTCATTCTAATAAATTCACATTTCATTTTTCTGTGCAGTTTTTGTTTGCGATCGATTTTGCCCTCTCTGATAGCTTTGTCAGGCATGTACTGAGCTACCAGACGCATGGTGAAATCCATTGCGAACAAAAACTACATGGAAAAAGAAAAGTGAAACTTGAATTTATTAGAGTGAATTACCTCTCTCCACGTAACTGCCAATTGTATTTAGATACAATTATTCCACTTGTTCACTTAACAAAATTAAATAAATGATCAGTATATTACTCGTATATTGGATCAGCACACATGTTTTTATTTTTTGTCAATTTGATTAGAAAATTATAGACCTTCACTAAGAAGAATGTCCAATAGGCCTAAATGCAATGCCAAATTACTAAGCATCAGTTATGATTGGTACATGTAAGTGACTTGTCTTTGTGGGTTGCAGGTGGACCATCATCTGCGGTCATCAAACGAAGTGGAGTCTCGAATTTCATCATACGATATCATTGCAGGATTATGTGAAAATGAGCACAAGGGCAAGCTGGTGGATTGTAGTGATTGGTTTGAGGACCTGAAGAACTTTCGACAAGCAAATTGGTTTGATTGCCATGCGCACGCTTCTCCAGGAGAGGCTAGAAGGAACAGGGTAGACAACTCCCATTTATCCAGTAAGTCTCTTCTAAGAAGGTATTGTGAATTGCTTTTCTGCAGTGGCAAGATCTTGTGCCAATCACAACACTCTTGACCAAGGCAATGAAAAGGGAATCTGTTATTAGTTCATATTAGCATGTTTTTGAGCTGTGCATGTGTGAGGGCTACATACCTAGCGTGACCAGACACATACATTCAAGAAAGAGGACAGAGCACAGCAAAAAAGGACAAAGTCATAAAAAAGAGGACACCGCAAAAAATGACACCACATTTGCCATTACTCACAATTTAAGCAATATTATAAAAAATCTTGCCAACACCTTGCTCACAGATACTTTGCAAGTGATCTCTTTCAATAACTTCCTCTTATCAAAGCAAAGAAAGCAATCTCCTAATCAGTTATTTAACAAAGAATATCTACAATTTGAAGCACATAATTTTACTCCTTTTCTAATTCTTTGATATTAGAATGAAATATTCCCACAAGTGAACGCAAATGTAACAAGTAAGATTTATTTTAACTTATTTCCAAAAAGCGAATTAAAATTTTAGGTATTTTATATTGTTTCAAGAAATATGATTTTAATGCCAGGAACATTTCTAGCACTGTTTCAACAGCAGGGGAAAGTGACAGCCACCTTACACTTACCTCATATTCGTTTCTTCCATCCTTTTAAAAGCCGGATATTTTCTTGCAAGATCATTGTTGGATTTACACTTTCGCTTCGTTATTTCATGAAAGTAAATATTACTTAATAATCAAAATTCTCACTACGCGTTTCTGTATTGCCTATGTATAACTCGAAAAGGAACTGGCCGATCTCTGTTGCAGAGTGGTTAACACACCGTGCCACAACGCCAGGGGTCCCAGATTCTAATCCCGGGCCTGTTACGGGTGTTCTTTGTGAGTGTCCCTTCATCAAAATCATCATATCATCGCTCATACCCATCTTCACGATTAGCCAAAAGCGAAAAAAGCGAAGTAGAATAAACCAAATCAATCAATCGAAAAATATCTGCACAGACTCAGTCGTTAGGGTGTCTGACTACCATGCGAGAGAGAGGTTCGATCCTCGGCGGGAGACATCCGGGATTTTTTTCTACCTGTTCAAGTGGCTCCGACGCTCACCCAGCATTGTATAAAGTGGATACCTGGAGGAAACTCTGGGGGGTAAAGGTGGCCAGGGGCTTGGTGCTGATCACATCACCCCCACCTTCAGCTGCTATCAAGGAAGTGTGGGGCCCTAACTCCACACCCCCTATACGTCTTCATGGTGTGGTGCAAAGCACAGGGGAGCACTTTACTTTTAGAGACTACATGCATTCCTGCAGTCTCAAAGGGTGAAGCAACGAGTTTGAATAATACTAATGACTAGGGTGTGGAATTTTGCCTATTTGTAGTAAAACACAGGCTTTAATGTTTGAAGTTCATTTCATGTTGTTTCTAGTCCGAAAATGCATTTTTATAGTGTCTATTTCGAGGTTTTGTACCTATTTCGCTTAATTGTACATATTTTGCTTAATTGTGCCAAAAAATTGCTATTCTGCAATTTTTGCATACTTCAGATTTTTATTACGTGCCTTTGGCTTTCCCTACATTGAAGAAGGCTTTGTTGATGTTATCTGGTATTTGACAGATTTGAGGCTCTCAATTGGAACACTGTTTACATTTTTTTGTCACAATGATGCAAATTGTTTTTTTCATCATTTGTTCAAATCCACACAGTCGTTAGCACAAGCTCTGTTTGTGAGAATTACTTTTAACTGACGATTCTCCACAAATGAGAATTTCGATCAAAAGAGTATTAATAGTTTGTTAATCGTTAGCACACTTCTATGTATAAACTGAAGTGCTAATACAGTATAACTGTATATTGTAAAAAGAAAATTGAAGTAAGTTCACATTCATTACTCATTTTAATATATTTTTTTTTAATTTTAGGGTATCTATTTTCGTGCATTTTTTAGTATATAGTACATTTTTAAGTACCTATAAATCTGCACCCTACTAATGACTCAGTCGGGAAAGTGATCATGTTCATCTCCAAGATGCTAGGTGAGCATTGCTCGAATACATAACACACCCCAAGTGATATGATGATCATTATGTGTGGAAGCATTCTCTATGCAGCACATTTGCTATGGTTGATGCCATACTCTTTCCAAAAAAGGAGGACATTTACCGATTTCTAAAAAACTGCCCGGATGCCGGACAGACACCTAAATAGGAGAACATGTCCAAATAAAAGAGGATGTCTGGTCACCCTATACATAGCAGCTCTACTCACAGAGCTATTGCCATGACATGAATATTTCATTTTTGACGAAAACACGAAATGTGAAATAACATGCTGTAATGTTAATTTTTAATGTTTATGAAAGGTATGAGGTGCATTTTCCTTCATTGTTTTGTCACGAAACAATGCAAAATAGACTCTTAACCCTTTGAGGTACACAAGTAAACTGTAATTGATATTTATGATATGTATTACTTTTTGTATACATTTTGGAGTAATTTGGACAATTAAACTAAAATTTTTCACAAAAATGTATATTAAATATGAAATAATTGGTGGGACGTTAAAGGTAACAAATAACAATATATATGCGAAATTAAGCAACACCTTGATACAAAATTATTTTTCACTTCAGAATGCAATATTATATATCAAATTATTAGGAAACTCATGAACATTGTATATTTAAGCATGAAATTCTTGGAAACAGTTGCGATCTCACACAACATACATATACATTACATATTGATCACATGTTATTCATATGATTTTCTAGTTTCTTTTAGCACAATTCACACAGCGTTTCCATTTTTGTACTTTTGTCATGTAATGCTCTGGAGCTTTAGGAGGAAATTGACTCTCAAGCCTCGTTTTATTACTTACCGTCATTGGCAATGATTCTCTTTCTGTTCGAATACTGTCCAATCAACTCTTGAACAATGCTTTGGCGAAACTCTAGTGAAGTCATTGACTTCCCTGATTCTGTGCACACACATTTGAAAAGCTTGCTGTACACTATGTAAGAATGACTAATTCCAATATCAATCAAAAAATAACCTGTACTTAATTTTTACCTTACGGTCAACTTCATAAGTAACTTTTTTCTGATCCATAAGGTCGACACCTCCCATACACTCATTGTACTTTCTGACCATCAAAGGGCAAGGAACATTTATTTTCTTAGAACTACCTTGAATGTGTCTTTTTACATTTATTATTTGGATTGGTGATAGGAAATTAGATAAAAGATACACTGGCCTATTGTCCATCCACTTGATGCAAGACATACCATTAGTGTTCACTGCATAAATATCCCCTCTCATCATTTCTTTGTCTGTTGGGAATTTTTTGGGCATATTTTTTCTGTTTGTGCGTACAGTAACACAAGCTTTTATGTTCTCTTCTGCTAGAATGTACTGTAGAACAGGCGAATTAAAAAAGTTGTCCATATAATTTTCACAATCAAGACCACAAATGGATTTTGTTAACTGCAGTATCACACTCTCTCCAAGACTCACTCTTGCATGACTTGCCCCTTTCTTCCCTGTGTATAGGTCAAATTCATACAGGTATCCAGTTTCTGATTCACACCTGCACCTCATTTTGAAACCCTACTTTATAGGTTTGATCTTTATATACTGTTTCATAATGTTATGTACTTTGAATTTGACCAATAACTTCTAATAGTAGGTAGAACATGGTAACTCATTATTACATTCATACCTAAGAAGGCTTTCATTTCTGCACTGTTTATATCAAAAACCACCCCGTTTTGCTGAGCATATCGGCAAGTTTCCTCGACTACCAATTTGATTATCTCATTGAAATTCATAACGGAATTGAAAATTTCAATTGGTTTTGGTGCACAACCACTTTCTTCTACATTGAAACCAAGAACTTTCCTATAATCAAAATTTTCATTAATACTAAATTTCCTTGGCTTGTATCTTCTATTCTACTTAAAATCTGGAACACTGAAAGCACTATCTGACTCAGGGTTTTGAACAGATCCATGAGGACTTTCAGAATTAGGGTCCATAGAATTCAGCTTGATGTCCGAAACTGTCAATCCCTCTTTGAACAAGTAACTGCAGGTTCAGGATTGTCTATGATGACATTAGTTTCTCCTGCATCAATGTCTTCTATTAAAAATAATTGATCCTCTTCATCTAGAAGGAGATTATCTTCATTGTCGCTGCCTTCAGCTTGTAAAACTTGCACGATTTCTTCACCAGAAACAAGAAATTCACGTTGCTTTGATATCTTTCTGGGACAATATAATAAAAAAATACGTTAAGAATATATAACATTTTATTACACACACACATATACACAATATATATTTTATGTAGATACAATTCAAAACTTTTTTTACAAAGAAATGTTGTTTTTTTCGAATTTGTAGAATTACCTACAAACATGCAGAAAGTTACCTTTGTGGTACAAGGGACATATATGTCCCAATCAGTTTCTGAGCCTGTAGTTCTTTCAGGTGCACTGCAGGTAATCAGAAACTCATCAAAATATGTTGTACAGACATTAATAATTACAAATACGAGAATTGCATTTGGGAATTAGAAAACAATTGCAAGATATTTTACGAAACATAATCCAAAATGCAAGGCTATATACTTGCCACATTTAGATGCTTCTAAAACAGTATAAATAATACATGTTGCCTACAAAAACACTTGAAACTAATAATATATATCTAGAAAGAAACGATAATAATATTTGCGTCCATGTAACCCCTATCATATGAAGAATGTGGATAAAATAAGACATGGGACACATATGTCCCATGTACCTGAAAGGGTTAAACACGAAATTTTGAGTTTATTTATCGATTCAACACTTTCTGAAGATTTAGAAGCAAAAATGGACCCCTTTATACAGGAATAACCTTAATACTTTGGTAACTATATAAATGTGCTATTTGAAGGAATATGTTTCTTTTGTGTAATAAGTGCAGTATTTACATCAAATTTACTATTATTTTCACAATTTTAAAATCAAAGTGTCATTTTTTAATCTGCGCGTAATGAAATTTTTCACTGCTATTATTTTATTTTGCCTCTTTTGATCCCAAAATTGACTCTCTTTTTGTACCAAAATTTTGCTTTTTTATTTACCAAAAATCTGTGCCTCTAGCAATAAATAATAGCTGCAGTCTTTTGCATAATGAAAGTTTTGTGTGGATGGAACTTTTTTTAATGTTGTAATTCTTCTGTGGAATGGAGATATTCAAGCTTGTGTTAACCCATATACGCCAGGATGTGACATGTGTGTCACATTTAGGTGAAGTTGCTACATTAGGATGTGGCATACAAGGTCTGGTCAAAAACAAAAGAAAAAGAATGGCAACCCTGTCGGAAGTATACATGCAGCAGCAGGGAGTGCATTCGTATGAAGCAACCTTGAAGCTTCAAGAAGCTGACAACAAAAACTAGGGTCACTGTCACTCGTAGTTAGTCTGTGAGCAGTGCATGAAGGTGGGGGTCCACAATCATGTTATTGTAAAATGGCAAATATGAAACTCGAGCAGCACATTAAGCTCAAATTCCTGGTGAAATTGAAAAAGAAAAACAAGAAGTGAGTGTCTACCGACTCTTTATCAATGCCCACTATGTCTGCTGTCATTCAAATGCTGACCCAGTGATTGCTCCGAACAATGTCATTAATTTTTGCCACATTTTCTTCTGTTGTTGCCTTGACAGGACAACCTGGTGTTGTGTCTTCTTCAACGTTGTCACATCCTTGCGCGAAATGTTTGTGCCATTCAAACATACGCACACGTGACATCGCATTATCACCATACTCCTCCTGCACCAGGAATTTGAGGTTAATGCGCTGCTCGAGTTTCATAAGAGCCATTTAATGGCAACACGATTGCGGACCTCCACCTTCAAGCACTGCTCACAATACTAGTATGGAGCCACTGTACTAACTGATGTGCAATCACTGCGCAGAACAGTTATTTTGAAAAAAAATCCTGTTTCCCTAATGGCTACTTGGGGAGGGAGATTTTTAACGTCACTTCTTGCTCAAGCACTAGGCCTAATTAGTTGTTTAACTGTGAATTCCTTCATAGGTAAATGTGGCCACTGAGGGGTCACTGACATAAAGGAGGTCTCCATACCGGTTCCTGGCCCGGTGTACTTATAACTGCAAGTGAAAGCAACTGGGGTTCTGTCATCAGTTTCTTGAAGCTTCAAGGTTGCTTCACATGCATATGCTTGTGTACTTCCGACAGGGTTGCCAGTCTCATCTTCTTTAGCCAAACCTCATGTATGTCATTTGTTTTCTTAAACTTTTTCAACATAATATGACTCGGGGTAATGTTCGGAGATACATGATTTGAGTGCTACACAAGCCTTGAGGCATACTATTAGTATTTTTTTTTTTTAAAAAAGTAAAGTGCTCCCCTCTGCTTTTCACCACACATTGAAGGCGTAAAACTCCTTTCTTTCCGTCTTGTGTTATTGTGTCAATTATGAAATATCTGGTTTGTAGGAAATCTTATTGAAACAAATAGCCATGCTTATATAATCAAAATTAAGGAGAACACCCTGGATTGGTGGCTCAGGCAGTTAACTGACTCTTAAGCTGCTCCTGCTACTAGTCTATGGTTGAAAATATCCAATTCTCATTCATCAAGGAGAAGAAGCAGATTTTTTTTTTTTTTTTTTTTTTTTTTTTTTTTTTTTTTTTTTTTTTTTTTTCAAAATTTGAACTTCGTCAGGCCTCCATGTGGGCAAAGCTGAGACGTGATGGTTCAAAACATTACCTGAACATTGCCTGATGTGTGTTTAATTCTCATAGCAAGACTGACTGATTAAGTTGGTGTTTTACGTTAACTTTATGCACAGTAAGGCTAGTCAGGACTGGGTCTACAGTTTAAAGTTCATAGCAAGAATTGCGCACTTACCGATTTAACTTTTGGAGCAAAAAAAAATTAATATAAAAGCTGTACTTGTTTTGGCCAGGAATTCAAAATTCTAAAAGGTTTTCCTTTCGTACAGACTTGGTTATAAGCCTATGGTAGGAGAAACCCAATTTTCATTTATCAAGTAGAAGAATAAGACAAAAGTTAAAAAGAAAAACTACTTTTTTAAAAATTAAATTTGAACCTCCTTGGGTCCACAGGTAGGCACCACCAGGCTGTCAAGGGTCAAAATGGTACCTGCGTAGGTGGTTCACTCTTGTGGCAAGAATTGCACACTTGCTGATGATACCTTGGGAGAGAAAAGATCTACTCGTATTCCTAACGTAAAAGCCATGTTTATTTTGGTTGGAAATTCCTCCAGTCTCAAATATAGCTAGAATCAAATTAAACTTTGCTAATTACTAATAGCCATAGCTCAGTCATTAGGGTGTCTGTAATGTGCCTGTCAATGAAAGAATCCAACAGCACCTATTGGAAGAAAAAACAAAAACTACTCGTCTTGCCAAACACATGAAATACCATAACCATAAAATTCAAAAGGTACACGTCAAACACACTGCCCACACACTCGTAGACACAAAATCAAGGAAACGCATGCCATAATGCACTTCCCGCACAAGCTGAACATCGATAGTGGACAGGCACACCACACTTGGATTCCCCTACTACAACAGTTAACACCGGGAAATAGCAGCAGACACAGGCACAGACATACAGTTAACAACAGCGAACCTAGCGGCAGTCGGAGAACTACGAACAAAAGATGCACGCCAAGCAACAGTACAGTGAGTTCCAATGAGGATGGTGGCAGTGGCCACTCAAATAATAATAATAATAATAATAAATTTTCTTTATTCAGCGGGCGAGGTTCAGCCAAGGGCTGCTCTGCCACCTAACCCTTGTCAATATGATAATACATATGAGATTATTATAAACTTATGGAGCAGTAAGCTAAACGTAAAATAATAATAATAATAATAATAATAATAATAATACAAATAAAATAAAAAATAAAATAAATTAAAAATGAAGAAAGAAAAAAAATACATAGGAATTAGTTGCATACAAAAAAAAGTGTAACTAGAAATACAAAAGACAATAGTAATAATAATACAATAATACAATTCCTTTTAGTGAGTGACTTAATACCTTCAGTATGTGCATCGACTCTGCCATTGTTCCATTAACAGCAGATCTTTTATTTTACCTTTGAAATATAATGGGTTGTTTACACTAGCGATATTTGCAGGCAATGCATTCCATGCTTTGGGAGCCGAAAAGGAGAAAGATGATTTGTAGGCCGTGGTAGAGTGATGGGGTAAATCGAAGTTGTTCCGCTTGCAGGTAACATACTGATGGATTTCCCTACGGGAATGCATCTTCTCAAACAGGTACTGCGGTTTACCTTCTGTCAGTATGCGGCGTATAAAACAGAGATAGTGCAACTTCCTTCTGTTTGCCATGGTAAGAACCTGATTATTATTTAAGAATGGAAGAATATGATCGGATCTTTTTGCTTGAAAAATGTATCGGAAGCAGGCATTTTGCACCATTTGTATTTTTTTACTGAGCTTTTGCGAGAGTTGAGGGCCGTAAACATTATCACAATAGTCGAACAAAGGGTAGATTAATGCTTGGATGAGTCTTAGCTTGCATTCCGCAGGGAGGAAGTCACGGAAACGATTCAGATTCCTAAGTGTTCCATAAGCTTTCCTACATTGCATCTTTACATGTTCTGTCCAATCAAAAATTTCGTCAAAAATCAGACCAAGATTTTTAGCAGTGTTATTCCTGACAATGGGCAAATTGTTCATTTTGAGCTCAATCTTCATATTTTTAATTAACAACCTTGAATAATTAGAACCAATGATTATGAAAGTGGATTTTTCTGGATTTATTTTAAGACCGTTAGATACACACCAGTTACTGACGATGTTCAAGTCAGAATTTAGTGACTGAAGCTTATGTTCCAACGAAGCGTAATGATCTGAGAAATATAACTGGGTATCGTCTGCATAAAAATGTGGAGTGAAGAATTTTATGACTTGCTGCAAATCTGCAGTGTAATGGGTGAAGAGGAGGGGGCCTAATATCGATCCTTGCGGCACGCCTGCTTTCAGCGTTATAGGTTGAGACACATGAGATGGTGAATTATGTAATACGAACCTTTGACGTCTGTTAAATAGATATGTTTGAAACCAGTTTAATGTTGAAGGAGAAAACTTGTAATATTTAAGTTTGGCTAATAATAAATCATGCTGCACAGTGTCAAAAGCCTTACTGAGATCCAGAAGTACTAAAATAGTGACTTGCTGTTTGTCAATGGCATAGAGAATATCATCCACAACTTTAGCAAGAGCAGTGGCTGTGCTGTGTTTCTCACGAAATCCAGACTGCAGCGGGGGCAGTAAACTATTCGTGTTAACGTAGTTTAACGTCTGCGAATGCACTATTTTCTCGAGTACTTTAGATAGCACAGGCAAAAGACTGATAGGCCTAAAGTCATTGTAAGAAGTGGCGATCTGCTTTTTCTGAAGTGGCAGGATTCGTGCTTCTTTCCACATTTCAGGAAAGACGCCACTGGAAAGAGAGGAGTTAATGACGTGAGTTAGCGGAGATAAAACATAAGGCAAAGAAAGTTTGAGCATTTTAGTGCTGATACCATCTACTCCAAAACTATTTGAGCGTATACTATAACTAGTTCTATGTACATCTTTTTCAGTTACCTCAGTAAAGCTAAAATATTGTTCAGCGGTGGAACAGGTTTTGTTCTCGAAATGCTTTATTTGCTGAGCCTTAAGTGGAGGAGGAATTTCAGATTCATTGCAAATTTTACCAAAATGGTCATTAACAGCATCTAAATCTTCAGTGGTACTTATGAGAGAGAATGTATTATCGTGAGACTTTTTATTGTTAACAATACCCAATTGTTTCAACTCATTCCATGTTTCTCTCCGGTTTAAATTTTTCCCGCCAAATTTGAAGGTAAGATAACATTTCTTTTCTTGTCTTATGACAGTTGTTGTAAAATTCCGGAGTTCTTTATATTGTTGCCAGTCGCTTGGATCGTTCGAACGTTTGAACTTTCGTAGCGCGTTATCTCTGATTCTCATCAACAATTTAACATTACTGGTGATCCACGGTGCATTTTTCTTATTGTGCTTTACGATTTTTAGAGGTGCATGCGTGTCAAAAACATTTTGTATATTTGAGGTCAAAAACTCCACTTTATTATTAACATCATCAAGTGAGTAAAGCTTTGACCAATCTACATCAGTTATATCTTTTGCAAACTTTCTTCGTTGAAGGTATTAAAATTTCTACAATAAACGTAGCTCGCTTGAGGTTCCGGTTTCTGCAACAAGAAATCAGCGTACGCAACGCAGTGGTCTGATTTACCGATTGGGACAGTGACGTCAGTTTTAAACAGTAATTCTGTATTGTCGACGGCTATGATGTCAAGCAGCGTTTTACTTTTTTCGGTGATACGGGTATAACAATAATTAAAAATTTAAGAAAGGGGGCGTTTAGGGTTTCGAACCAAGTCTTGGGTTATTTATAAGGCATGGATGTTCTTTCAGGTAATGAGAAATTAAAATGTACCAACTTAAATGCTACACGGAATTATTCATCGTGTGAACGGTCCGAAGTTCGGCCAATGGAAAAGGACAATGATGTTCCTTCTACATTGGTCTTCGTTTACAAGCCAAATTTACCATGAACTTATCATGAATTTAAGAATCAGGAATCAGAAATCAGAACACTGGACACTGAAATATGTTACGAAATAATGTTTAATACATTTCTGTTGAAATACTTACAATCTCTGGTCGCTCACCGACACAAGACAAAACACTCGCGGACCCATAATGCACCGGGTCAATACAAGATAGCAGCGCAGACCGCTGATGGTTGACGCTGTACGTAAGCACTATACTCTAGCACCATTTCCTAATCAGTTAAGTTAAATAATTTTGAAATCACAAAGCTAAGAATCTATGCATGGTCCAGAGTAGAGAAAACAACTTCTCTCTGACCTATAAAGGTGCTGAAAGTTTTAACTGTGAATGTTCTAATACTGTCTCTCTAAAATGTGAATGTCGAACTGCCTCTGCTAAGTCCTTACTTCGTCTTTTCTTTTCGTTCTCCCAAGAATTGTCCTTCACTCTATTGGTCGTTGAACTTTTTGCTCCGCCCACACGTGGTCACTTCTGCATGTAGGGGCGAGAATCGTAACACACGGGGGTGATAAGGGTGAGAATCGCTTAACATAAAAACACAATAGCACCTTGTTTGAGAGCTGATCTCGAGGAAGAAAAGTACCATGTTCTAATTAAATTTAATTGGTCACAGCTCAATTTATATCGCTCCCAACTCGGACACTTCGCTAAAGTTATGTCTTCCTTGGCTGCCAAAATCCCACTGAAGCGAAGAGATACGAAGAGAAATGTTCTGGCGGGGTTGAAGTTCAAAATTCTGTACTAATCACTCTTGTCACTGAGCTGTCTATGAGCCGAGACTAGCGGACGGTGGTCGTGGAATTTATGCGTCTCGTGGAGGCTGCCATGTGTAGGGCGATTGTCTAGAATCCGAGCCTGGCCACCTGCAAAGTCTCACGAGAACAGAGGTTCCTTGTTTAAAACGGGGAAGAAAGTTTTTAAATTTTAAATGCCTGAAGTTCCAGGTGATTAGCTCCTTCTCGGCCGAAATTATCTTGATAGGCTCCATCTGGGCTGAAATTATCTTGACGTGAACCAGAGTTTAGATGAATTTGTACGGGACAGATATGGGAGTTTATTGCCGGACACACTGTTTCCTTCACCTTGAAGTAGGGGCGGTGATATATGGGAGGCTTCATGGGAACGAACGCTGGTTTCTCGAGGCAGCTGGGTTTCTTCTCAGAGAGCAGAAAATAAGATCTTGGGGGAAAGCGTAGAAAGACCGATGGAGATTTGTAATTGGCACATCTGGGGATTTGTAATTGGCACATCGGTTATACGAGTTGGTTTATTAACTATTTGCGTTAGACCAAATGAATCAAAGATTGATCTTAAAAGCCGTGTTTCTGGTTTATTCGGGGTGAGATAATCGCAGTTTACATCTCCTAACAGGAAGAGATTATCAACTAGTGGATAGATTTCGGACATTAATTCTTCGAACAATGTAAGTTTTGTGTATGGGACATTGGGCGGTCTGTATATGGAACATACACCAAACTGTTTATTCATGTACTTCAGAATCAAAGTTAATGTTTCGATGCCTTCAGTATTTACTTTCGTCTCTATTGTTCGAACAGTTAAGTTAGATTTATGAAAAACTACAATTCCGCCACAGTTTTTCTTGGTTCTATTTTTTGTTAGCGTTTCATAACCCTGTATACTAATTAGAGATAGTGGTGTTCCGTCCTTTATCCAGCTTTCTGTAATGACAATCAAGTCGAAGTCTCCCTCTTTTACAACAAGCCGCAGTTCATCCATTTTCGGAACTAGCGATCTGACATTCGCGAGAGCGACACGGAAAAATGAGTCATTGCTTGGCCCTCCCCTTCCCAGCAGCTGGTCATTACCTCGGGGGTTAATGGGAACCGTCCTCACATTTGAGCCCTTGCAAGGAATGCAGTGAAAAACTTTGGATGTTCTCAGGCTTACCAACTATTGAATACTTGCTATTAAAGAGTAAAGGCTTACCTTGTCTCGTGGAACAAATGACAGGTCGGGCAGGTTGATATTTGGACACTGAGGTAACACGATTACACACATTTTCTTCATTACGTCACTCTTAATAGGAAAAGGAAAAAAATATATATATAAAAAAGAATATGTTGAATGATGTTTTTTAAAGTATTTTCATTCTTTAGCGGTTACAGATTGATAGGATTTCAGGTCGGTAGATGAAGATGAAGATGCACTATAGTTAATACACATTTACACTTAAGCACCAACACAAACTGTTCATGAAAGGGGGGGGGGGGTAAGGTACGATCACGGTAGATCCAGTTCTCTCATGCACGTGATGGTGTTCTTTCTGCCGTTCTACGTACGGACGACGATCCTTCCGTCCTCGGTGTAGCAGTTTCGTCGGCCGAACTTGTCTTTGGCCGCACATAAGATCTCTTGGCGTACGGCTGTGAGGGACTCCGTGATGAATATGGAACTCCCTGCTTCCTTGAGTTTCCTCTTGGAGAACCATACCAGGTGGCGGGTCCTATATGACGCAAACTTGACGATGATGCATCGCCTTCCTTCCTGCAGGGTGTTGGCCACAGAGCGATTCGGCTTCCCCAAACGATGGCATCGGGCAATGTCCTCGCTTTTCACGTCCAGCTGTAGCGTCTTCTGCAGAACGTCAAGCACCTTTTCTTCTACGTTCTCCTTTATTTTCTCTTGAATTCCATGGATCAGCAGACATTCTCTTCGTGAATATTGTTCCATGGCGTCGATCTTGCCTTCATTTTGTACAATTCTATCCTGCAACGAGGCCAGTTCTTCCCTTTGTAGCCTAAATTTCTCCTCGATTCTGGCCTCCATCTTGGCAAGGGCTGCCTGCAGTTTCTTTATGGCTTCTAAATTCTGCGGAGTATCGGTCGTGTTTTCTCGCAATTCACTTTCCATTGCTACCTTGAAGGAGGCTAACTCGTCCCGCACTTCCTTTTCAAAGTTGTTGAGGCGATCGCTGAGTCCCTGGTCTTTTCCGGTGGCACGTGACAAAGAAAAGAAAACAGTTTCTCAGATAAAGTGAGTACTAGTGTCTCCATATGTATGAGCCTTGGCATTTGAGGGTTAACTGTACAATGAGGTCAGCTGTTTCCCAAGATGAGGTGACGGTGGTGTTTTTTTAGGAAACTTATATAACTTATATGTGGGTTGGAGCAGGGTGTCTACCAGTCTGGTAAAGTCAGGGAACAGTGGTTCTGGAAAAATCAACATTTTTTGTAGTAGTGGACTAAAAGTATATTTATGAAGAAAGAAAAAATGACAAGGAATTTTCAATTTGTTGCAGACAAACTATACTTGTTTGGTTTAGTATTACTGGTAGTTACAGTAGGAATTGCATATTAAGTACTTCAGGAAGAGGAGGGGGGTTGAACTATTTTCAAGTAGAAATCTACTACAGTAAGTGACTTTGGCAGTTACTACTTTCTTGTTGCAATTACTATTAGTCAAAATGTGGCAAGTTATATGTGAAACTTACCCCTAATGCCCCTATCTAACAGTAAATTTCTCTTCAGTTTGCTTTATTATTACTTGAAACATGTGAAGTGAATATTCTAAAAACTTGGTTAAGTGGGATTCTAAGTCTGGTGTTAGCTAAAAAGTAGTGACCTTTTTATACATTGTTTGAATACACGAAGTTCCCTGAGGACTTGGTCTGGAAAGTCAGTGAATTTTGTTTTTACAAAATTGTAGACACCCTGTTGGAAATTTAATAGTGGCAACTATTTATTTACAAATGATACAAAAGAGATACCTCGTGAAACATTTACAGCCGTTTGATGTTGTCATCAGCATTGTGTACAACCTGTTGCCAGCGATGTGGAAGTCGTAGTATACCTGCATCAGCACCTGTTCTGTTGATAATTCAAATGGAGTGGTCTATTGCCTGATGAAGATTCAGCAGAAAGTATCGCCTCTTTTTTCGCAACGCAAGTCGCAGGTTATGTTCCAAAAATGAACAGTAAAACTGCACATTGAAGGTCTGTCCTTGAGTTATGGTATGCGTTAAGATAACACCATCACAGTCGTACACGATAATCACCATAACTGTCACATTCTGACTACACAACTGCACAGCTTTAGAGTGCTAACTTCTCTTGTCACTGTTCATGCGCGGAGTGTTGGAAGGAATATTCCATTTATTGGGAGGTAGCTTAGGTATCAAACTAGAATGTGGTATAAGTGAGAAATACCAGTTCCATTTCATGACGTATATACAACAGTGTTGCCACTATTAAATCTCCAACCTTCGTACAGAAAAACTAAAACCATGTCTTTCAATTAAATAATACTTACAACAGGGTGTCTTCCAAAATGTCACAGAATATATATATTTTTTAAAAGTAATGTAAATTTAATGTTTCTGGAAAAATCCACGTTTTTGTAGTAATGCACTGGTTTGAGCAAAGAAAGAAATAAATGGACATGAAAGAAATTTTAAATTTTTAGTGGACAAACTATATTTCAGTTTGATATGCTGATAGTTACAGTAGAAATTGTATTAAGTACAGTAGGAAAGGGATCATGTTTTAAACTGTTTTCATGTAGAAATCTTCTCCAGTAAGTGGCTTTCATTTACCACTTTCTTGTTGCTATTTTTGAGTTGTGTTTGATATTAGGATAAATACATAATAATGTATTAGCGCCGTCTAGTTCACTGCACTTTTTGTAGTGAAAGTGTACCCTGCTGTCAGACTGGTGCAAGGAAATGACGTTTGACCAAGTAGACGAATTGTGGTGTTCAAGTTCAGAAGATTCGACAAATGCCTGTCTGCTGCTTTAAACATTCATGTGATTTGTTAGCATGCACCACATGACCATACACCACATGCTACGCTGCTCCAGAATGTAGTGCAAATGGTGCAGACACCAAATACACAACTTGACACTAAATCGACAAAGTAGACAGGTCTGTGTTGCACTATGTAACCAACTAGATGCTTCAGTGCAGAGAGAGTCAATAAATGGATTGTATGGAATAAATTGATAATATTAAGCATTGAAAAATATGTCCATGGATGAGGCTTTATAATGCAGCAAACTCGGTGTAAATATCTCTTACAGTTTTCGTGATATACCTATACATTTTCAAAGTTTGGGTTGTGTGACTTTTGAAACACACTGTATAATTATCATTGTTACTATATTTATTATTCAAATTTCTGGCAATCGCCATGGGAACAATTGCGAGTGATCGACCAAAAATTTTTGCTCTCTACAGCCATGGGTCAGTACATTAATTTTTTAGCATTGGCATGGACTAAGTATAACTGAGCAGACTGATGGTAAAATTAGAATTTACTTATTGAATGATTTGGAATCAGAAGCCCAAAGCTGGAGATAATTCAACCCATAATCTTAAAGACAAAAATCAAATATGTCTGGTCTTTTCAATAATTCTGAAAATTCCACTCTGCTGCGTACGTAGCATCAACATTTTCCACATCTAGTGTCAAGAAAAGAATTCATAACTTTTCGATTTTTTTTTTCATTTTTTTTAATTATTTTATTTTTTATTTTTTTGTGTCCCAACTAGAATGTTTTGGCCATTTGCATTAGAGATGGTGAAAGAAGGTACAGAACATAAAATGTAGCCTGAAATGTACTGAGAACATTTTTTGCCTCAGCTTTCTATCATTTTTCATAGCTGAGTTATCATAATTATCACAACTGTCTGCAAAGGCCAATAATGCCTGTTTTGAACTACCCTTGCATAGGGGTTACATCAACAAGAAATTGATTTTTTTAAAAAAAATGGTCAAGCGACCAGTGCTTTGGTATGGACTAACCCTAAAATTTTCCACAATGTCCAAAAAAAACATAACATTTTCGTCCCAAGGATTATAAAAGAAATCCATTCTTTACAGAGAAAGAGCATGTCTTTGCAATGATTTTCATCAAAAACGTTTGGTTCCATCATGCCCACATGCTGAAAATTCAGGTTTTCGTAACCTAATTTTCCACTACAAAAATTAGGCTACAAGTTCATTGTTAGTCTTTTTTTTTTAGGCTTTTGTAAAATTTGTAATATATATTTTTTTTTCTGAAATCCTCATTATTTGATTGAGCTTTGTGTAAAATTTCAAAGAGATATGACCATTGGTTAAGGAGAAAGGAAATAAAATGTAAGCAAGGGTATCTTGTGACGAGGGTCTCAAAAGTGGCAGACAACCGAGATTTAATGACATTTCAAAGTACTTTAAAATGAAAACCTTTTGAGATAAAGTGAAAATTTTTAGGGGGTTTCTTTCAACCATAAGGGAAGGGTGTATACCAAATTTTATCAAAATCTGATTGGTGGGGGGGGGGGGCATGAACTCGTTGAAATTGCGTAAAATGACCCACAAACATTTTGAAGGCAAATTCGCCAAGTTTTATTGAAAGCAGTTACAGCTCAGTAAATCTCTACATCAGCTCTATTTGGTGCATGGAGGATGTCCAGCCTGTATTCAATCTCACTCCATATGTTCTGTAGCATCTGAAGAGTTACAAAAGCAAGAGAATTCCAAATATAGTCCTGCAGTTCTTTTAGGTCATCTATCTTTTGGCCAAAACACACCATGTCTTTGATGTACCCCCACAGATAAAAGTCTATAGGGGTAACGTCAGTGTTGTGCAGAATGTCAATGGCTTGTCATGTGGCTTAATTTTGTGAACAGTGGCCTTAACAGTGGGCCTTGGAATTCCTAGCTGGCTGTTTGCCTCCCGTATCGATTTTTTCCTGTACAGACACCATTTTTATTTGAGCTACACTAGCGCCGCTACCGCTACTTGTACATGTATGAAAATTTTATAAACCAAACTCTCAAATGTGTTATTGCTTTTGTAATGCTTTGTTAACAAAAGGCTCTGTTTGTTGAAATGTAATAACTATTTAAAAACTGTCAGTTACAATCCAGATACCCTGTATTTATGACTTTTGAAACTTTTCCAGAAATTGGGTGCTATCAACTGAATGAGCGTTTGATGCCAGAATTGGTGGCCACAGCAGAACCAACGCACATCCCCACCTCTCCACTGCGACCAGGAGATAGTCATATTTTATTGTCAGTGCCGAGTGCTACCTTGGAAAATTTATATGAACAGAGCAAGAACAAACAAGATAACTCCTTCCCAGAGAAAAAACAGAGAAAACTGACTTTGCGTGTATCTGACCGACAGCCTGACAGAGAAAGCGAGGATCCTAGAAAATTGTTCAGTGGTAGATTCATTATTGATAGACTAAGAAAGAATCTGGTACCTGAGAATTCATTTGCTTTGAGGTTCCAACCTACAAAATAATCTAAAGCTGTATAAAAGTGCAAAGCAAACGTGTGAATATTGTGTGCATTATAATCACATATTTAAATGATTACACTACTAATGCAAATATTGAATCAAATTAACATTTTTAATGGTGACATATTTAAATACTGTTTTTAATTTGTATAACAGATAAGCTCTTCTTAGTGTATAATGTATTTATAAATAATTTGTCAGGTAAATCATTCAATTTTGGCAATTAAATAAATATTATTTTGAATATCTAATGTGTATATATTAGTAGAAGGTAAAGAAAACCAGGTTAATATTAGAAATGAGTAGAAACTAACATGAGCAGGTTGTTTGACTTCATGGCAGTAAAGTTAAAAAAACAAAAATACAAGCATAATTTAATATTATGCCGCAGGCAGAAACCAGCCAGGTTATAAGGAATGTGGTCCATGTGGTTATTAAACCAACATGGGTAATTATTTGTTGTCTTTCGCCTTCTTTTTGGAACTGTGGCAAGACATGCTTCATGAAATTTATTACAAAAAAAATTAACAACCTGATTTACATCAGTCATATTATCTAATATAGACCAATCTACCACTCCAAGCATATGATACATCTACATAAAATTGGCTTTTTTAAAATTATAAGTGTAATAAGCTTCATTTGTTATTACATCAGTAGATTCTCTTATACTTAGGTGTACAGTCAATGCAGGATGATGGTTATCTTCTTTAACGAGTGGCATTTGCTCCCTACAGATATTCACATTCTTGGAAAAGTTAGTAAGTTCAAGCTCCAAAGTTCTATTGAGGCTATTTTTAATATTGTTAACAGAATGAAGGTTTTAAAAATTCAAAAAATTTAACAAAGCTCTACAAGAGGATCTACTATTAATATCATAGGTAAATTGAAATCTCCCAATTATAAATATATTCGATCCGTGAAATTCAAGGAAAGAATCAAACATATTGTAAAATGATAAATATTTTCTATACCATATACAGGCGTAAAATACACCATAGTGATGTAATAAATCTTATTATGTGTACTAATTTTAACAACTAATGTATCTACCTCAAAATTCAAATTTATTACTTCCGATTTAGTGATTCCTTTACTGCTAATCATAACCCCCCCCCCCCTTTCCAATCTTATTTCCAGGTCTATCTCAACGGTACACTTTGTAATTACCATTAAATACTATTTACACTCTCATACAGCCAGGTTCCAGTAACAATTATAATACCAAAATTATTACTCAAAACATTAATACAAAATTCTGGAATCTTACTATTTAGGCCACGGGCATATAGATAATAAATGCATATTCAGCAGGAGGAAGAGAGAAGCCTGTTTACAGCGGTGGGTCAGAGGACGTACTGCCCAACAGACACTGGCATGCAGCTTTGATTGCCTAGGTGGCAGCACCTTACACAACATCCCTCTTCTTTATTGAAGCTATATGTTTCGTTTGCATATGCTACGTTAATCTTACATATCGTTACAAAACATTTTAAACAAAGTTTCTGACTCTTAATTCAAATTTAAGAACAGCAATCTTTTAACCAAAACATGAAAATTGTACATTTAACTATTTTATCCATAACCACCATACCCATTAACAAAAGAACATATATTAACATACGAAATCCTTCATCCATCCTGGAGGGTTTCTTTCCCTTCGAGGATGCATATACACCAAACTCTCAGCTTCTTCTAACTTTTTATCCTTATTACTTCGACCTGGTGTAGTTGGAGTTACTCTGGGCTGAGCCCTTTCAGGAAATATAATATCATCCCTGTTCATTACCTGAAGAGCAGGGATGAGGAGCCATCTGTTTCGACGATAAGTACCAGTATTCGTTTGTATTAAGTATGATCTAGGATATTTTTATTTAGTTTTAACTGTACCATATTGCTTTAAATTTTTGACCCAGATCCTCTCGCCCAACTTTATATCTCTTAAATGTCTAACTCTGTGCTTCTGTTGTAATTATCACCTTGTTTGTTCTCTGAACCCTTATTTTTGTACAAAATTTGGCTACGATTTAACACTTTAGGTAGTAATTTTACAGGTAACATCAGTAAATCGGATCTTAATTTCCTGTTCAGAAACAATCCTGCAGGAGAATAACCGTTCGCTAATGCAAGCAAACCTTTATAATATGTCATCATTCTTCATTAACAAATGTTTAGCAATTTTAACAGTAGCTTCTACTCCTTGAGACTGACTATGATATGGCGAACCTGTTTGGTGAGTAAAGTTATACTCCTTATCAATACAACGAAATTTATACTGATGCGGTCCATTATTAGATCTGATTACATTACAAACACCATATCTAGCAAACAATTGTTTCATTTTTGTTATTATCACTTCTTCAGTCATTTGTTTCAACGGAAATATCGAAAAAAACTGTGAATAGTAATCTGTGGCAATAAGGTTCCATACACCTTTACATTTAAACAAATCTATTCCCACCTGTTGCCATTGTCCATCAGGTAAACTCTCCCTGAAAAATGGTTCTTTACAGCTGTGGGTCGGAGGATGTACTGCCCAAAAGGCACTGGCATAGTGCAGCTTTGATTGCCTAGGTGGCAGCACCTTACGCAACACATACTATAAAGGTTAGTGTCTGTGGTCCAGGTGTTTCAGTTCTAATGTGCACCCCTATACATCATCATATGTCGTGAACACAGATGTCATTGTCGTGGCTCTACACACCTCTTCAAAAGGAGGAAATATTAAAAGCTTTGGATTGATTTTGGTACCAGGACACCAACTAACATCTGAGATCCACAGTCTTTCATTCAATCACAGGATTCGATACTGTTTACACATTCAGCCATAAAGTAAAAATGGATCTTGGAAATTATGGATTGCCTTCCATGTATTAACAGTGCTCTTGGACAGTTGCTTACAGAAGTGGCCAGGTGAAGAGTCCCTTATATTTGCATCAAAGAGATTTGTTTTTCTTCTGTATGAAAAGCATCACACCTTAACAGCATAAACGACTATACAGGTTTTCTGCCCATCAACATGACAGGTACAGTGGGATCTATGAGTATTACCATGTAAATTGTCCATGACTATTTTCATTAATTCTTCTCTTGCATCCTGTGTGTTTTTAAGCGATGGATTTTCATGTATGATGGTGCAGAAGCTGCCAACAGCTTGTTTTGTTTTCTATTTTAATTCTTGAAGCTCTTATTGCATCAAATAAAGTGCACGATTATGATGATGGACAATTTGCATGGTAATACTCATGGATGCCACTGTACCTCTCTATAAGTTTGACTTTCCTGTCATAGGTAAAACAAGGACTCTCCTATAGGAACGTTACTTTATTATTTTATAAGAATCAGTATGCTCCTATACAACGGCCTCTTTCCCAAACCGACATTTTGTGGACTTCCTTTCGAAACGCAGACAAATTATATTTTGTTAATTAGATAAAGCTGCAAATGTTGAAGAAAATTATAAATTCAGAAGATTGCTAGAAATTAAAGAATGATAATTATCTCTTACTTACAAATTATGGAAAGCCAGAAAGGCAAAATACTAAATTATCAGCTTAGCAACCCTATCACCACCCTCGGTTCCTTCCAAACTCCCGTGAGGAAACGAGGCTGATGTGACCGCGCAGTGGAGCATGCTATAGAGAGTCCTATGGGTCTCGAGAATGTTCATTGAAAAATACAGATGTTACAATCAAAACCAGCATGTTTCTAAGAAACCAGATGAAGTTATATATATTAACATGAGTTTTATTGCAAGTCTTGAAACCAAATTGAAAAATATAATAAGGTTAACAAAATCTTTTGGAACCATTCTATCGTTCCATTAATTCATCTAAGTTACATTATAGACACATACCAAATATCAATTAGACTTAACGAACTCTACCTTACAGGAATAACGCTAGTGTACGTGCAGTGTATCAGATCGGCGTGCTACCCAGAACTCGAGTGCTTCAGCCTTCCTGGTAGCTCTTGAACACTCGAGCTCGTCTTGTGCAGCACCAATCAGATCACGCCTGACGTCATCTCTAGAGTTCGTTAGTGTACACAACATCTTGAAAGACCCGTTTACATAACAAAGTGGTCTTAACCTCCCCCACTCGGGGGTAATTTACAAAAATTACACCTTAGTTATGATACCATTCTAATTTAAGTATGTTCTGGGTAGCCAGCGCCGTTATTCCAATAAATCTGATGTTGTGTGTCGCAACATAAAGCTAGGCATACAGACCCCATCTGAAATATACAAAATCGAGAACAGTATCTTCGTAACTTGTATGAACACCCTGTATAACATTTATAAATCAAGCATATGTATATTATTTTGATTACTTTTCACATTAAAAATAATTAGTATACAAATTATTTACAAATGTATGTGTCGACACATCATTAATGGATTTGCAACAGTGTTTTTGGATTTTTAGATTACGTAATCTTTAACGTTCGTTCAGTAACACATGTCCGGAAAGGAATTCAAAAGTCTGACCTTGAGTCAGTTAGGCAGGTACAACTTGAAATAAAGACATGCCTATACAGCAGACTTCTACAAGTAACAGATGGTTACACAGATAAGATGCAACACAAGGAGTTCTGACACGTGTTTTGGGTAGCACGTCGATAAAGAAAAAAAAATCTGGGAGTTCTAATCATGAAGTCGAGACAGATACCTTTTCAATTGACTAACATGAGCTCGACGAATTTTCCTGGAGTCATTTACATTTTCTAATAAAACACTATTACCCCCCAGAAATTTTATTATCTGATAAGGTCCAGCATATTTCATACTCAATGATTTCGTTATATTTTGTGCTAGACTAGAGATTTTATGCGTCTCTACTAAAACTAAGTCACCTACAGAAAATCCTATGTCTGCAATTTTTTTAATATATATTTTGTCTCGCTTATGCCACATTTTAACCATATTTTCAATGGCAAGTTCCCATTTATTTATTAAATCTTGTTTTTCAAGATGTTCATCCGACAAGATAAATTGCCATTTAACTTCTAGAGGAGAGTACAACTTCCTACCCAAAAATAATTCTGCCGGAGACATGTTTAAGGTTTCATGATATACTGAATTGATACTAAAGACAATTTCTTGTAAAACACTTGACCATTTGTCTTGTCGGTTGTGTATATAAGTTCGCATGGAACTTTTAATAGTAGATATGTATCTTTCACTCAAGTTTGCCGCCGCATGGTATGGCGAAATTGTAATATGACGAATTCCCATGGAGTATAAATAGGAGGTGAAATATTGACTTTTAAAATAATCTGCATTATCAGTTACACATTCATAAGGTACTCCTAGTAACATAAATGTTTTATGTAGTAATTTGACACACATTTTAGAACTAATCTTAGCCATTGCGTGACATACACAAAACCTAGTAGCGGCATCTACCATTATTAATATAAACTTATTTCCACCAGACATTGGTAACGGACCTATTACGTCCATAAATATACATTGCAAGGGTAATTTTATGATTTCTGACATCAAAGCATTAGACGCAGGTACATTTCTTTTCTTTGCCTTTTGGCAAACATCACAACTACTTACAAATCGTTGAATGTGATTTTTCATACCTTCCCACGTAAATCTAGACTGTATTTTCTTGAGTGTTTTTACCCAATAACAATGGGATCCACCAATTACATTCGAGTGAAAATAATCGATTATCGAATTTTGTAAATGTTCTGGTACACATATTTTAAACGTTTGATTTATTGCACGAGTTTTCTTGTACAAAATATTATTAACTAACTTATAATCTGGAACCAATTCTTTATTACTTATTTTCTCTATTATTCGGGACAATATTTTATCTTTTTTCTGTTCCAAATCAAATGATAAAGAGAATAATGGATGAAAATACATACATTCCCAAATTAACATGTTGCAATTCTTCAAGTTCCAAATTTTCGGTATCAAATTCTTGACTGTTGTAAATGCGTGAGAGAAAATCGGCAATAACATTAGCTGTGGTGGAAATGTGAGAGATTTCAAACTGATATTCGGAAAGCTTTTCTAAATATCTAGCATACAATGGATATTTCTTAGCTCTTCTTATCATCCATGTAACACTGAGAGAATCCATCTGAACCGTAAATGGTCTTAATTTTAAATAGAAACCAAATTTCTCGATAGCTAACATTAAACCCATTAATTCTATTTCATATATAGTTTTTGATTTATGTTTCTCTTTCAACCGTTTGGAATGAAAATAAACAGGTTTTAGTTGACCCTGTTCATTTTCCTGCAACAACGTGCATCCGAACCCCTTTAAGCTTCCATCCACTTGTACTGTGAAGGGTTTATTTAGGTCAGGTAGTTTCAGAACTACAAAATCTTCAAAACATTGCTTTAGTTTGTCGAAGGCAGACTGTTGAGCCTGTCCCCACTGAAATTTAACTCCTTTAACCTTTAAATGGTGCCATTATTTCATGAAAATTTGGAATAAATGGGCTGAAGTAAGAGAGAAACCCACAAAGTCTATTTAAACCTCTCATATTTTTAGGAGGTGGAAGTTTATGTATAGCGGTTATTCTATCTGGGTCCATGCATAATTTTCCTGATTTAACAATGAATCCCAAATATTGAATTTCTAATTTCATGAACTGACTTTTAGTAGGGGAGATGGTGACCCCCCATTGCTTAAATCTGTCGAATACAATTCGAAGGTGTCTCAAATGTGTCTCTTTATCTGGGCTAAACACAATTACATCATCTGCATAGAATTCCAAAATTTTACCTTTCAAGTCACCCAAAATTTTATACATAATTCGAGCTAAGCTACTAGGGCCAATTTTAAGACCAAATGGGATCCTAGTGTACTGGTAAAATCCCGAGGAGGTCCCGAAGGCAGTCAGTGCTTTCGAATCCTCAGTTAATTTAATGTGATGAAAAGCCTTTTTTATGTCTAAAACACTATAAACATTTCCTTGGCTAATTGACACCAAACTTTCAGACAGTTGAAGATTACTTTAATATATATATATAATATTAACTTACGTTTTGCGAGTATCGAGGTAACTCCTGCGACGGTTCGGGGACAACTGCTCCCTTCCTCAGGCTGCTCATGTTTAGGTTATGCATAAATCATAACCACGTCGAACTCTCCATATGTTCAGGATATAGGATTGGTAAAAGGTGTATGGTTAAAAAACAGTAAAAATCTAAAACCCATTACAGATACACGTCAAACTACCATGCCGTTTTCCCAATTAGAAACTGCTCCATGGAATGTTAAAACTTTAAAACTGTGAGTAGCCACGGTCCGCGTGTGCAGCAGTGCTCCAATGTTTCCTCGTTGAGCGCGAGGTAGGGTGCTTCCCCTCCCTTTCCCCCCTCGGGTATCGAGGTGAGCAGCCTGAGGAAGGGAGCAGTTGCTCCCCGAAACGTCGCAGGAGTTACCTCAATACTCGCAAAACGTAAGTTAATATTATATATATATATATATATATATTAAACTTGTGAGTAATTCGCACAACCTTCATCATGTATTCATGAAGATTTCTTAGTTACCATATCAACAAGCTCGGGTATAAAAGTGAGAAAATTTTGACAGCTAACCAGAGACATATAGGGTCTTCACCCCCATGTGCTCTCTGCCCAACAGTCCCTTCAACAGGGTCTTCACCCTCGAGACGAAGACTTAGCTGTCTGAGGATCACTTCGAAAACCTGGAAGGGGGACGAGGTCTTCACCTAAACCTGACCAGGACCTTTCATTTGATAATCATCAGCAGAGTCAGCAATAAGGCGACCCAGGGTCTTTACCCAGAGGTACCTAATTCTCACCGCTAACGAGATTTTTAGTATTTCCACAGGATCAAGCAACGTCAAGAAGATCTACACAAACTTCATTCTTGGAAGAGTGGTATTACATGAGCTGATGATATCCAGATCAGATTAGAAAAGACAGCAAAATTATCAAAGTAAATAATCAGATAATATAAACTCAATCTGTTCGAGGACAGAACAGATAAATTTCGACCTGTATCGCTGGCAACGGACTAGGTGTTACCTCAACCTTACTAAAGAGTCCGATATAGAAGTTAATGATACCTGAGGTGGCCAAGGAGCCGAACGAGGGTATGTGACAAATAAACCATTGCAAACACCGTCCACTGGATATACCCTATGTCAGCCTGTTTTACTCTACATGCACTAAAGGGAATGCATTGTGTGTGTGTGTATAAACACTTAACCCCCCCCCCCCACCAGGTAGGCACCTCGAGCTGCATAAATCTGTCAACTATTCCAGACGTCTGACTGGAAACCACATATTACCAATGACTTACCATTTTTTGCTATCTGCTCTAATAACAGAGTTGGTCTGTGATGTCAGACTTTTGAATGACCCTGTGTATGTATAGAGATTGTCAAAAGACAACTAGTATTATTTCATAGACTCAGTCTACCACTAATTTTGGTGCATCGTTGAATTCTGGAACTTCCAAAACACAGTGAATGATTCCAAACCTGATAATTTGGGTGAAATTCTTGTTTTTAGATTTTGGCGGCCATATTGACCACCATATTTAATGATACATGAAAAAATTGGTCTTTTAAATTCCTTACTTTCATAATAGAGTTTCAAACTGCAACTTGCAATAAAATAAGATGCCATGAATGATAAATAACTGTAATGAAGTAACAGAATTCAGGGATGGAAATCAATAGGCCTGGCAACACTGACGTGGACCGCGCTGAAGGCTCCTTCCCCGTGCCACCCGCCCGCGCGATGCGGTTCTGCGCAGGTTTCTTTGCTTGTGGTTCCACTATACTTTACTCCAATAAACACATAAACCTCTCATATATTTTCGGTTTTAATGACGAAAAGTAATAGACATATTTTTTCAATACTTTAGTGTTACTGTTAAACAACATGTTTATGTTGTTTATTTAATGCCCATACAATGACATCAAAATAACAGCAATCTTTTAACTTAAATCCCTACATGATTTTGCAATATATCGTATTTACCGAAGTATAACTGACTGACTGACTGATTTAGTTTATTTTACTTCGCGTTTTGTGCCTCTTGGCTAATTTGCGAAGATGAGGATGAGTGATGAAAGGATGAAATTGATGAATGGACATTCACAAACAACCAAGCCCGACCGGGATTCGAACCCGGGACCCTTGGCGTCGCAGCGCGATGTGCTAACCGCTCGGCCACAGGGTCGGGCTTACCGAAGTATAAGACGCACCCCATTTTTTTAATACATTTTTTAGGATAAAGCTTTATCATTGAATTTATAATTAATTTCAAGTATTTCAAATATAAAGTAATGTGTAGGTCAACTTTCAACAAATAACTTACCTAATTTAACTAGGAAAGAATACATTTTAATCATCTTGGTCACACACTGCAAGGAAACAAGAAAGAAATCGTCTAACTCAAAACACAGAAAATATCCAGAAGTGGAGGTAATCAAAAACTAACTGTCGGCGTGACACACCCTGTTTTTCAGGGTTTTTAAAAGAAAATGGTGCGTCTTATAAGCCAGGAAATACGGTAATTTGCTAGTTCATAAATATAGGAAATTAATTCTTTATATATATTTAATGATATTATCAGGCCCGTAGCCAGGAATTCTTTGCAGGGGGGGCAAAGTCAATCCTAGAGGGGGCAAATTTTAAATATATTGGGGACTGTATCTACTTGATATTTACAGGTCGATAATGTTAAAAGACGATTAATATGTACCAACAGCTTTGGACCTCTCTGCAGAACTGATTAAGGGAGCCCTTTATAAATCATGCTTCATAATGATTCCCTCTAGTTTCCAGTAGGCAAGATTTCTACGTACAAAGGAATCTAACGAGAATCCAACACCATTGTGTTGTGTTATGCAAGGAAAATCGAATTAATTAAATAATAATGGTTGCATATTATCTACACTTGATGAATTGTGTAAAAATGTACTTGCTAAAATATGAAAACATGGGTCCCTTAGTCCACCACGGAATCTATTTCCTTCAAAGGGGAGTCTCTTGCATCACTACAGACAATGTTTGCCTAATGGTTACGTTAACCATTTTGCAAAATATTGTGTGAATTGTATTACATTATAGTTGAAATACATGTTTTGACACCTGACAAATAAATAAGAATCCCTTGATTGATTAATGAGTTCTTGGATTACAATGTCATCATTAATATTTCATATTAAGTTTCATAGAAAGAAATTGTTTTAATAGGGCGCACATAATTTTACAGGACGCCATGGAGAACTTAAATTTCTTTTTTCATATAGATGGTTTGGCTCCCAGGGCTGACTCCCGCCGCCCCTTAGCTATGGCTCTGGACTTGGACTATAAGAATAGAAGGAAATGCGAGCGCAGCGAGCAAGAAAATTTTAGGAGATGTATTTTTTATTTGTATAAAATTTGAAATCGAGGGGGGAAGGGTGCAATTGTCCCTCTGTCTCCCTTGCAAGTGCCCTTTGCCGTCTGGAAGAAGAATGCAAGAAACACGTAAAAACTAATTCCATCATGAGTATCCAATTGTCCAGCTATTCTTAGATTCTCCTAGTCTTGTTATTTTACTTCAATGTTTGCTTCCCCTAGAATGGATTTCCATCCAAGGTCGGTGGGGGAGGCAATGCCCCCTGCCCCCTGTGGTTGCGGCACTATTTATGAGTGTATCTTCATCAATTTCACGTCATCACTCATTGTTGCGATTAGCTACGTGGCAGAAAAGCAAAGAAAAGTAACAAAAATAAAATATCCACTCCCTTCTCTCTCTACCATATGAATCACTATTACCAAAAGGTAGACTTGGGAAACAAAAATTTAAGCAGTTCCAAGTTCATAGAAAAACATCCAAGAAACACTTCCGAACGCATAGGCACCTTTAATATAAGACTACTCAAAGTGTCACAACTGTTCTAGATACTGAAAATTGCGAAATCATTTCCCGAAGTTTGAATCTGGAAGTGAATTTTCCCCCCAATCCTGATACGACATTATACGGAATCCCATGCACCCTAATAATGATTGATTGATTTGGTGTTTTATGTCCACTTTATGCACAGTAAGGCTAATCGGGACTTGACCTACAGTTAAAGTGAGATCCGAACCACTATGTGCCTCCACCGGGTATCGAACCCGGGACCCCTTGATTACAAGACGACGACGCTACCACTGTGCCATCGGGGAGACCTATATACACCCTAATAAATCACAAAATCAATAAGTGTCTTTGTTATGTTGCTAGAATAACACATGATATAATTTTAAGGATTAGTGCGAATTCTAGGTAGGAATGTGGTCTACATTTTCACAGGGGGGGCAAGGTAGGCTCTCAGGGGGGGCAGTTGCCCCCCTTGCCCCCCCTCTAGCTACGGGCCTGGATATTATTTAATAAGTGACATATTTACTGACTTTTGGATAAACAATTACCTCCATCCTGTTGGCGCTCCCATTCCGGCCCTGATGGTTGGTTTTAAGTGCCCCATGAGTTTTTGTCTGTTGACGAACGGTGAGTGAGTAAACGAGGAAGCTAAAACTCGATATGAATGAAGCCAAGCGTCGCCAATTCCCTATATAAGTCGGCACTTGGATGTTTCTCGCCATCTCGAGCCAGTTCTTGAGTAGATGCTTGTTTACTCTCTCGCGGACGGAATTAAATTGTCGCCGTTAAATGCTCAGCAAGCTCTCGACGCACAGAGAGACTTATAACGTTTTCGCCCGAAGTTTACGTTTCTTGGCAAGTGGCGTTGTTCAGTCGCTTCATCAGATGCGATTATTTTGCTTCTTTGCGGAATGCAGCCCTGATAGATACGCTGGCTGATATCCAGAGCCTCGAGGAAGGAGAGGCGTTGAAAAACTGCATCGCCTATGAAAAGAAATCACGCACCAAACTCTCACGTGCAGGGTGGCGAAATTATGTTTATAACGTCTCTGGCTATTCTGTATTTGCAGCTTGCAAGCGAGTCGAATCTCTCAAATCCTCCAATCACCGACTGAGCCGCTGACGTCATCTCCCTCCCGCACCTATCGCTAATCTTCACGTCTTCAAGCTGTACATTGTGGGTAGGCTCGGTAGCTGGACATTCGAAGTCAGTCTGACTGTACTTCACGAAAGGAAAATATTAGGGCTAAACTAATATCGCCAATACACATACCTCTACCGATGCTCAAACCGATACCTACCGATACCGATATTAGAACCGATACCCGAACCGATTTCTACCGATACCGATACTCGAACCGATTCCTACTGATACCGATACTCGAACCGATTCCTACCGATAGAGGTAAAGGTGGTATTATGAGCCATTCATATATTATGAGCCCCCCCCCCCCCCCAATATCTGTTTATGGAGTGGCCTCAGCCTGGTGGCGATGATTTGAACTGCTAATTTAGTAACGCCTTTTGCCGCCAGAGAGTTCTCGTTCAGTTGCAGCTGATAGTTTATGAGTGAACGTGTTCTTTTTGTTTTCTCGATCTAAAAAACTTTGAAAGGTAAGTGTTTTGCTTTTAATTGCAGTACTTATTCATTTAAATTCATCCAAGTGCATTATTGCATTGGATAAAGCATGTTTAAAAGATTATTTTTGTGTAGATACTATGTAATTTTGCAAGTAACAAAGATTCGTTATGCATGTTCCAATTCCAATATGGCAAGGGTTGTAAAATGAGCCCCAATCGTGCTTGGTATATGAGCCCCCAAACTTTAAACCACTACAGGAGTGGTTTCAACTTTATCTTTTCAGATGTCACGAAAAGTGCTAGGTCCAAAAAACAAGACCAAAAGAAAGAAACTGGAATACTGAAGATATGGTTAAGGCGATCAAGACTGTAAGAAACAAAGATATGGGATTGAAAAAGGCATCAAAAATGTTTCTTGTTCTAAGACCTACTCTTCAAACACAAACTAAAAAAAAAGCATGCAGTGAAACCGAAGCTTCATCAAGATTCAGACGAGGAATCCTGTGAATCAGATATCGATTCTGGAGAAAAGGTCTTAGAAACACCAATCGGAGTGGAAAGTCCCGGTGATGAAGAAGCAGTTTGTCTGTTCTGCGATTGTCTATTTTCGGCAGATGACCGAGGAGAACTGTAGGTGCAATGTCTCATCTGTGAAATGTGGGCACACAACAACTGCGCTGGATGCGAGAAGGATATTTACATTTGCAACTTTTGTAAATGTACATTACAAAGAAACAAAATCAAACTTTTCAAATGGTTTCTTAATGACCCTTTCAATTCATTTTTAATTACCCTTATAATTGGTTTTGTAATGATTTTTTCAATGATCTTGTTATGAACTCTTTTATGGTATTTCACATCATAATATCTTTTTAAAGGTTTTGTAATGAATAAAATGTTGTTTGTATGATTTAATTTGTCATACACTTTTCTAAACCAGTTATTCTATTATTTTTTCCTAGGGGCTCAGATTACCAGCACAAAACTTTTTTTCCACAAATTGACTTGTTTTGTATTATATTTTTTTCATATCCTTAAAGTTGCTCAAATTTGTTTATATTTTAACAATAGTTGTATGAAATGTTGTAGTTAAAGTTGTCATAAGAATCTGAACAAAAACGTTAAAAACCAAATTTTAAAGAATACAAAACAAAATGGGGGCTCATAATACCACCTTTACCTCTACCGATACTCGAACCGATTCCTACCGAAACCGATACTCAAACCTATACCTACCGATATTGGAACCGATTCCTACCGATACCGATGCTTGAAAAAGTAACTATTAAAATTGTTCGAAATATTGATTAATATTAATCCAGGCCAATTATAAGCATCAGTTTACCAGAGTTTTCCTTTAAAATGTTGCAGAATTACACCAAAAGTAAAAATAAGTAAAGTGCTCCCCTGTGCATAGCACCACGCCATGAAGGCGTATAGGGGGTGTGGGGGTAACTCCCCACACTTTCTTGATCTGGTCGTGAGTAGGGGTGATGTGATCAGCATCACGCCCCTGACCGCCTTTACCCCCCAGGGTTTCCCCCAGGTACCCATGTTATTCGACGCTGGGTGGGCGACGGGGCCGCTTCCAACGTTAGAAAAGTTCGAACCCGGGACCTTTAGCATGGTAGTCAGACGCGTTACCGACTGAGCCACCGCGGCCACTGTTGTGCAATGTCGTCGCAAGGGATTCCCCAAAGGACGCGAACGAAGATGTTGACGGGAGTGGGGTGGGTGTGCGTTCTGCGTGAGCTGGTATCGACGAAAATTGGCATGTGTTGAATGGCACCAAAACACAAAGAAAATTTCCTGAGCGAAGGGCACATTGCCGCGTGATTTTTTGACAAGAGCGTACCCAATTTCTTAGTGGACCGCCCAACACCGACGACTTCTCTCCACCCGTTTTGCCATTATTCACTTCGGAAAATCATTTTCCCACGTTTTCAAACGTCAATAACTCGGCAACAAAGCCGTTTCCGGAATTTCGTTACATGAACTTTCCACCTTAATTTCACTCGTACAATCATCTCCCAAGCGTTGTAAACGAACTTACGAAACACCCTGTGTATATTTTTTTTTTACTGTCAGTCATTTTAAATTTTACATATATCCTATTCGTCATATTTTCAGTTTTTAAGGTCAAATTTTGCTAATTTTAAGGGCATAAATGCATGCATATTACAGAAGTTTTTAGGTCATAAATATCCGAACCCTAGTAATCACCACATATTCTGCATTTGTGCAAAATGAATAGAAACTTCAAAATTTGCCTTACTTCCAGGATAATTAGACTCCTCGAAAGTGTCGCGTTACTTTTTGTGGACCCTGCAAATCATCCAAATGCCAGTAGAGTATCGACTAGTATCGGTGAATAAAATGCAACCGATCATTTCCGATACCGATACATCGGCATCAATATCGGCTCAACCGCAGACACAACCACGTGTTTCTGCAACTGAATAAGCATCTCGGAGGACAGCGCCACCACGGCGACGATAGCCTCAAAACGGCCGTGTTGCAGTGGCTGTCAACTCAGGCGGCAAACTTCTATGACGACGGAATACAAAAGCTTGTTGTTCGATATGATAAGTGCCTTAATATTGGTGGCAATTATGTGGAAAAGTAAATAAAAGTGTGGTCTTTCATGTAACAATAAAATTGTTACAAAAAGTTTACTTGTTTTTTGTACATATCAAAACGGTACTTACTTAAAAAATGCCCCTCGTATGTAACAAAATACTTCTAAGGGTCAATTCGTACATTGCACCGTCAGAATAAAGATGATGTCAAGTTAAGGAAAGAAAATATGCAAAAAAATAATTGTCTCATTGAAGCCGGAAGTTGTCAGAAAAGAATTACAAATATGCCCAATTCGTCTCGCATGTGTAAGCGACAAAATGATCTGATTTCAATTTGAATTAGTTTATTTAACGTCGCATTTGTTCCACTTTTAGATAATCTCGACTGTGATAAGATGAAATGGATATTTGATGAAGGGACAATCACAAACATTGGCTCTATGAACGACGCAGCACAAGCCCCACACAGTGGTGGCTCGTGGTCTGGCTCTATGGGTGTGGACTTCAGTCTATCGTCCAGAAGTGTTATACCACGCCTGTGAAATACTCACACCCGTTTTTACGTACATAATGAAGCTTAATATATTGGCAACCAAAGTTTTGATCACCTTTCACTGAAAATGGGGCTATGACAGAGTTATACGTATTTCATGATTTTTTTAACACGAATTTTTTTACAAATTTCAATTTCGGAAATTATCCAGCCAATCACGAGAAGAGCTATGTTATTGTGCAGTATGTAATTCAGCATTCGATAACCTGACAAAATCACTCAAAGCATAGAAATACCGATCTACAATATCAATACTATTGTCGATTTGCAAAATATTTCGTAAAACCTTTCTCCCCGGCTCTTCTGATATTAATGAACAAAGAGAATAATAACATTGTCGTACACCAAAAAAGCCGATCCAACTACGACATGGAGGAAATAAGTTGTAATCTATCTAGCAGTTGTTGACACACTGATCAAACCAAGCAAATCAAGCGAAATGAAGAGAATAATAAATGTTAGAGCAAATAACAGTACTTACTAAGTTCACACTGCGCTGCTTCGTAACAGTACTTCAGAATTTTCCTTCTCTTCCATTGTATCCATATATTACTCCAGTTGTTACAGGCTTTGTAGCTAACTTCCCTCCAAAAATGCAATAACGTTAAGTCTGTTTTCGCTATGTACAGTTTCCCTATTCATCATGAAATCAAACACTTTGCACTGAAACAGGAACGACTTTTAACGCAGTTACAGCCACACAATGCAAAACAGCTGACTATTTGATGCACGCTCCCTCTCCGCGGGTTGATAATTCGGCTAATGCGCCACAGAGACAGTTTATTTTGGTCAAGATGCACGAAGCAAAGGCATGCTTAAAACACTTGTTTTGGTTTCAATGGCCCTCTCCTCCTTTTCTTCCCCTGTTATGCTCGGGACAATATACCATCGAAATTTCCCTTTCATAAAAAAAAAAAAAATCCCACAATTTGCGATGATGTATGATTTGCATCGACTGCGTCACACGATCTCCAATGGAATGGGTTTGCAACACTACATTTGCTCGCACACAGATCGCTGCGTTCACAGCCTTCCTAAATGATGCAACCTCCCCTCACACGGCGCTCAAGCCAAAACACCCAATCAGCGTCCTTTACGCGACTGCTGCAACAGCGTCATAGCGAGCAAAACTACCATTGTGTTCCAGCCCCGAACGAGGCCTGGTCTACGCGGGTTGATATCACGGATCGCAGACTTCTCCACCATCTCTCTTGGTGGACCGGCGTGGGAACACTTGATGTTTCGAAGGGGATAGAGTTCAATAAATAAGTATAATAATAATGATTTGCATTACAGATTTATTTGGGTGTGCACGTGCGAATAGGCAGAAGCCGCTACTGGTTTCACAGAGGATCTATGCGTACTAGCTGTGAGTCCAGGCGGCAGGTTCTTGTTCAGCGGGGTGAAACTCATACTGTCCGACTGCCTTAGCCGAAACCATGGACAGAAGTGCGCATGCGCCAAATGGACTTGTTCAGTGTCAAAATAGGGGTGACGGCAGAAATCACAGACCTCTCATACAGACTGAAAACGATGAGCTTTTGTTTGAAGCCGTGTATAGTCCTGGGGCTAGAAATATGGCGGAGATGCACATTAGAGCTTGTCAAGTTTTCATCTTTGTGAAGAAATTATTTGTACTCACTTATGGAGTGTAATATGTAGAGTTATATACTTCTTAGTAAACTTAAAAATTGAGATATTTTGTGGTGCAATGGCTCACAATCTTCAAAATAGTTGTTACAAGTAGAAATATTAAGGCATGATCGCCGCCATGATAGTATCCCCCTCTTTACGAAATTTTTGGCTTCAAAGTTGACCATATAAAAAGGCTCACGTTTCCGGTCTGGTACCTGGAGGTCTGTGACTGCAATGACAATTTTGGGAAGGTAAAAGTTTCGTGAAAATTGTTTGCTGTGCAAACACCAATGAAACAAGTAGAGATAGGTTTCAAATTTTGGAAGGGTTCAGAATGAAAATAAAAACAAGCAAGTCTATGTAAACGAAATTTCACAGTGTAGTTTGGCTTGTGCTTCTACGTGCTACCCCTCTCACGTTTGGAATAGACCTTTCCAGCTAGTTTTGTCTACATTGGCTGAACTGTACAGGCGCACTTGTGGCTTTCGTCTATCCAGGCGCGGTTCTACCCTTAGGTCACAGGGTCACGTGACCCTCCATCCATTATGTATCTAAAAGGAACTATAATTATAACAGTTTATGCTTGTTTGCAACGCTTGTATTGTATTTGCTTTGCCGCATGCACTTTTTATCTTAGCGAAGACGGCTACAGTGGGTTGGACGAAACTTGGCAAGCAAGGGTTACATTCTGGCTGCGGACTTCCTGCCTCGCTGCTTTAACATCATCCCTCTTTGATCCCTCCATTCTGACGTGCGAAAGAGGTCGGGGGGGGGGGAGGGTTATGGGTGTTTTCATTGTGAATGGTCACAATATCGCTGAGACCCAACACTTGCGGTGGTTTTTCGTTTTCCCGATAGATGGTGGCTGGGTTCATTTGCTGTACCTTACCGAACAAAAGAAATGGGGGGTGACTTTGGAAGACGGAGGTGGGGAAGTCTTGTCGAGGTTCGATGTGCTTTGAAACGTTTTCATAAACTTCTGTTATTTAGTAAGTTTTTTACTGACGTGTTACCGTGCGCGTGAAAGTAAAGCAAATGAATCAGGCGAGATATTGCAAAGTCAAATTTTAAATCACCAAGACCGATTGTTGGCCAAAGAATTAGGCCCGCCAAAACCACAGCTTTGCCTAAATCAAGTGTTCAATGATAAAAAAACAGAACATACAACAGAAATTTTAATAGAAATATATACGAAAAATGGGAACGGATGTGCAGGTGTCCTGTAGCTAATTCCAACCCTTCTTTTTTTGTTTTTGTTTTCTGTGCATTTTATTCAACAGAAAAGACACATTGATTGAGAAATTTGCTACAGCCAAAAATAGGAGAATAGAATTGATACACAAGAAATATTATATAACAAGGTGAACTTTTCTAAAGTATTACATATTTTTAATTTGATATACAATTGTATATTAAACGCCGCTGAGATGACTTCCATTACTTCTAAGATATAGCCTATATTTTGAATGTGCCCTTCCCCTTGCAGCCCCACGAGCCGCCACTACGTATATCCATGTTTTTTCGTGCACTGCCATCTATCGTTGAAGTAGAGAAACAATTTACGGTTGGGATCCAAGTAACTCCTTGTGTCGACGGTTAGATGTCGCTAGCGGACGAAGACCACAGAATTTAACTACCTAAGAGACAATGAATCTTCCACCGTCTATTTTATCTATGGTCCGGTTGGCCTGCAACATTGCAGTCACCGAGGTGTAATACGTCATAGCGAGGTTGGCTTTTGGGTGGGTGCCTTCAGCGAAGTCACCCCAGAAGACCAAAGTTCTATTCGCAGAAGTAGTGACGTGACGTGACAATGAATTTCGTATCAGGGAGGGGTATGTCTATAAACCGGTGGTTGGGCCAATACCACATCCAAAATTATAATTTGTTTGGAGCTGAGCCTTTCTATTATAATAATAATAATAAAAATAACTAACTTTCTAAAAGCTTCATGCTTTCGTCGCCAGAGATGGTAGATTGAGAACTTTTCCTTCCTCCCCCTCCGAAAAGTTCCCGTAGTACAGTACTTGTGATGCAATATACGAGGGTAGATCATTTAAACTAAGAACGGACTTCAATAATTCAACTGTTCTATACTTATTTCAGTTTCTTTACGATCAAATATGATCCCTATGGCTTCTTAAAGCGTTACGCAGTCCACTCCCTCACAGTGATTCACCCCTTACACCCCACTATTGCGCTAATGTGAATGAATTTGCAATGTCTAAGTTGAACTGTTAATTGAAACACCTTTCTCTATAAATATAATTTAATTCTTCATGTGGTACTTTCCAACACACACACTCGTGTATCCCTCCCGATGGAATATTGGCAGTGGCGGAGATTGAATGCCGATACTGGGGGGAGGGGGGCAAGGACAGTTTACCCTGTGTAAAAAGTGGGGAGCAAGTGCTCCTCACGCCACTCCTCCCAATCCCCGCCACTGTGTATTGGTAATGTCTACCTCCGTTCTTCAATGATAAGCAGAGCGTGTGTGTCCTAAATTGAGAAAAAAGATTAAAACTGATGCGAGAATGAAGATATTGGCAGAGGAAACTACCCCTTACGAGTTTTCTTTTAATGTTTAAAAAAATAGTGGTGACGCCTTGTAATAAAAGGGTCTCGAGCTCGATACCCTGTGGAGGTACAAAGTGCTTTGGAATCCACTTTAAACTATAATTACAATCCCGATTAGCCTTTCTGTGCATAAAGTTGACTTAAAATTAAACCATATTTTCCCCAATCTTTATTGGTCCATTCATTTGGGGAAACTTATATTTGGAAGATCGTGTTTCTGTAAAATTTGGTATTCGTTGGTTACAATGCTGTTCGTGTGAGAGCTCTAATTGGCGAAATATACGAATGTATGTATGTAAATAGAATGAAGCACCAATGACTTGATTAGCTTGGGACCCATATGGTTTCCTCTTGGACCATCTCAAGCGAACATTGGAACATGGTGCCTTCAACATAGGCTCCATCATTTTCTATTCGTCCTCCCTCCTCTAATCCAGACGTTTATTCACAATTTTCAATGTGTTAAAAGGGTTTATTGTCCATTGTATTAGTTGTAATGACGTCCAATCTGCTTGTCCACCTTCGTGGCGGACTGGTTAGCCAAGGTCTACCAGGGTCCCAGTTTCGAATCTCGTGAAAGACATGGATGTTAGTTGTGCTAAAACTCACGAACAAATATAATAAGTGATAAGAACTATAACCCTGTGTAGGATTTTGGTTTCTCTCTCTCGCTGAATATAAGAAAGGTTTGGTTAATGTAAAGGCCGATAGATGGCACTGAGCAGATATTACGTCACTCAGTCTGCCGATTGAGCGTAGGTATTCTGAATCACTTCACTCCACTTCCAGCTGACACACTTCCAACTCATAATCAAACAGGGCACCCGACGTGACGGAAGAGGTCAACATAGGAATGGAATTAGTCGTACTTAGTATGGTGAAGGTTTAATTTCTTTCGTAGATAATTAGTTTAACATTATTTTACTTTTTGTAGAATTAATAGTATTATATTAATTTTATTTGTTGACCTTACTCGTGTGATCGTCATTACAGACAAAGGGGAGGAATTAACATAGAAATAATCATTGATACTCCCTTACGCACTCAAATACAATGTGGATTAATAAAAATAACATTTAAAATATTCAGCAAAGAGAGAGAGTCGTGTTACTTAGAAACAAAGATTATGCTTGTTAAATGAATGTTCATAATGGTTAAAAAAAAGGCATTAATATAATCATTGTGGTTATAATTATTAAATGACAGTCTATATATATAACTTTATTATTGTTCTAATACATTTGTTAAACTTGTTAAATAAACTGTCCAAACTTATCCAGTGAATTTCATATTTGACGCAATTAATGAATTTCGTGTATCACGTACCTTTGGTATCCCAGTATGCAGGTTCATAGCTATCTTTCAGCTGTACAATCGGAAGGGTATTATGCATCCCAATTAGAACAAATAATCGTTAGATGTTAATTCTCGTACTCGATTTCCAGGGTGAGTAATCTCAGGTGGAACTTCCTCCCACAATGTCCCTGAATGAAACGGCTCTGGAGATCACCCAGCCTCCAATTAAAAAGGTACCTGGAGCAACACTGAGGATAAAGGCGAATGGAGCGTGGTACTGTTCACATCACATCCAGTATGGACGAGACGAGAACCGTGGGACTCATCTCCACGACTTCTATGTGCCTTTCTTGACATCTTGAAATGCGTACATGGGATAACTTTTACCTTTTTACAAATGAAGACCACACGGAAAGAACGTGCATTGTCCATTCCTTTGATTTTGCAGGAGAGGTGTTATTTCCTTATTACGAGCATGTTCTTTCCCTGTATACGCAACTACAGAGCATTCCCTGACATTCGCTACGAGACTCGGCGGCAAGCGGGGTCCGCGACAGTCGGTAGAGTCGGCTATTAAAATTACAGTTTTCATATTGTGTACTAGCCTTGACTACAGAAGGTGTTGAAAATGATGTCCCTCTGCTGCAACACATTCCTGGCATCTCCGAAGGAAACTGGCATTTACACGTGCAAGTTCGTCTATTGTAATTCTCCCGATTTTTCGTACAATTGTCTCTTTTAACTCACGGATGGTGTGCGGATTGTCTTTCTATACTTTATTTCCCCATTTTTCTTTCCAGTTTTATTCAGAACTGACCCTGTTACTCTCAACTTTTTTACGAGGTTTAATATAAGCAACTGCCGCGGACCCGTTCACCGGGAAAGACAAGCTCTGATGCCGGGCCGCTTGCCGCCGAGTCTCGTAGCGAATGTCAGGGAATGCTCTGTAGAACCTCTTTGAAATGTATTTAAAAAGCATGTTCTATTCTTGGAGCATTCCTAAAGACACTTCACAGAGTTATGATAGCATCTTTACCTCAATTTGGCTAAAAATGGACAAGGCACTTTCTTTCCCTGTGGTCTTCAAATGGTAAATTTAATAGATAATGGTCATAAATGAATCGATTGGAAACAATTTTAAGGGACGTACACATTTCGTAGGAGAGAGGTCAACTATTCATGCCCCTTCATAACTCAAATTTATATTCAAAATCTTCCTCGAAATCCGGAATGCATATTGAGTATATGTTTTTAAGACGCAAGTGATTTTTTTTTATGCACAATTAGTAGTGCAAGCTTACGCTGGGTAACAGAATTAACTTATCTGCAAGAAAGAAACTCAAACCCACTACATTCCAACTTTCAAATTATTGTCAGGAGTTGAGCTTTTGTGTGCGTGTGTGTTCATGGGCGAGCGCGGTTGTAGGGTAGGCTTTTATTCTCGTAATTTTTCTTTGTAATTTTTAATATTGTGTGCTCTTTTTAAAATATTTCCCCTTATGTTATAACGTAAATGTAGTCTGCTAATTTTCATGCACAAAAATTTAGATACAAACATGGTTAAGTGGAAGCAAAGACGTCACAGCCTTAACTTCGCCATGGAAAACAAGACGTAACAAGTAAATAAATAAATAAATAAATTGGCTCATAATAGACACTGGTCTTCCGTCGTGCCGTCGCATAGTAGTCAGCGTAACCCTCTACGAAGTCAGAGGTTAACGGTTCGAACCCTGATCATGGATGTATTGTTTACACCATCTCTATTTCTTCAATCCTTAGAAAAATATTTGGACGAAAAAGCGATGAGGAGACAGGTGAGTGGAGAAGGTTACATAATTTGTATTCATGTCCAGATATTATTAGAAAAATTATACAGGATGATTTACGTGAGCAGACCATGTGGCACGAATGGGAGAGGAAAGAAGAGTTTACAGGATTCTTGTTGCGAAGCCTGATGGTAAGAGACCTGTGGGAAGGCCAAGACGAAGATGGAGGGACAACGTTGAGACAGACCTAAAGGAAATCGGTAAGGATAAAAAGATTGAATCGATCTTACCCAGGATAGGGACAGATGAAAGGCTTGTGTTGCTGCAGCCATAAACCTTCGGGTTTAAGAAGGCTAGAGAGTTAGTTAGTTATCTTCTATTTCATCATAATCATTCATTCTCATCGTCGCGATTACACAAGTGTCAGAAATACGGTATATACTGTAGTAGCAGACGTAAGATAAAGTTCCCCGTGCATGTTGTACCGTGCCATGAAGTCCCATTTAAAGGATGTGGAGGTAGGGCTCCATACATTCTCGATCTCGGCCATTTTGGAGGTGTGATCAGCACCACGATCTGGCCGTCTTTACCCCCCAGGGTTGCCCCACAGTACCCATTGATTTAAGGCTAGGTGAGCCCCAGAGCCGCTTTGTGCGGGGACAACAAAGCTGGAAATATTCTCACCTTTGATCACTCCCAGGAATCGAACCTGGGAGTCTCACGTCGCAGTTTGACACGTTCTTGGTAATTAGACGCGTCGTATTATTATACTATTAATATTAACTTAATGAGAGTGAACAATGAGACTCGGTGAAGTACACAGACTCCTCTCAGGTACAGGGATAGTGTTAGGCAAAGACAATATTCACAGCACAGAGAAATAAAACCACATTACTGCAGTATGTATAAACTGATAGGTTTTATTCTTTATTTATTGCAATTATAACGCAAATATACTTGAGACGAAGGCGAGGATTTCGCTTTGTCGATGAATTGACTCAATTAAAACGCATAAACTCAATGCGTGGCTATCGGCAAGCCTATGATCACATAGACCTAGCTTGCGCCCCGAACTACCACACCAAGAGATATGCAATGATAACTGAGCCAATATTTGCTCTTTAGCCTTTTATTTCCAAATTAATCCTTAGGCTAACTTTATTATTTGACGTAGAATGGTTGCAGTATTGTGCATATGATCAATGCATGGCCATCGGCGTACCTATGATCACATAGGCCTAGCTTGCGCCCCGAACTACCATACCAAGATGTATGCACAACACCGAGGAGTTCTTTTTAAGTTTAAAAGTTTCGTCGATCCGTGGCGAAAAAGTGTGATGATTTCTTACACGACATCCTCGCTTTTATACTATTTTCGAGAACACAGATTAAAGTACAGATGAATCACTCACTATCTACAAAAGGATACTATCAACAAAACTGACATCTATACATCTTTAGAAATACAAATTCGTATAGTGCACTCTTGCAAACATGAAGATACATTAAACTACTCATAACAGAGCATAAAATACAATAAACATTAAACAAAAGATATACATTAGAAACAAGGTGCATTATTACATATAATAACAAAGAAATTACGCTTTCTTATACAAAAATAAATACATTAGTGACATATTTTCTACTGGTGACGTCACATAAAATGTGGATCATATCAAGTTAGATGCCCTACCGACTAGACCACTGCGGCTCTCGAAGAGACATGGAAGTAAATAGAAATATGTATGGAACAGTTGGATTATTGAGCTCCGTTTCTAGTTAATAATGGTCTACAATCTACATCACAATTATTACTTTGCTGTGAATTCTGATAGTAAAGCTCTCAATATACCACCCCTGGCGATGCAGTCCCTGCAAAGCGTGTCTTACTGTGGAGAGGGAGGAGAACTAAATGCACTTTCCCGCCTTGGGGAGAGTCCAGAAAAATATTTCCGACTTTCATCGCGGGTTCATTGACTCGATCACGATGCAAACTTACTCCGACGAAAAGTTTGTATTTTTCTCAGAGGAAAAACAGATGCATGTGTTCCATAATATGACGTCATCAACGTATTAATCAGCATCACCATCTGCACATACTAATACTACACATAGGAGAACTAGATTAGCTATAATAGGCACAGAATAAGCTATAAGCATATGATAAGATAGGCTATGAAGTTGAAAATATAATATGCAGATTCAAAACAGCACACAGCCACACACACACACACACACAAACAAATTTGTTATAGAATTTTTAACAGAGCAAACACTAACATCGTGCCTTTCACGAGATTCGAACCTGGGACCTTAGTAGACTCATATGCATCGTCGAGATTAGTGAAAAGTGACAGGAAGCGACGTTGAATAACAAATATGCAAGAACAAATTCAAGCAAATAGACACTCTTTTTGAATGTTGGTATTCGAGAATACATGAAATTAAATATCGGATAATATCCAAAGAATATTGGAGTCTAGACAAATCAACTCTTAATTTGCGATGTTCTCTGTGTTCTCTATGGATTTAAGGGTCTCCCCGATGGCGCAGTGGCAGTGTCGTCGCCTAGTGTTCTGTTCCCACTTGAAACTATAGGTCCAGTCCCGATTAACCTTACTGTGCACCAAAACAATCAAACAATCTATGGGCTTAAATTAAATACTTGAAAAAATAGTAAGTTAATTTCCACTGCTAATTAGTAACACTTAATTAATAGGTGGACTCTGCCTGTATCAACAACATGTAGCTATCAAAGAAATATAAATACTGTAAATGGTGAAGTGGTCTTCTACAGATATACTCTATTCAAAATTATTGAATAAAAGTAATCTTAATTGGATCACAATTATTTTTTTTAGCTTATCCTCAATATGGTACAGAGTTCACCAAAATGTTCAGGACAAGGACACTTTATACCAGCGTTGGTGGGTTGCATATAGAGTTAGGCGTAGATTGCTAGATTCACACTGTTGTAAAAAAACAACTTTTTGTCTCTTTTCTGGAGGAAAAAGTTCTGAATTCCTATTGCAAATTTTGCGCTGATTTCAAATCTGTATTTAAATTTTTCTCTGTCAGGGATAGTTTACGAGTAATCGTGATTTTATTTTTTTCTAATATTCTTGCAATTTTAAGGTGAATATTGGGTGAACTCCCACAAAATGTCTTCCTTTCTGTTTGTTGGCATTTTAGGGTGACTGACATTAGTAAATATAATTTTCGTCAGTAATTTATTATTATTATTTAAAGATGATTAATTGCTGACTTATCCCTGAAGATTTTGTGCTGATTCACATTAATCTCGCCCAGGGCCTCGCGATATGTTGCTACGCCACTGTTTGTATTAACGATTTGTGTCTTTAGTTGACAGTACACTGCTTCCGTATTGGTCGATTGCTTCGTTACGGATTTTAAGAGGGGAAATGGTGAAAATAGACATATAAAATGAAAATATAATAAAAAGATTCAACGTAGGATGTGAACACGAGCTTAATGTTAATTTTCTTAGTCCATTGCACCGTTAATGACTTGAATTCTTGTATTTTATTGTACGTCTGTGTAGTTGATTGCAAGGAAGAAGTTCTACAGTGCTTTTCACGGTCAAGTCGCCCGTGGAGCGCCGTGCAGTGAGAGTCATACTCTCGTTCTCTCTCGACGCGTCAGTGCTTCAGTATCCAGATAGCTGCTGTTTGTGAAGTGTTGAGGTGTTAACAATTGTTTTAGATTGTTTTGTTTTAGCTTGAGTATTACTGGTGCTTTTCTGCAGTCTAATGATGCCACTCTAAACGTACAATTTAAAACAAAAATGTACGAAACTTACGTCATTACGAATTCTCGAATGGAAATTAGAAGGCGTTTTGCAGCAGAATTCCCGGTAAAAATTTACAATACCGGAAGTATCTCCAATTTCTTTCAAATTCGGCATACTCACTAATTCTGGCCTCGTAATCACGAATCTGCAGTTAAAATTTGGCGGTCACGTCTAGAAATTGCAAAATGACCTTGTCAATTACCGCTATGATTCTCCATACACTAAACCATGTTCTCTGATATGAAGACGTCTTCCTTTCCGCACAACGGTCTTAACACAACGTTGCTCAAGTGTTGTGCAATAAGTGAGACCCGTTGCATGGAGCGTTGATTTGCATGTGAGAAAATGGCGTCTTGTGTAAAGGTGGAAAACATGTTTGCCCCACGAACCATTCACGGTAAGGTTAGGTTAGGTTAGGCAAGCATAGTAAAAATTAAGGGTCATCGTAAACCTAGTTTTGAAACGCTAATCATTGCAAGAAAGTAGTTGTTTTCTTCATAAATCAAGGGTGTTTGGTCCGTTCACGGACCCACTTTTTTTCGACTTATTTTGCAATTTCTAGACGTGACCGCCAAATTTTAACTGCAGATTCGTGATTACGAGGCCAAAATTAGTGAGTGTGCCGAATTTGAAAGCAATTGAAGATACTTCCGGTATTGTAAATTCGCTCCGAATTCCCAGATATTCCTGTTCCACACAAAGACAGTGTTCGAAAACTTTTGAAGAAATTAGGGGAACGGGGTATATTCTTGATAAGAAACGACGTGTTCTTACTGAGAAGAAACAAGACGACTTTGGAGCACGATTGGAACATAGTCCTCAAAAATCCTCCTGCGCCTTGCGCAAGAAGCATACATTTCCATGACGTCTGCCTGGCGAGCTAGTAAGCTTTTAAACATCAGAAGAGAAATTGAAGCAACTTCAGAAGAGGAACTGATGCGTGCTAGTGAAAATTTTCTTTAAAAAATGCAGTAATTGTGTGGATGCAGGAGGACAACATTTTCAACACCTCTTGTAACAAGGTACGTGGTCATTTTATTTGTAATTGTGCAAGTTTATTTCATTACATAGCTAGTGGTTCCAGTTACGCGGATGTTCCATCCAGTTTGGCGGCAGGTGCACTGTCACTGCCGGGCGAGCTAGCCGCCGGTCCACGGACGACTCGACCGTGAAAACCACTCTATATTTAGTCCTCGAATATCACTATTTTCTGATTCCAAAATTGTATCTTAGCTTTAGTCAATAGCATTTGTCCGAAAGTTAGGAGAAAATAAACATCCAAGCGGCTCATTCTACGCACTGTTAATGTAGGGACACAATCAGTGATGACGCAGAAAAATAAATTGTAATATTTGCCCTTGCACTCCGTAAGATAATTCAAGATCATGGGAATTGTTGTTTGAATGTAGACTTCGGACTAAACGGTATCTAATTAATAGTACTAAATTGAGGTGAAGTTCATGAATAATGCCTTCCTTACATGTCTAGTTACACAACTACGAAGGACAAATGCCATAGTTATCCAATAAATTAGCCACACTAAGCTTTCGACTTTGCTTAAAGAAGGCAGGATGTGAAATCAATGAAAACTCTCTCTATATATATATATATAATACATATTTATAGTGTTATTCGTTGTAAAAGTAAGTTACTAAATATTTTAAAATACATTATTACTAAATTCATATAAAGAAATTAATTTGTTTCTTATAGTTCTTTCTGTATACGTCTATTAGATTTCATAGTTATATTTGACCCGGGATCGAATCCCGGCCCTGGCCATGGATGTTTGTGAGCGTCCATTCATCAATTTCATCACTCATCCCCATCTTTGCAAATTAGCCAAAAGTGGCTCAAACAACGATGTAAAATAATGCAAATGAATCAATCAATCATAGTTATATTTGTCTTGTATTATTGTCTTACTTTTATTGTGCGTGTATCGTTATTGGTGTACATGTTTTAATGATCTCTTGAAAGAGAGAGAGAGAAAGTATTCAACTCTCACGGCCACACTACCTTGGGTGTATTTTCACTATTATCCTTAGTAAATTACGTTTGACGGTAAAACTAACTGTTTATCTTTCGTTGTTGAAACAAAAACTCTCCCCCCCCCCGGAATTTGGGGAGGGGGGATTTTAGAGGCAAGGATTGTTGGTGGGGGAGATCTCCCTGTTCCCCACAGGATTTCGCACAAGGGAAAAATGATGAACTCGTAGATTTGAGTCGATTGAAATGGTTCAACAATAACATTCCTGGAGGGAAAGGTCACGCTCTTGCACTTGTCTCTGAAAGTGAAACAAACCCTCAGCGGATACAAAGGACAGATGGCGCTTCACATTCCGATCGGCAGGAAGAAACCAAAATAGCTTTTGCTCAGATTACAGAGATGATGCACTCATTGGCGCAAGATTCATAGACACCCAGGAGCAAATTAGCTGTTGTTAGCTAATTGAATGCAGTTTAAATAGTAAATTACACCAGATAACGTCACCCCAACTTTGCCTAGAGAAGTATAAGTGTGTATTGTTAAGGAGAGGAAAGCACTTAATGGACGACCGAAAGAACAAAAAAAATTTACAACCTCCTAAAACTGGAGTTCTAGGCCCGATTAGTAGAAAATTACTTGCATATACTCTCTTGTAGTAAGTACAGTCACCGGCAATAAAATTGGGACAACCTGATCCTGAAATACTAGCTTGAAATGTAACGCGTTATGTGTGTTGCCTAACTCTTCGGCGGTGGTAGAAATTGCCATTGAAATATTTGCTATTAACATCCACTTATCAAAGTTAGGTAACACATAGCTATAACGCTTTCAAGGATACCAATACTTCAGGATTTAAGGGTCCCACTTTTAATGCCGGTGAGTATACATATTTACATGGTTAGTTTAGTGGCCGAGTCGACCTGCCTTGCGGAGTAATCATCGCAGCGTGCTACGACGCCAGGGGTCGTGGGTTCGAATCCCGGTTCGGGCATGGATGTTTGTGTTCGTCTGTCCTGAAAGAAATGTAACAGAGAATTTAGTAAGATGTGACATAAGACAATGAAGTTTGAATGGGGAAGCTGCCGCTTTAAAAAGAAAGTGCACGTCGAACACCGTGGCGGAGTGGTTATCACAGTGCGCCACGACGCCAAGGGTCCCAGGTTCGAATCCTGGGCAAGACATGCGTGTTTGTGTTTGCCTCACTGATGTCCTGAATGGAAAAGTAGAAGAACTGACTAAACTGCCGCTTAGGAGTTTTCATTTTGTGGGGGGAAAAAAGTACGTTAAGTGGTAGACATTCGAACTCAACACCAAAGTTCCTTGGCTGGTTCGACTCCCGGCCTGAGCGTGAATGTTTCATCTAATCATCAACGTAAAAAAATATTGTATGTAATATTCTGTTCTCAATTTACATGTCAAAAATTGCTAGCGGATGGAACGCAAAAATTGACTTGTTGCAAGGATGGACACTAATTTACCCAAATGTCTCGTGAAACTAAGCGAAAAAGGGTGGAACCCAATCATGAGAAAATTAGTGCAAGGGTTTGAACGGGCACTTCGATCACCATTACTCTCGCATTAATTAACGAATTGTTATTACTTTTAAGCGTCTCGCCCCTCTGCTTCTCTTAATACACCCACTCACCTGACAGGCAAATTTGTTGTTCAAGGATAACGATTTCAGATTAGCATATTAATTCAGTATTTACGCTGATATTTGGAAAATTCGAGATATGGTGATCGTTCTTCCACATTTCTTCACGACTACCTTCTTCTCACAACATGAGCCTGAGTTTGTTAGGTCGGCAAAAAATGGCTCATTACAGATAGCACAGAATACTTGGTGCAAGCCTGAAACAAGCTTGTGCCAAGTGAGAAGCTTGCAGCAAGCACTCCAGGCGGCAAGTTGTGAGCTTACTGTAAGCGTGCATTCAGAGTCAGCTATCAAGTTACCACAAGGCGAAGTTGCAGCAAATTGGCCAAGGCAAGCCTGCATCAAGCTTGTTATAAGTAATTGTAAGCTTTCGCTAGTAGCCTTTCTGCGAAGCACCACTTACATTGAACTTGTATCCAGCTTGCCACATCAAACTTACATCATCAAGCTATCAGCAGTAGCGGCGTTTAGCCCCCCGCCCCATTTTTTGTAACTTTCCCCCCACACTTTACTAAACCTTATCTACCAAGGGAAAGTAAAACGTCCTTGCCCCCCCCCTCAAGTTTTGGAACCCAATCGCCGCCACTGGCTATAAGCAACTATCATAAGCTTGTCACATATACTGGCATTAGTGAAGATTGAGGCACAGATTTATTTTGAGAAACCGCGATGGAAGGATGTCCTTCTCGACCTGTCTTCATCTTCTGCATTTTGACGCGTGTATTGGTGGATCAGCAGCCAGAAATGTTGGCACGACTTACAAAGTTAGTGGTATTTTTTTTACGAGCGGATGTATGGTGAATGCCTCTTCATTCCTCACATCAATCTGTGTTAAAGCAAGTTTTGGACGATGGGGTGGGGGTAGGGGAGGCTGACACGAATCACTCTGTAGAATTTTGTCGGCCTCTACAATATTTTTCTTTAATTTTTGAATTCAGAATGTTTCGTTCCGCACTCTTACCCAATCCGCATTACTAGATTATGGATACTTCAATTTGCCAAGCAATATCAGAGGTGACGCGAAAAATTACACTGGGGAACAGTGAAATTGCGGCACAGTGTTTGAGAGCTAATTTAGGGCGATTTCATGCTGCTGAATAATGATATAATAATATACTTCCTGAATTGGCTCTAATTTATGAAATAAATGCAACTAAATCAAAATGGCGGAAACATAAGACATAGATATAAATGAACTTCCAACATCAATTTAATATTTCTTTTTGTGATTACAATAATTATTATAAAAATAAATTTATATAGGCCTATGATCATAATAATTAAGAAAATATGTACACAATAAAGTAACAAACTATGTGAATCGTTTTCTATATGATTTCCTGCTGTATTGCCTTTTAGGACAATCCCTCTGTAAGCTCCAACAGTAGTCGGCCATCATGTGGCGATCCCACCCTCCCTGGTACCTTTCTTCCATTATCCTAATATCCTGATGGAACCTTTCTCCCTGTTCATCACTAAAATCACCAAGGTTCTCAGGGAATCTGTCAATGTAGCTATGTAGAAAATGTATCTTCACACTCATATTAGCTCCCAATTTCTAAAAATGTTTCAACATATTTCCAACTATATCGCGGTAGTTTTCTGCTCTGGGATTCCCCCAAAAGTTTTTGACGACGGACACAAAGCTCAGCCAGGCCTCAGATTCGATGTGAGACATGTAAGTTGTAAAATTGGTATCATTTATAAGTGTACGAATTTGTGGTCCGTCAAAGATTCCTGCCTTCAATTTTCCTATACTTACTCCTGGAAAAGTGTGACATATATATTTGAAACAATCAACACTTGTATCTAAGGCCTTGACAAACTGTTTTATCAACCCAAGTTTAATATGCAGTGGCGGAAGGATGATTTTGTCCCTATCTATCAGCGGTTCATGAATGATATTAGCTTTTCTCACTGTAATATTTTCCCTTGGGGGCCAAACTTTTGTCGTCCAATGCTTTTCTCTAGCACGACTATCCCACAAACATAGGAGATATATTGCCTAGCAATGCTTCATAAGTTGCCTAGCAACAATTTAAAATATATTAATAAGTTTCTTAATAGGAATTTCAGCCCATTATCAAATTTTGATATTACCGAGAAAAGCGTGGAGTAATTTTACCTCCTACATTTTCCATGGTGTGTTTATTTTTTAAACTGGAGTCAATTCAACTGAACCAATCATACAATTGGCAATCACAGCTATTTGGTGTGCTGAAACTGTTATTAAACCTTACGCCACAAAATAAAATCTTTTTTTTGTTCCCCAGTGTTATTGACTGGGTGCAAATTAGTGCGAGTAGGTAAAAATGTAAGTCATTATATGCGTTTATCCAAGTGTACTCCCCTCTCTCTCTTCACTATATCTTTTATGAAAAATAATTTAATCCTTTGCCAATGAAATGATTGATTGATTGATTGATTGATTTGGTTTATTTTACTTCGCTTTTCTGCCATTTGTGGCTAATGACAAAGATGAAGATGGGTGATGATATGATGAAATCGACGAAGGAACACTCACAAAGAACACTCATGTCCATTCGAGATTCGAACCTAAGACCCCTGGCGTCGTAGCGCGCTGTGCTAACCACTCCGCCACGTAGGCTTGCCAAATGAAAATACGCAGAATTATTAGCATTATAAACTTTCAAGAGACAATCTCCTAGATCCAATTTATGCGCTTCTGTGTGGGTTTAGATGCTACCACTGGATGGTCTTGAAATCATCTTCCTGAAGAATGTGTCCAATAGCCAGCCCACTGCTTAGCTTCCCCTTGCTGGTCCTTAATAATCACGAGAAACATTTACTTACCTCTGATTTGTAAAGTTGTATTTATAATTATTATTCGTGAAAGATCTTTTTCAGTATAGCTACTCAGTTCTAATGTTTTTTTATTAACTTATATTAAATAGATTTATTGCTTGTTAAATGTAAGTAGTAGTAATGTAGAATATTTATATTTTTTGGTATATTTGTACCTACGCCAAGAGATTTTATGATGAAGAATCACTAAACTGTTTGACATACATTTCGAACAAATTATGTAGGTTGTAGGTGATTGCAATCAGCGTGCGAATTAACGGGGACATGAGGAGGATCCCCCACCACCAACAACAAAAGATTTTATCCCCGGCAAAATATAATTATTTTTATCCCTGCCAGATATGTTTTTATCCCCCTCAAAGATAATGGAATTGAAATCATATAGTATATCATTTCATAACTATGCAATAAACACAATTGAAAAATCATTAATGTTTCAGTCATGAAAGATTTTCCTGCCGAAAAGTATGCAGCCTTGTGGATAAGGACACCATTCTGAAACTGACAACCTCACGGAACATGCATTAAAGTGTACACAAGAAACTTGTTGTGGGTGGGTTAAATGGAGATCCTGACGAGAAACTTGGTCAAGTTTTTGATAGCTCTTTTGTGTACGAGTTTGGGTTTTCTTAGATTATAAATACAGTAAGTCTTTCTAAATTATGTGTAAAATTTATCATAAGATTTAATGACATAGGTAAGAAACAATGTTCTAAGGTGTATTTATAATCGCAGGGCATTAGCTTAGTTTACTGACTGGTAAAAAATATGTAAAAATTGGCATACGTAGAAAAACATTCTCCACAAAATGAAATTACAGATATGCCACTAAGTGGGCGCCCCTTCTAAAGCAAAAAGCTTAATTCTCGCAGAGGATACAATTACTGCATAATGTGCTGTTTCAGCTACGGAAACATGTATGCTCTCTCTCTCTCTCTCTCTCTCACACACACACACACACACACACACACACACACATACACACTATCTCTGTAAGAACATCGAATTCATTATTAATAATAGTAGCAATAATAACAATTAAATCGTATTTATTAGAGGGGTGTGCTTCGGCCTCGAGGGCCGCTCTTAGTCTGTGGCGATGGACGAGTGAAGTGAAGTGGCTTTGGTGCTCCGACATTTTGTGTAGATTTATCTAGTTTGAAGTGAGTGATGGCGACAAAAGTAAGACACGGAGAACAGTAAGTATTACTAATGCACACTGAATATACACTCATGATCATAAATTAAGGATAATTGGAGCTTTAGGAGCGGCACTGCACCAAACTAGTTTAGATAGCATAGACACATGTGGAACACACAAGAAACACATTCACATACCCCGTTTATTGCCGAAAACGTGCGAACGAAGCCAAAGGACACATGTGATACAACACCAGGGGAATGGTAAGTTGCTGTCCCACTGGTTTTTGAGCATGTACACAGGGTTGAATACGGTACGTGATGCCCATGCATATTGACACATGCAGTAGAACGGGTTGGCATACTCTGGATCATGTTGTCGAGCAGCTGTTGGGGTATGACCTCCCATTCTTGCACCAGTACCCGTCGGAGCTCCTGAAGAGTCCTAGGAGGTCGAAAACGTGCACAGTCACGTTGCCCGAGGCGTGCTCGATGGGATTGAGGTCGGGGGAATAGGCAGGCCACTCCATTCGCCTGATGTCTTCTGTTTCAAGGTACTCCTCCACGATAGCAGTTCGGTGTGGCCATGCATTGGCATCAATCAGTAGGAACGTGGGACCCACTGCACCCCTGAAAAGACGACGTAGGCATGCAGAATGACATCCCGGTATGTACACTGGATCTGTTAACAGTGCCTCTGTCGAAGACATGCAGAAGCGTACATGAACCCAAGATTATGCCGCCCCACACCATAATATAACCACCTCCATACTGGTCCCTTTCAAGGATGTTAGCGGGAAGGTAACAACATTTTCAACACCTCTTGTAACAAGGTACGTGGTCATTTTATTTGTAATTGTGCAAGTTTATTTCATTACATAGCTAGTGGTTCCAGTTACGCGGATGTTCCATCCAGTTTGGCGGCAGGTGCACTGTCACTGCCGGGCGAGCTAGCCGCCGGTCCACGGACGACTCGACCGTGAAAACCACTCTATATTTAGTCCTCGAATATCACTATTTTCTGATTCCAAAATTGTATCTTAGCTTTAGTCAATAGCATTTGTCCGAAAGTTAGGAGAAAATAAACATCCAAGCGGCTCATTCTACGCACTGTTAATGTAGGGACACAATCAGTGATGACGCAGAAAAATAAATTGTAATATTTGCCCTTGCACTCCGTAAGATAATTCAAGATCATGGGAATTGTTGTTTGAATGTAGACTTCGGACTAAACGGTATCTAATTAATAGTACTAAATTGAGGTGAAGTTCATGAATAATGCCTTCCTTACATGTCTAGTTACACAACTACGAAGGACAAATGCCATAGTTATCCAATAAATTAGCCACACTAAGCTTTCGACTTTGCTTAAAGAAGGCAGGATGTGAAATCAATGAAAACTCTCTATATATATATATATATAATACATATTTATAGTGTTATTCGTTGTAAAAGTAAGTTACTAAATATTTTAAAATACATTATTACTAAATTCATATAAAGAAATTAATTTGTTTCTTATAGTTCTTTCTGTATACGTCTATTAGATTTCATAGTTATATTTGACCCGGGATCGAATCCCGGCCCTGGCCATGGATGTTTGTGAGCGTCCATTCATCAATTTCATCACTCATCCCCATCTTTGCAAATTAGCCAAAAGTGGCTCAAACAACGATGTAAAATAATGCAAATGAATCAATCAATCATAGTTATATTTGTCTTGTATTATTGTCTTACTTTTATTGTGCGTGTATCGTTATTGGTGTACATGTTTTAATGATCTCTTGAAAGAGAGAGAGAGAAAGTATTCAACTCTCACGGCCACACTACCTTGGGTGTATTTTCACTATTATCCTTAGTAAATTACGTTTGACTATAAAACTAACTGTTTATCTTTCGTTGTTGAAACAAAAACTCTCCCCCCCCGGAATTTGGGGAGGGGGGATTTTAGAGGCAAGGATTGTTGGTGGGGGAGATCTCCCTGTTCCCCACAGGATTTCGCACAAGGGAAAAATGATGAACTCGTAGATTTGAGTCGATTGAAATGGTTCAACAATAACATTCCTGGAGGGAAAGGTCACGCTCTTGCACTTGTCTCTGAAAGTGAAACAAACCCTCAGCGGATACAAAGGACAGATGGCGCTTCACATTCCGATCGGCAGGAAGAAACCAAAATAGCTTTTGCTCAGATTACAGAGATGATGCACTCATTGGCGCAAGATTCATAGACACCCAGGAGCAAATTAGCTGTTGTTAGCTAATTGAATGCAGTTTAAATAGTAAATTACACCAGATAACGTCACCCCAACTTTGCCTAGAGAAGTATAAGTGTGTATTGTTAAGGAGAGGAAAGCACTTAATGGACGACCGAAAGAACAAAAAAAATTTACAACCTCCTAAAACTGGAGTTCTAGGCCCGATTAGTAGAAAATTACTTGCATATACTCTCTTGTAGTAAGTACAGTCACCGGCAATAAAATTGGGACAACCTGATCCTGAAATACTAGCTTGAAATGTAACGCGTTATGTGTGTAACGATTGAAAAATTTTTGGCAAATCTTTTTAATATTTAATAGCCCTCGTATAAATTCATTTGGAGTTTTAATCTTTTGAATGTACATTTTTATCTTTTATCTTTGTTAACATTGTAACGCAGTTTCGGCCCAACGAGAAAGAACGCAAAGCAAGTAGAAGCTTGCGTTGTTTTTCTTCCTTAACAACAATGAGTTCTTTTCGTTCGGCGCTGCGTGGGTTTGTAAATAAGTTTAGCTTGCATTGTGTTTCTGGATATGTCTTTTGGAAAGGGTAATTGTTAGATGCTAAAAATAACTTTTCAGTTTGTCGAAATCTTTTGTTGAGAAATAGGATTGCGCAATCTCGCAAGTATAAATATCAGCGTTCTCGCTGGCAGATTAATTCAGTATAGCAGTAGGTTCCGGAATCGTTAGGTGATTAAATCGCTTGTCGAGGTCCAGGGCTGGGAGAACACAGGCATTGTGAGGGGAGTGGCTGGTCAGCTCTCCCTTCTACAATGTCCTGCGTTTTCCGTAAGCCACCTTTCTGGATTTGTGCTGGTCAGCATGATCCTTAAAGGGGACTTTGGCAGGCTTGTAAATAATTTGATTTATACATAATTAATCTTAATAATTTAAAATTTTGTTTCATAAATTCTATCGAAGTTGGCACTGGTCAGTGTGACTCCGGTATAAATTCAAGTTATACATCCTTCTCGTCGAGTTATTTGTTTTAATTCTTAAATCATTTTGAATTCTCCTGGTCAGGAGGTTCATTTAAATAAATTTGTTTCTTTGATACTTAAATCCGAGAGCATACCTCTGGTCAGAGGATGTCTCTCAAATCTAATAACTTATTTAGTTTCACGTCCGTTTCTAAAGTCTGAATATCCGGAACGTTTATTGGTTTTTCTTATTTTTGGTTTTATGTTAGATATAATTTTGAAACAGTTATAATAGGTGACCGGTCGAGTAAATGTTTTTATAGAAATTCGTTTTATGTAAAAGTCTATTGTTTTGCTTTTGCAATGTAAGTAGCCAAAAAGGGTAGACAGAGTCCCCTGTTATGTTATGGAATTCCAAGCGAACATTTGTAGTTTGTGGCCGAGAGATGGCTTTGGTAATTGGGTAGAGACAGGCTCCCCTTATCTTTAGTTATGAATGTTATTGGAGGTTGGCCCCGAAGAGGGTAGTATACCTCGAGAGTTCTAAAGAACATAATACTGAAGTGAAAATATGACAGAAGCACAAATAGATATTTACGGATAAGAAGTTTATGTAATTTTCTTTTGGTTTTGGTTAATGGAAATTGTCGATCATTGCTGTTAATTTGTCACCTGTTTATTGAAACCAAGTTAAGCTGGGATATGGACGATATATATATATCTATATAAGAGAGAGCTCTCTGGATTGTATTTTATGAGAAAGCAAGTTTCAGTCTATGTTTTTCGGAAGTTATTTGAACAGAAATTAAATTTTGGCATTGTAATTTTCTCTCGATCTGAAGATTGTATACTTTCTTTTATCCTAACATATATATGGATTAGTAAATAAATTTATAATCGTTATTTGGTATTTCTTTGTAGTAAGTTTGCCTAGTAAGTATAAATTAACTGACTTCCTTTTGGTTGGAGAGGTGTCCCGCCGTTACTGGTCAGTGAGGCGGAGGCCTTATCAATCCAAAGGACGCCAGAATTGATTATGCTGATTTCAATCGCAAATCGTATGCGTATCCTCACTGGTCAGTGGAATGCGGGTGCGATTGCGGTGGAGTTCAAGCATGAGAAAGGGCTAATATAATTTGAAGTCTTGGTTATGTAAGTGTAAATTTAACTTTTGATTATATTATTATCTTGAAACAGACCCTTACCCGAACTTTGGGATGCGGGGTCTCATGCCCCGCAGGAACTGAGCGTAGTCGTGGCATTTATATATTAACAGAAAGATATTTGGTAGGCAGTGACGCCCGGTCTTTGTCTGTCGAGGGGACCGAGCCGGTGTGTCGTGTGCCTTGACAACGGGCTGACGGCCGGCTCGTAACATGTGTGTTGCCTAACTCTTCGGCGGTGGTAGAAATTGCCATTGAAATATTTGCTATTAACATCCACTTATCAAAGTTAGGTAACACATAGCTATAACGCTTTCAAGGATACCAATACTTCAGGATTTAAGGGTCCCACTTTTAATGCCGGTGAGTATACATATTTACATGGTTAGTTTAGTGGCCGAGTCGACCTGCCTTGCGGAGTAATCATCGCAGCGTGCTACGGCGCCAGGGGTCGTGGGTTCGAATCCCGGTTCGGGCATGGATGTTTGTGTTCGTCTGTCCTGAAAGAAATGTAACAGAGAATTTAGTAAGATGTGACATAAGACAATGAAGTTTGAATGGGGAAGCTGCCGCTTTAAAAAGAAAGTGCACGTCGAACACCGTGGCGGAGTGGTTATCACAGTGCGCCACGACGCCAAGGGTCCCAGGTTCGAATCCTGGGCAAGACATGCGTGTTTGTGTTTGCCTCACTGATGTCCTGAATGGAAAAGTAGAAGAACTGACTAAACTGCCGCTTAGGAGTTTTCATTTTGTGGGGGGAAAAAAGTACGTTAAGTGGTAGACATTCGAACTCAACACCAAAGTTCCTTGGCTGGTTCGACTCCCGGCCTGAGCGTGAATGTTTCATCTAATCATCAACGTAAAAAAATATTGTATGTAATATTCTGTTCTCAATTTACATGTCAAAAATTGCTAGCGGATGGAACGCAAAAATTGACTTGTTGCAAGGATGGACACTAATTTACCCAAATGTCTCGTGAAACTAAGCGAAAAAGGGTGGAACCCAATCATGAGAAAATTAGTGCAAGGGTTTGAACGGGCACTTCGATCACCATTACTCTCGCATTAATTAACGAATTGTTATTACTTTTAAGCGTCTCGCCCCTCTGCTTCTCTTAATACACCCACGCACCTGACAGGCAAATTTGTTGTTCAAGGATAACGATTTCAGATTAGCATATTAATTCAGTATTTACGCTGATATTTGGAAAATTCGAGATATGGTGATCGTTCTTCCACATTTCTTCACGACTACCTTCTTCTCACAACATGAGCCTGAGTTTGTTAGGTCGGCAAAAAATGGCTCATTACAGATAGCACAGAATACTTGGTGCAAGCCTGAAACAAGCTTGTGCCAAGTGAGAAGCTTGCAGCAAGCACTCCAGGCGGCAAGTTTTGAGCTTACTGTAAGCGTGCATTCAGAGTCAGCTATCAAGTTACCACAAGGCGAAGTTGCAGCAAATTGGCCAAGGCAAGCCTGCATCAAGCTTGTTATAAGTAATTGTAAGCTTTCGCTAGTAGCCTTTCTGCGAAGCACCACTTACAATTGAACTTGTATCCAGCTTGCCACATCAAACTTACATCATCAAGCTATCAGCAGTAGCGGCGTTTAGCCCCCCGCCCCATTTTTTGTAACTTTCCCCCCACACTTTACTAAACCTTATCTACCAAGGGAAAGTAAAACGTCCTTGCCCCCCCCCCTCAAGTTTTGGAACCCAATCGCCGCCACTGGCTATAAGCAACTATCATAAGCTTGTCACATATACTGGCATTAGTGAAGATTGAGGCACAGATTTATTTTGAGAAACCGCGATGGAAGGATGTCCTTCTCGACCTGTCTTCATCTTCTGCATTTTGACGCGTGTATTGGTGGATCAGCAGCCAGAAATGTTGGCACGACTTACAAAGTTAGTGGTATTTTTTTTACGAGCGGATGTATGGTGAATGCCTCTTCATTCCTCACATCAATCTGTGTTAAAGCAAGTTTTGGACGATGGGGTGGGGGTAGGGGAGGCTGACACGAATCACTCTGTAGAATTTTGTCGGCCTCTACAATATTTTTCTTTAATTTTTGAATTCAGAATGTTTCGTTCCGCACTCTTACCCAATCCGCATTACTAGATTATGGATACTTCAATTTGCCAAGCAATATCAGAGGTGACGCGAAAAATTATTGACTGGGTGCAAATTAGTGCGAGTAGGTAAAAATGTAAGTCATTATATGCGTTTATCCAAGTGTACTCCCCTCTCTCTCTTCACTATATCTTTTATGAAAAATAATTTAATCCTTTGCCAATGAAATGATTGATTGATTGATTGATTGATTTGGTTTATTTTACTTCGCTTTTCTGCCATTTGTGGCTAATGACAAAGATGAAGATGGGTGATGATATGATGAAATCGACGAAGGAACACTCACAAAGAACACTCATGTCCATTCGAGATTCGAACCTAAGACCCCTGGCGTCGTAGCGCGCTGTGCTAACCACTCCGCCACGTAGGCTTGCCAAATGAAAATACGCAGAATTATTAGCATTATAAACTTTCAAGAGACAATCTCCTAGATCCAATTTATGCGCTTCTGTGTGGGTTTAGATGCTACCACTGGATGGTCTTGAAATCATCTTCCTGAAGAATGTGTCCAATAGCCAGCCCACTGCTTAGCTTCCCCTTGCTGGTCCTTAATAATCACGAGAAACATTTACTTACCTCTGATTTGTAAAGTTGTATTTATAATTATTATTCGTGAAAGATCTTTTTCAGTATAGCTACTCAGTTCTAATGTTTTTTTATTAACTTATATTAAATAGATTTATTGCTTGTTAAATGTAAGTAGTAGTAATGTAGAATATTTATATTTTTTGGTATATTTGTACCTACGCCAAGAGATTTTATGATGAAGAATCACTAAACTGTTTGACATACATTTCGAACAAATTATGTAGGTTGTAGGTGATTGCAATCAGCGTGCGAATTAACGGGGACATGAGGAGGATCCCCCACCACCAACAACAAAAGATTTTATCCCCGGCAAAATATAATTATTTTTATCCCTGCCAGATATGTTTTTATCCCCCTCAAAGATAATGGAATTGAAATCATATAGTATATCATTTCATAACTATGCAATAAACACAATTGAAAAATCATTAATGTTTCAGTCATGAAAGATTTTCCTGCCGAAAAGTATGCAGCCTTGTGGATAAGGACACCATTCTGAAACTGACAACCTCACGGAACATGCATTAAAGTGTACACAAGAAACTTGTTGTGGGTGGGTTAAATGGAGATCCTGACGAGAAACTTGGTCAAGTTTTTGATAGCTCTTTTGTGTACGAGTTTGGGTTTTCTTAGATTATAAATACAGTAAGTCTTTCTAAATTATGTGTAAAATTTATCATAAGATTTAATGACATAGGTAAGAAACAATGTTCTAAGGTGTATTTATAATCGCAGGGCATTAGCTTAGTTTACTGACTGGTAAAAAATATGTAAAAATTGGCATACGTAGAAAAACATTCTCCACAAAATGAAATTACAGATATGCCACTAAGTGGGCGCCCCTTCTAAAGCAAAAAGCTTAATTCTCGCAGAGGATACAATTACTGCATAATGTGCTGTTTCAGCTACGGAAACATGTATGCTCTCTCTCTCTCTCTCTCTCTCTCACACACACACACACACACACACACACACACACACACACATACACACTATCTCTGTAAGAACATCGAATTCATTATTAATAATAGTAGCAATAATAACAATTAAATCGTATTTATTAGAGGGGTGTGCTTCGGCCTCGAGGGCCGCTCTTAGTCTGTGGCGATGGACGAGTGAAGTGAAGTGGCTTTGGTGCTCCGACATTTTGTGTAGATTTATCTAGTTTGAAGTGAGTGATGGCGACAAAAGTAAGACACGGAGAACAGTAAGTATTACTAATGCACACTGAATATACACTCATGATCATAAATTAAGGATAATTGGAGCTTTAGGAGCGGCACTGCACCAAACTAGTTTAGATAGCATAGACACATGTGGAACACACAAGAAACACATTCACATACCCCGTTTATTGCCGAAAACGTGCGAACGAAGCCAAAGGACACATGTGATACAACACCAGGGGAATGGTAAGTTGCTGTCCCACTGGTTTTTGAGCATGTACACAGGGTTGAATACGGTACGTGATGCCCATGCATATTGACACATGCAGTAGAACGGGTTGGCATACTCTGGATCATGTTGTCGAGCAGCTGTTGGGGTATGACCTCCCATTCTTGCACCAGTACCCGTCGGAGCTCCTGAAGAGTCCTAGGAGGTCGAAGACGTGCACAGTCACGTTGCCCGAGGCGTGCTCGATGGGATTGAGGTCGGGGGAATAGGCAGGCCACTCCATTCGCCTGATGTCTTCTGTTTCAAGGTACTCCTCCACGATAGCAGTTCGGTGTGGCCATGCATTGGCATCAATCAGTAGGAACGTGGGACCCACTGCACCCCTGAAAAGACGACGTAGGCATGCAGAATGACATCCCGGTATGTACACTGGATCTGTTAACAGTGCCTCTGTCGAAGACATGCAGAAGCGTACATGAACCCAAGATTATGCCGCCCCACACCATAATATAACCACCTCCATACTGGTCCCTTTCAAGGATGTTAGCGGGAAGGTATCTGGTTCCTGGTTCACGGCAGATGATTACACGATGAGAATCACTGTTGAGACTAAACCTGGACTTGTCTGTGAAGAGAACCTGAGGCCACTGGTCCATTGTCCATGGATGGTGTTCTCAACACCAGGCGTTACGGGCTCCTCTGTGGACATTGGTCAGTGGAATGCAAATTGCAGGCCTACGGGCGAATAAACCATCCCTGTTGAGTCGTCTGTACACAGTGTGTCTGGAAACACCTGTTCCAGTGAGGCAGTGACAGCAGCAAGGTCCCGAACAAGGCCCCCTGCAGTACTCTGTCGGCGTCTACGGGCACTGATGTGATACCTGTCCTCTCATGGTGTTGTACACCATCTTAACGTCCGCCGCTGTATCGCCGTGACACGTTGCCATCTCGTGGACTCATTGAGATGACGCTTTGTGGCACTTCAAGCTCCCGTGACACCCTCTGCTGTGTTTGGTCCGCCTCTAGTTGCCCTATTATCCTGCCCCTCGTTACGTCATCAAGATGTGTTCGTTGCGCCATTCCCAACACACAGTCACCATTAGCACGTCTGAAAACAACTGCACAAGTCCACTCGATGCCGAACTCTAGCCAGCTGAGTCGCAACTGTGAGTCATTGGTCTGCTTACAGTGCCACCAACCACCTGCCCAAGGACGCAGTCACTGCAGATTGTTTGGCATGGTACCCGAACGTGATTTCACACCACAAAATGCACACCAACGTTTTATTTGTACATGGTTTCGCATTATCCTTAATTTAAGAGCATGAGTGTAAATTATTCATTATAATGATGAGTTAAGCCAGCAATTCAGTGAATATTTGCCTTTGCGGTAAGATACGCAGAATGTAAACAAACAGTATTGCCAGTCACAAATAAGATATATGTGGAGCGAAGTCACTAGTCGTTCGAGATATCGCAATGAGTTCCTGTGTCGAATGTACTAAAGCTGTGTCAAGACAAGAAGTGAAAGTTCAATGTATTGTCTGTGTAAAATTATGTCACTTAAAATGCGCTCAATTAAAAGAAACTGATGTCGAATACATGAAATCTACAAGGTAAACATGGCGTTGTAAACCTTGAACACATAGAAATCGTGCAGACAGGATTGCCAACTCTCGATGATATTTACAAACTGATCCGAGATTTGAAAGAAAAAGTTATTAACTTCAAGAAAACAAATATTGATACCGAACGCGAACTTGGTAAATCCTTAGATAATGTTCATCAGAAATTAGACGAGAACTTAGAATTAAATGAAGAAACAAGATGAAAAACTTACTATGTGTGTTTCTAAAATTGAACAATTAACACAAGAAAATACCACATTAAGGAAACAACTTCAAGAAACCGAGATGGATCTGGATGAACTGGACCAATATGGAAGGCGAAATACCCTAGAAATTCAAGGTGTTCCTGAATAACCAAATGAAATTACCTTTGACGTTGTAGCAACTATAGGGGCAGTCTTAGATATAAATATTGCAAAGGAGTTGATAGATGTTTGTCACAGGCTAAAAAAAAATCCCCCATCAAAAGTCAAGTGGGATAGTTGTCAAATTTGTTCGTCGTATTGACAAAGATATGTTTATTCAGTAAAGAAAAGTAAAAATAAATTTACATACTTCTCACTTGGGTTACTGAAGTAATGACATGGTGTATATTAATCAATATTTAACTTCCTATAGAAAACTTATATTCAGTCAGGCCAGACAAATTAGAAATGCTAAGAACTATGCTTATTTATTGGTTGATTATGCAGGGAATATCAAACTAAAGAAACATCAAGATGATCAATATATAATATTACTGAAAACAATTGAAGACGTGGAGAAGTTAATGAATGTAATGGCGAATTCTGAGGATATTACAATTTACTATCAAAATGTAAGGGGGCTCAACGCAAAGATACAAGAATTTTATGTAAATAACGTTGCAAATGAATATGATATAGTTCTTATTTCTGAAACTTGGCTACATAAAGGTGTATATAGCAATGAGTTATTTACTGATAATTATAGAAGTTATCGTCATGATAGGTTAGATCGGAATAGAGGTGGTGGAGTCCTTATAGCAATTAAGCAAAATATTATGTCTAAGAATATTATTGTAGACGATAATTTTGATGCTTTATGTGTCAAAGTAAATTTAAAAAAATTAGTTTATTATATAGTTACCGTATATTTCACACCAAACAGTGGTATTGATAAGTACACAGCATTATACATACGTACAAGATCTTTCTGGAACTTTATACAAAATAGAAGAGGGAGATATAACCATATAACTGTACTAAACAGACTATGGTTTTTGAAATTAGAAAAATAGAAACAAGTCAAAGTGTAGGAAATAGTTTTGCGTTTTTTTCAAATCTCGTATATGCGAAAGGTATAAGCTCATATGATATTCATGTTGATGTTGAAATGAATGTATCATATTCCTCCTCAAATCATATAATTACTGATAAAGAATATTTTGATGCTGTAAAGAAGTTGAAAACAAAGAGAGCTAGTGGTCCTGATAAAATTCCACCCTATTTACTAAAGGCATGTGCAGAGATATTAAAGAAGCCACTGTTTTATATACAATTTAGTTCTAAAACATCAAACTTTTCCGAATATCTGGAAAACAACTCGAGTTTGTCCAATTTTTAAGTCAGGAGACAACTGTAAAATAAAAAATTATAGACCTGTAGTAATTCTCTGTGCGCCAGCCAAAATATTAGAACAAGTATTGTACACAAGAATCTGGAATCACAGTAAATGTTACATAAATTAAAATCAACATGGTTTCATTCCTGGAAGTTCAACAACAAAAAATTTAATTAATTTTGTTCAAGATGTTCATTCAGCATTTCAAAATCGATTACCTATACATACGATCTATCTTGATTTTGCTAAGGCTTTTGATTCAATTAATCACAATATTTTATTTCGCAAACTTTCAAGTTTCGGGTTGAGTAGTGTTTTTCTTGCTCTCATGGCCTCTTAATGATCGAAAACAATATGTGACTTACAGACAATCGAAGTCGTTTGAATATATTGTGAAGTCAGGTACGTATACCACAAGGATCGAATCTTGGACCACTACTTTTTGTATTGTTTATAAATGATCTACCATTACAAATTGAATATTCCAAATGTCTCATCTATGCTGATGACATAAAGCTTTATAACCAAATTAATAATGATGGAGACATTAGAAAACTTCAAAGAGATTTATATATGGTGTATGAGTGGAGAGTATAAACAATGGCCTTAAATTTAATAATATGACGTGTTCTTTCATGGAGTTATCAAGTAAAATAAATACCTCTAAAATCTCCTATTTTATTTGTGGAGAAGATCTTGAAAGAATAAACTTTATTAAGGACCTAGGCATTATTATGGATCGTAATATGATGTTTAACAAACATGTATCATACATGGTAAACAATGCATTTAGATCATTAGGTTTTCTTATAAGAAATACGAGGAATCTAAGCAATGTAGACAGTATGGTATTTCTCTCTTATATAATGCATTATAGTTAGAAGTAAGCTTGAATATGGTTCTAATGTTTGGTTTACAAATTATAAATCCAAGGAGATGGTAATTGAAAGAATTCAAAAACTATTTTTAAGATATTTGTATTACAAACAGTATAATGTACCATCATATTATAATAACTTATCATACAATGACCTACTTAATGAGTTTAATTATGAAAGTCTTATTAATAGAAGGGAAATAACACAACAAATATTTCTGTACGAAACAATAACTGGCATCAGAGATAACCCTACTTTTCTCCAAAAGATATGTTTCAAAGCAAACAAATGTGGCTTGAGGCTGCGGCAATTGATGTCTTATGATATTCCTAAAACAGAAAGATCCAAGAATTCACCATTATTTAGAATGTCCTTTTGCGTACAACAAAATATCTACATTGCAATCTAATCTTGATTTTAGTATCTCAATCAATGAGTACAAAATAATATTAAGACAAGTGTTTACAACATAAATTATAAGATTTAGTGTTATACTTAGCAATATATCACTACATGAATAAAAATGACATCTTGTTTTTTTTTGTCTTGTTTTGTATTGTTTTGGGTGAAGCGCTTCTAATTGCTAATTGGGTGTTATATTATTCTATAGCATAGTTTTGTAATTTATATTACATTACATTTGTGTATGTGTTCTACCTGTGTTATGTCTCACTGTATTACATTATGTGTTTTTGCTCTTTTTATTGGCAACCTTCTGTAAAAGGAGATAATTTCTCTGTTGAAGGAAATAAATAAATAAATTAAAAAACCTTGTCTGGGTGATTATTACAAAGTAAAATGGGATTCATGAATATACACTGATTACACATAAGCTTGATGGACACTGAATATAAAAATATAAACTGAATAAAAAGAAGAAGAAAGGAAAAAAGGTTACATGTATAAACTAATAGACATAGGTATCTAATTTTCGTTGCTTTCACCTTTAGTACATGTATGAAGTCAGGTGGAACAATTAATGAAACAATAAGAGCAATAATGATAAAAATAATAATAAATTGAAATGACAAAAGGAAAATAATGAAATTTAGAATTTTCATAATTATAAGAAGTTGTATGCACACTGTTGGCAATTATTACAATCGATATATTTATAACAGAAAAGTTGCTCGTGATTATGTGCTTAGCTGCGTTGCTAGTAGATGTTTTTTTTAGTTTCTTTTTAAGTTGGAATACTTGTGCGTCTGCCACCACAAGTAGTCACTGCTATCAACTACTATAATGAGATGTGAGAGCTCTTCATTGTGGATTCTGAGCAAGTCAAAGAGCCTCTCTCCATTAATAGCTGGAGCCATCTTTTCTCGCTTTACAAGTTACATCCGGTGGCTAGGAATTTCCAGGTGAGACAATGTAATGCGTCGGGAATGCCGCGCGGTGGGGTCTAGGATATCAACCAATGGAATTGTTGCTAAAAGAGGCCTAAGCCATTTTTAGAGTGCGGTGTTATATCCACCAGCTGCGTGCATCCGTCAACTTTTCGTTTTTAAGTGTCAGCCGGAAGCGTGAATGATACCATTGCTTGAATGAGCATGTTTTGGCGGATTATATGAAGCTACGGTCCGATTGAAATCCTTGTAGCCAGAGAGACTTATACTTTTATGTGCGACAGCCGTGAGGAACGCTGACGAATGAGGCTCTAATCGAAATAACCGTGAAGTCGAAACAACGCAGTGGTCCATTGTATCGTATCAAGTAGAGACTGCAAACCATGGGTGGTGCCAGGGGTGTCAAGGAGGTGCCAAAAGGCGCTTACAGACTCCTTCTTTTTAGTTCTGCACCCCCAATTTTCCTCTCAGTAGTAATAATAGACTTTGGTGATAATGGTAGTCAATTATACGATAAATTATTTATTTATTTATTTATAGAACTTTACACTACAGGCGAATGCCCATTTATAGTGTTGTATAGATACCACAATGCGAATAATTAACACAAACATGTAATTCATATAATACTCTCTCATGACATAAAAGTATATAAGATGGATACATAACTCTGTGATTACATAATTATAAGTATATATATACACACACACACACACACACATAAACATATGTATATACATGTACCATTGTTATTAAGGTATACAAGTATATAATGTTGCCTAAACAACAAGATGATTACAGAGATTTACATTGTACGAGATTTAAAATAATTAGGAGAAATTAAGGCATGGTGATAAAAATGAGAGTAAACAATTCAGTGATTAACGTATTTGCTCGTCACCTTCCATATTACATTAAGAGAAAATGAATCTAGTAGTAAATACATTATAAAAGATAAAAATACAAAAGGTTGACTTAAAAATATATAATGTTATTTCGTTAATAATGTTTGTGGTATTATACATATTGTATGGGTATCCTGTTTGTTCTACTCGTGATTATGGAACTATTACGTGTACTGTTACATCATAGTATTTTGCGCTTTTCTGAAGTAGGTCTGGAATTCTGATTTAAATTTTAGGCTGCTTAGAAAGATGTCCACTGGGTACCTTGATTTTGTAACTTCGTTGAATGATTTACACATTCCTCGAATTGGAGCTGCATCTGCAGATTTCGTTTGGGCTCTGGTAATTTGGAATAGGTCTTTTCGCGGCGTTACTTTGCTGTGTGGTACGTAAAAATTAGTTTTCGAAAGACGACGTTCGCAACCGTCCATGTTGCGATAAAGTGACGTGTCTTTTCTTTTTCAGAGTTCGAACATGGATGTTTGTATTTGTCTGTCCTGAATGAAAAAGAAATTTGAGATTAATTCATATGAGTTTGATTGTATGGGGAAGGCTGCCACTTATGGGTCTTCCTTTAGGACAAAGTTTGTATGACGTCTGACTGCCGCGCGGGAAACCAGGATTCGATTCCCAGAGTGGGTGACCTAAGGTCAGATATTTTCCGGGTTTATCCTCGCATAAAGAGGCTGCGGGGCTCACCCAGCCTTAAATCAAAGGGTACCTTGGGGCAACCCTGGCGAGTTAAAGTCGGTCGGAACGTGGTGCTGATCATATCACCTCGAAAATGGCCGAGATCGAGAATACATGGGGCCCTACCCCCACATCCCCTAAATGTACCTTCATTGCATGGTGCTATATGCACGGGGAACTTTACCTATACCTGACATCTTCTGGAATCTCCAATTCAGAAAGGCTGGTAGCCAGTGGATGCGCCATAATACACTGCTGCTTCCTTCTGCCTAGTGTTCTTTTCATCGTGTCAATAGGCGGCAGATGAGATGCCACTTCAGGTTTAGCAGACTCCAAAAATTGAAAGGCTATAAAGAGAAATGCACCGAAATGTCCTAGCACCAAAATGACCTGGCACCAAAATGTCCTAGCACCAAAATGTCCGGCACCAAAATGTCCGACTCCCATAAAATAAAACAAGTACAAGAATATAAATTGATTACTATTATATATGTATATATATACAGGGTGTATCATAAGTAATAACGAAAAGTGACACAGTTGAAAGTACACGATAATAGAAACAAGAAAGTCTCAGTAAACATGGGTCCGCAAACTAGCCGTTTTCGAGATAATTACGAATGTGTGGTTACAAGCCGCCACTGACTTCATTGATTGTAAACTTCGTCCTAGTTGGTAAAATGCTAATAATGTGTGCGAATGTGTGGTTAGAAGCCATCACTGATTGCATTTTGCAAACACCGAGTGCTTTACTCCTTGCCCGTTCCGAGGTTTGCTCTTTGTTTACAAATCAGAACATTTCCGAGAGGTGGCGTTGTAATCAAACAGGATGGATACAATCAGTACAGAGAATTGTACATGCTTGTGGCCAATTCCGAAATGAACCGGGGGTGTTCGAATACGAAACTCAATGCGGAATCGCGTACAGTATTGCATCCAGATGCAAGGACAACATTTTGAACATCTCCTTTAATAGGTACGAGTGTACAGTAATTGTAACATGTAACATACTAACGTTTGTTAAAGTAAGTAGAATGTTCAATAAAAGCAATGAGATTTCCAATGACTTTTCTTACTGTATTATTAGCATTTTACCAACTAGGACAACGTTTACAAACGATGAAGTCAGTGGTGGCTTGTAACCACACATTAGCAATTATCTCGAAAACGGCTCGTTTGCGGACCCATGTTTACTGAGACTTTTTTGATTCTATTATCGTGTACTTTAAACTGCGTCAGTTTGCGCTATTACTTATGATACACCCTGTATATATACATATATAATAGTAATCAATTTATATTCTTGTACTTGTTTTATTTTATGGGAGTCGGACATTTTGGTGAGGACATTTTGGTGCCAGGTCATTTTGGCGCTAGATCATTTTGGTGCTAGGACATTTTGGTGCATTTCTCTTTATAGCCTTTCAATTTTTGGAGTCTGCTAAACCTGAAGTGGCATCTCATCTGCCGCCTATTGACACGATGAAAAGAACACTACGCAGAAGGAAGCAGCAGTCTATTACGACGCATCCACTGCCTACAAGTCTTTCTGAATTGGAGATTCCAGAAGAATACAGAATCACAAAAACCGGACAGCAATTTCTGTTGTACGATTCTGGCCAAGAGAAGACCAATAGGATTCTTCTATTTGGAACTAACACCAGCCTGGAACTTATCAAGAATTCATCAAGATGGTTTGCGGATGGGACATTTAAGGTTGCACCTACTTTATTTTATCAGCTGTATACAATCCATGTGCAGATAGAGAGCTCGGTACTACAAGCGTTGTAGTACGTATTGATGGCAAAAAACAGCAACAACCATACGTAGAATTACTGGAAAAGGTAATTATTTATTTTGTTATAGTTTGTTGTAAAGACAGATAATCAGTGGGAACGTTGAGCGGCCCAAAAAGATATACAAAGTCTGTTGTGTTCGACTAGAAAAATTCGTTGCTGCATATGATAGGACAGACATCGCTCGCTACCTACGACGTGTTGCTCGTAGAGTTTCCATGTAAATTGCTTGTATGAAGGGACAAAATAAAGATAGGTCAATTCAAAAGAACATACTTTCTTTCTGAGCATAAAGTTGTACTTTGCACCAAAAGGTCCTGGCACCAAAATGTCCGCAACAAAATATCCGGCACCAAAATGTCCTAGACCCTCATTTTATATCGTACTAGCTGATTGCCCCTTATCGTGCGCACGCCTATGGCACAAACATGAGAAGTCTAGTTGCTTCTTTTAAAAAGAATAAGCCGTTATCCAATAATTTTAAAATTGGCCCTGTTTCTTCCTATTGATATACGACAAACTTGTTTCGTTGCATATTATTGATTTTGCATTTGCAAGCACGACTCTATTCACTACGGCTCAAAGATGCTAATTAGCACGTGACATGTTAAAGTATGCGAACGAATACTTAATCACATCACTTGTTGACGTGTTTCTGAAGCACGAAGAGCAAACGAGGTTAAGACAGATGACTATCATTAAGCGTACCGAAAGACGAGTGTCTTACAAACGCCAATCTTGGGAGAGGAAAATAGTAGCTTGTTTCTGAGATTTCGTAGCAATGTTGCCAGATCCTTCACCAACATTTCACTACACACAAAGCAAAGTTACTTTATTGGCGTTAAATGCAACATTACTGTGCACCCTTAACACGTTTTAAGTGCAAAGAGAGTTCTTTAAAACGTAACCTTTTTCCTCGCTCATGTTTCGAGAGGTTCAGTGCCACGAAATTCTTGAAATGCCTATGTCATTACAAGCTCTGTTGGGTTGGGCTGGAGCCAAAAAGATGCTTTCAAAACCTACGAAGCTTTTCATGGTGGCTGAAGGTTGTGCAACTTCATAAAAAGAAGAAACAAACGTGAAAAACGAACACGGTGAAATATCCGTTAAAGTTTCTTTTTGATTCCACGCCAAATGCCTCGAGTGAAGAAAGAAATGGGATAAAACCAGCTGTGGTGTGTCAAAACCTCTGTGCTGTTAGCACGCTGCCAGTGTGGATGAAGTGATTTTTAACAGCCCTATTGAATACTTTCCGTAGAAGTTTGTTTTCCTAGATATGTGGATCTAGGTGGAGCCTTGAAGAAAAACTCCAACAATAACATTCATTTCCTCGAAGTATTGAATGAGCTGTGTGTCAGCTAAAAGCTTCACACATGCTCGCTCTCGGTCATAATGGAGGTGATGTGATCAGCACAACTCTTCTATCTTCCTTAAGCCTCATGATTCCCCAGTAAGAAAGCAATTAGATCGTCTACCCTGGAAATCCAACTTTTGTCTCCCGCGTGGTTCCGTGGCTCCTTCATAGAATGAAATTAGTATTATAAGGGATAAGAAAACAATATATTTCATTGTGACTTGGGGGCGGATTTATATGCCCTAAAAGAGACCTGTAATATGCACTAAATTTTAAAAAGGTGTCCTAAAATTTGTGTATTACAACATCTATGTAGGCTTTGTGACTGCACCAATACCCTCCCACGCCATGTCACTACCCACCGAATTCGAAGATTTGAAGCAATTCTCGCCTATAGACCCATATTTCCAGCATAGGTAGCTAATATTATTCAACAGGAATAGTGAAAAATATGGCATTTCTGACATTTGTAATTTTACGGATAAAGACTGTTCACAAAACAGGAAATTATGACTGGCCGCTGGGACTTATGTTACATTTTTGCTTCAAAGAACAGGACCATCATGTAGTAGCTATTAACAGCTGAACAAAAATGAAAATACCCTCCATTACATGCAAAATTTATAAAAGAAATTAATAAAGTTGCACATATATCGTATAGTACCCAAGGTACTGGGGTAAGAAGTATAAAGTCTTATCATAGCAGGAAGCAGAAAAAAGGAATGCGGAATAAGCAATTAGGTAAACGTTAGGTGAGCGACTTGGGAGACGGGTATGGAATAAGCGTTGGAATACGGTGGACAGGTGAGCAGTTGGCGAGAAGACGAGAGAGAGTAAGGTCTGCGGATTGTGAGGGAGAAGCAAAGTGAAGAACGATTATTAGACGATGGTGTGTGATTGAATCAATGTCTGACAGGAAGGTCAGACAAGTGATAGTTGAGATGTAGGAACAATCTTCATCTATTTGTAAGGCAAGTAATATCCTTTTATAAACCAATCCATATCGGTTCAGTCATGGAGAGTATAAAACCCATATCTAACTTAAGTTAATTTCTATCGCCATTCCTTTAAATATAACCTTTCGCATACATTAAACTTTAGGCTAAGCGAATGATAACCATCTGAGAGATGAATGAGAAATATCTACATCACCCAATTCAATCTAGAGGTTCTTGGTTCGATCCCAGCGCAGTTTTAGAGTTCCGTTACTATATATTGTTGATTCTTCCCAATCAAGCGAAATGAATAAATCCGTTAAAAGAATACGAATTTTCCTCAAGAAGAAAAAAACATGCGCATATGCAAAACTTCGTCCCCTAATTATGAAGAACCTCTTGCCTAGAAATAGTGCTAATTTTCACACGAACTACTTTCTTCTCGCTTTCGATTGAGCAACTATCACAGTCTTCAGTATAATTTAATCACCTTTTAGAATGTCAGAACTGTAATGCAGTGTTGTTATGCAAGAACAAATTACGTGGGCTTCATATTGAACATTTATTTGGTATAATGTCGGTTATTAGTTGCTCAATGAGGTAGAAGCACCAAAAGACGTTTACATTCTCTACTTTGGTTCTAAATCAATTTGATTGCTGTTTCCGACAACTTCACAACTTAGTTCCATAGGCGAGCGCAGACCCTCTGATTAAAGGGGACAAAAGCCAGTGGCGGTTCCAGAAATTACTGTTGCGAGGGGCGAATTTCAGAGTCGGGTACCTCACCGAACCTACAATTGCAGGGTTTTATATGAACAATAGCTACATGGTTCTTTTAGTAGGAGACAACTATCCTCTGGGGATTAAATCTTATAAGGGCGGAAGAGATGGTTATTGTTGTACATTGTTATCCATTGGCGTAGCAATATATTACGGGTCCTGGGCGAGATCAGAATGCAAAGCCCCGATCCGTTCTTTTAAATTCTCATCTCAAAGTGCATAGATACAAAATCTTCAGGCAAACGTCAGCAAAGGTATTATGAAATTTGAATACCGTATTTCTTCGAATTCCAGGCGCACTTCTTTCTCGGGTCTTTGATCTTGAAAATTTAGGTGATTCTTGGATTCGAAGGCGCATTGATCAGAGTATGTAGCCTATGCATAAACAAAGGTAGAAAATACAGGGCTCCTGAAAAGTATCACCTCTTGCATGAATTTTCAAATTCAGTGCTAAAAAATGTTTTCTTTTTAAATATTTCTACTTCGCTTATGGAGATTTCCATTGCCTTTTTTCAAATAACGACCACAGTATGTGTTTTTTTAATGATTGTCTTTTCTTTATCACGTGTAATATTACATCATAATAATAAATATGCTATTATTTTTTTTCCACTGTTGCTAGCCGAATTTTAAAACCTGTGGAGATCTGGTAGAGTCGGCCATTTATTAGAATTATTTCAGAGTTTTTCATGTTGTTACCAGTTGAGCCTTCTTGAGAAGAGCCACTCTCGCCCAAGAATTAATTACTTTTAATCCAATCCAATTAATAAATTAAATGTTTTAAGATCATATTTCAAAATGTGTAGCTTTATCTTAGTTAAATTAATGGCTTTCTTAGACCATATTTGCAAATAAAAAAAAGGTGGCTCCTGAGCGCTGGCGTACACAGAATGGGGCTGAAGGGGTTACAGCCCTTCCGAAATTTTGAGAAAAATCAACATTTTCAAATAAAAGCAGTGAAGAACTCGGGGAAAAACCAGAGTGGCAAATACCTTAAAATACCTCCGTTGCCATTTTGAGATAGGAAAATACTAAAAATATGAAATATCATATTGTGTATGCACCCTCATAGGCGTGCGCACGGGGCGGGGACAAGGCATGGACGTCCGCAGATTTTTTCCACGAAAGGACAAAAGTAAAAAAAGTAAAGTGCCCCCTGTGCTTTGCACCACGCCATGAAGGCGTATAGGGGGTGTGGGGTTAGGGCATGATACTAGGAGACATGGTAGGCTCATGCGCATCGCCAGGGGTTCCCCGCTGTCGCTGTGACGTCATCTGGTGAGCAACTCGAGATTTCGCCCGCTACATCTGGCAGTGAACTTTTGTCTCTTGCTAACAAAAATACGTTTTTTTCTTTACTGAGAGATCTCTTCATCTTTTAATGTGTCAACTGTCATTGGTGTATCATACTCGTAATAAACCGGTTGCTTCCTTTTAGAAAATAAATTTTCCTAGTGGCAAAGACGGTCGTCTTTGGGTAGCAGATTGGAGCGAGCGAGTGATACACTACGAACCATTGCTACCTGAACATAATCAAATGACCATAAAATAAATTATCAAAGCCGTGGAAGATGCTGGTTTCAATGTTATTGCCCTAGTGAGTGACCTAGGATGTACAAAAAGTCACAAAAAGACAGAAGGCGAGGTTAGCTGCACAACTCCTCTCCAAATTCTTTATTGCATAGGAAGAGAACTTCTGCCAGATAATGGAATTGCAACAGCAAAGTTTATACAGATTTTTAATTACTGGTTTGATATATTTAATTCGTGTGTGCCCTTTGGACCTAACAAGAACAGATCTGGTTACGGAATAAATATTAATGATCAAAACACAGTGCTGGAGAATACATATAAATTACTAAAAACTATGCGTGTAAACAAACTCGGAGGTAAATTTCATTTGATGTCTGGATATGGTCAATATTGAATCCTTGCCAGGATTATATTAAGATTTCAGCGAACGATTGGGAACTAAATACACATTGACAACAAAATTAAATCAGGACGTCTTGGAATTTTTTTTTCTTTCATCCGAGGATTGGGCTCCACACATGAACACCCAGACGCTTTGAGTTTTAAATACAGGTTACGTGCGTACGTTATGGGAAAACACTTTGCAGCCGTGTTCGCTCAAAATATGAACGTCGTTGAAGAAGGTTCAGAAAATTGTTTGGTGACGGACGATGTGTTTCATCATCCAGTGAACAATGATGCTTTGCACTAGGAGGAACTGTGCGCCACTGCCCAACTACTGAGCACTATTCTCCCATCAAATGATGAAGATTTTACCGAAGCATTGCCCGAGGAAACTATTGATTTAATACATATTCCTGGTTCTGTGAATCAAGAGTGTGATTTGTCACTTGAAGGACTGAGCTATCTATGTGGATATGTAGCATATAGGTTCAGAGCAGAATATCCTGAACTTCATTCTGCAGATGTAACATCGTCACGTGACTGGATTCAGGCTGTCTCGAGAGGAGGATCACTGCAACCATCACAAAACTATCTGGCCTGCATGATGACTAGAGCACGGATTTCAATGTAATTACATATTCTGTTCCTTTCTAGATACATACCTTGAACAGGAAAATGTCAACGAATTATATACCTGACATGATTGTACATAAGTTTTATGTTACATATTTTTACATATTTGCCAGGATTTTACATATTTGCTAATTTACTTTACATAAAACAACATATTTCGGTAATTTTTCCTATCTTTTCGATCTCTGAAACATGATGAAGAAAATTTGTAGCTTATGTGATGTCATATTTTCTAATCAATGAGATACTTAGTGCTTACTGCCACCTAAAATTGACTGCCAAGTCGAAAGACAGGCTGAAGACCAAATATATATGGTAACTGTTATTTATCGAAAGATGCTGGAGTTCCTCCTACCCCGGTTCCAGTTACATATTTCGTTTCGCTTTTAGGTTCAGGCAAAGTACCTAGAAAATTGTCATTCGTGGACAAGAAAGTTACTTTCGTGTATACGTAGCGAGTTACACAATATGTTTCCTTGTACAAAATGTACAAAAGTAGCTATGTATTTTCATTCGATTGTTCTTAGAAGCTTCTTTCTACAATTTGTTTCGAAAGTTACAAATAGCTCTCTTACATATTTACATATTTTCCAATAATTTGCGATGTAAAAACAATTAATAGTTGACAAAATTGGTTTCTTAAAACTGTACGCGTTGCTGTGCTTTTTTCAGTTTATAAATTTGATACAAATTTTAATTTGAACAACTTATGTCCTTAAAATTATGTTGAATATATTCAAATAAAATAAATATCTAGCAGAATTCTTGAAATTGCTTTGATTCTTGATTGCTATTAATATTACATATTCTTACATACTATAAATTTAGTAAAACCTTAAAATGCTGACAAAGACAAAATTTATTGTAATAAAAATAATAACTAAAAGCGTAACGTTTCCACCCTCTAACAGTCTTCTTCAGACGAAGATTATTTTTATTACAATAAATTTTGCATTGGTCAGCATTGTAAGGTTTCATTAACATGGAAACAAGGCTCAACAGTTTTATATTTGTCTACATATTCTTTTGATAATACATTTTTAGGTACATATTTTATCAATTATTGTTACACATTTATGTACATATTTTGTACTTTGATATTACATAAAAATCCGTGGTCTAATGATGACTGCTGAACGATGTTTCCAGGAATTTCATGGAGAAGCAACAAACAACAGGAAACCCGTTCTTAAAAATTTAACCGAGGTTGTGTGCCGTGAAATAGGTGAAGAAGTTTCAATAAACGTTATTTCTTTCTTTGTAAGAACCAGAACATTCATAAGAATAAAACATCTAAACAGAGACCTCATAAACATTTCCGAACGAAGGAAACTAAAGAGAAAAATGGGTAAAATTTTAAATTAAACAAGTATCAACATAACTGAAGTTTAATAATTTTCTAGTGGGTCATAACTTAACAATTTCTTAGCATTTGAGTAAGTCACATGTTACAATAAAGGTATCTATTATGTTCTTAATGTAATGTGTAATATAATTATGCTTTGTGTGTGTATGTTAATTCTGTTATTCTGGTAATTTTGTACGTGTTATATTTTTCTATGGAAATTAAGTTCTTATGTTCATTTGGACTATTTCAAAAGCAGTGAATCAATTATGTACATGTCATTTTCCACTATCTTATGGTAAATTAAATATGTTATTATGTAAGTATATTAATTTCATATATTTTAGAGAATTGTGAACCCTAATATGTGTGTGTTATTTTAATTCAATGTTATTCTGGTAAATTATTGTATGCTATGCTTAATTTCTTAAGATTCTTATGGGTTTGATTCTATGTTAAGAAGGATTACGTCAGCACTTGTGCTTGTACACCCAACAGCGAAAGAAACATTAGGTGAATTATTCACCACCATTTTCATTCTGTTTGTATTACACAATGTGATGACAATGAATTGAAATAATGACGTCAATAAGCAGAGAAGAATGCCTGCTTCGAACCAACATAGTTTCATTCTATAAAACAACACAGGATGTAGAATAAAAGAGTAATTAAAATAGCTGTGGACAATTTGCCTACCATTATCTTTGCCGTTGACTGTACGTGTGGTACTGTAATGTTGTTTGTGTACTTTATGATATTTGTTTTGAACTAAAATAAAAATTGGAGTATACAATCTTACATTAGAAATAATGTAACTAAACATTTGGCGTTCTAGAAATATTATTTACAAAAAAAAGCACTATAGCTATAAAATTTTATATTTACATTCTTCCATTAAAGAAAATATTCAATTTAGATTTTTGTTGTTTCGTTGATACTTTTTCCACCCGACGAACTGTATCTTGGATGACTACCGTGACTACCTCCCTATGTACTATATTTAACTTATTTTTTACTACTTTTCACAAACACTGATTGGGTATATTAAACTAATTGAAATTGGTACGATGACACTGAAGGATCTTAGAATGTCTTTTAACACGTTACATTTTAGGAATTTAAATATGTAGGCTTAATTTTAATTTTACGTATCATCATATAAGATAATATAACGTTTAGTAAACGCAAGTAGTGTCTAGTGAGTTACGAAAGTTCGAATACCGGGTAAAGCATTTCTGTTACTTGCCTTTGCGAAATATAGAAGAAAGAAGCAACAGCCATGGTGAAAATGCGAAAATATTATCACAATGTTCAAACACTTACAAGGAACAATGCAACATGTGTTAACTTGAGGTACAGGGGGATAAGCGACTAAATTAGCTACAGGTTTTCTTCCGTATCCTCCTCCGCCTACGCTCTATTCATTCCTACTTTTACTGACTTTGTGTGCAATGAAACGCCGGTCCTTTTAAGAAGTAAATAAGGTGTTCAAACCTTCCCCGAAAGAATTTATTCAATGAAAAACAACCCCTGCTATGTGTTTTCTACCCGCTGGCTGCGACATTTGCTCACCAGATGACGTAATGCGCTGGAAGGGACGAAAGTCGTCCGCCGGATGAGCCAACCAGTGATGTGCGTCTACGCGTAAACAACGATAGTCTACATTCTACACATAGACTATTTTATACACGTACATTACGTAATCTATTTAAACAACATGGCGAAAGGTGATAACTTAGCAAAGGGCGCCGTGGAATTAAAATAAAATTATACTGCGTATCAGTTGCTGATGAGTGCGAAGAGAACTTTTCATACTCTTTCTTCCAAATTCGAACAATTTCTCACCTAAGAAGAAACTTAATATAGGAAATATTCTAGTGTTTTATGGGGAAGAGACCACTCTTGCCTCACGACTGCCATCTGTTTGTTGTTTTTTGCATACTATTTATCTTCTTCCATAGTTGATGATAGAAAAGAAGATAATTTTTTTGTAAATAGGATTCTTTTCATTTCGTTAGGAACCAATATAGTAGAAAATGACACTTTCTTTTCATGAAACCCTTGAAAATTAATTTTAATGCACTTTAGATTGTCTACGTAGTCTATGTAAACTACAACCCAATGTAATCTACGCGTAGATTACGTGTAGACAACGCATGTAGACGTAAACTTATAGTCTACGGCACATCACTGGAGCCAACCTTCTACTCATAGAACCATGGGTTAGGGCCCCACACTTTCTTGATCTCGGCCAAGCTGGGGGTGATGTGATCAGCACCACACCTCTGACCGCCTTTACCCCCCAGAGTTTCCTCCAGGTACCCACTTTATACGAAACTGGGTGGGCGCCGGAGCCGCTTGAACAGGTTGAAAAAGTCCCGGTTTCCCCCCGCCGGGGATCGAACCTGGGTCTCTCGAAGGGACAAACAAGGTATTTTTAAAGGGGCATATTACCCCGATAATAGTGTTGCCCTCTCAAAAAACACTATTTGAATTTGAAATTATCGCATTAATGTAATGTACAAGTGCAAGTGTGGTAGCCTATATGGTCACGTGGTGCGTGCTAACTAATCAAATGACCGTTTAAAGCAGCAGACAGGCATTTGTTGAATCTTCTGCACTTGAACACCGCTTTCCGTCTAGATGGTTGAACGTCATTTCCTTGCACCACCCTGACACTGGATACACCTGCACTGCACCGAGTGTCAACATGTGCAGCCAACTAGACGGGGCTTAAAACAGTGAGAATGGTTTTTTTTTCTTTCCCGGCTGAACTTTCATCAAGACTTTTGCCCCCTAGTCAGAGGGTCGGCGCACACCTATGTGCACCCTCCCAGAAAGCACCCGCACCGTTACAATTCCAGCCCCTCCCAAAAAATCCTGCACACGCCAGTGCTCCTGAGGAAAAGGGGCTGGACCCTGAATTCTAATCCTGTGGGTAATATACCTTGGTATTAGTGTAATATAGAATGTACTATTTGCTAATATAAGTAATCAAGTTTTCTCCTTGTTTTTTTTCCCGAAGTACAAGCATTGGTAAAAAAAAATCACCCTTCCTTTAAATTTGTTGTCTTAGAACAATCAACATTTCACAACAAAGAGTCAGTCTATTTTTATTGGGGAGCTCTGTGATTTGTTCTTATGCTGGTTTTGCTGTAAATTGGTGATCAGTGAGCCAGCTTTTGCAAAGTGCGCATCAAACGGACATTCAAAATGGAGAGACAGAAGCATTACTAATATGATGCAGCACTTAAACATATATTTTGTGTGCTGAGAACTTTGGAAACTGTGAATCAGGTCGACCATTTACCGTACACACAGAAAACTAAATGCATCATATCGATTGATGCACCAGAATGCATCGATTTATGCAGTAAAGTGTGTTTTATGGCTTCTTCAAAGAATCACATTCACAATTGATGCATTTGGGTGCATTTTTGTATGTTGTGAAAGATACATCAAAGTGCATCATTTGATTCAAGTGAGGCTTTATTTCAGTCGAGATGCACTTCAACGCATCAGTTGATACGTTTTGATGCACCTTGATGCGATTTCATGCACCAGAATGCATCTTTTTTGATGATGCACTTAAACGTTTCGTCTGAGCTACATAAACTATGTAGCTCAGACCAAACGTTTAAGTGCATCATCCAAAAAGATGCAGGAAGGTGCATCAAGGAACATCAACTGAAGCATTGAAGTGAATCTCGACTGAAAGTAATCCTCACTTGAATCAAATGATGCACTTTGATGTTTCTTTCACGGCATATAAAAATGCACCCAAATGCATCAAATATGAATCTGATTCTTTGAAGAAGCCATAAAACACACTATTGCATCAATCGATATGATGCATTTAGTTCTCTGAGTGTAAGTGAAGTGTACGTTCGTCGTTGGGGACGTCAACTACAGCATTCTGTCGCTATCAGCCTCTCTATTATACATAGGAAGAAGTGGTACAGTCTCCTGCCGTGGAGGCTGTTAATCCATTCTTTCTTCCACACCTGGATGATGTGGGAGATAATTCTGCAATGGTAGGGACATATCTGCCAATTACTTTGTAAATTCTTCTTCTTAGCCTTCCTTGCACCAGTATATGGCGGTTCTGTGTTTCATTATTTGGATTCGTTTGTGATTATGTTATTTTTGTTACACATGTTGTATATTTTAGGTAGTCTTCTCAGATTGGTCCGTCGAAAGAAACTATCGAATGACGAAATTACGAATTACGAATTTGTGTGGGTTTATACATAGGTTGCTATTTATGTATCCGGAACTGGCAACACTAATGTTGCTAGATAACATCTAATATATTCATCGTAAAGTTGGACATTTCTATGGTATAGGTACCCAGAACGTTGTGCTTGCGGATGCTATTTTTGTTTGTTAGGGACTTGAAAATTTCATCGGAGGCCAACAATGGAATTAACTCGAGAACATTTTCGAGCAATGATTTTCTATGACTTTCGACATGGATTATCTCAACAACAGTGCATCGATCATCATGGAGATTATTTTGAAAAACAATAACACCATTTTCAATGATACATATTTTTTTTGTTTGTTATTCCGGATACATAAATAGCAACCCTCTTAAGCGACATAGGGAGACGGAATGTGTTCGAACCGTATTTATTACAGGCTCAGCTTTTGAAGTTACGTAATTCATGTCATCGTTGCATTTCTCGTAATTTCACACCTAGATATTTAGCTTCCTTTACTCTTTTAAGATTTTTCTCTGAGTTTTATTTGTGTATATTTATTAGCTTTCAGTTTACGTTTTAGGGTTACAAAGTGGGTCTTCTGTGTGGCAATCGTCAATTACACCGTATTACAAAAGTCCTCGAGAGAGTTTATCGCAATACTGGACTTCATTCCAACTCTGTTCTTGAATTACCTTCCATATAAATTATTACGTGATCTGCATAGTCTATTGTGGTTTTTATTTCCGAAATATTTCCTAATTTCTTGAGAGATGGCTTCAAGTTTAGATACCACAATTTGGGAGCTAGCATGAATCCTTGCGTTGTTGATTTTGAGACCGTGAAGTTAGAAATCTGATTTGCTCTCCATCTGATATGGTTCGTGGACAATCTATGTCTCTCAAGGTCCTGAAAAGGGCCTCCCCGATGGCGTAGTGGTAACGTCGTCGCCTTGTAATCAAGGGGTCTCGGGTTCTATACCCGGTGGAGGCACGTGGTGGTTCGGATCCCACTTTAAACTGTAGGTCCAGTCCCGATTAGCCTTACTGTGCATAAAGTGGACTTAGAAAACAACAAATCAATCAATCAAGGTCCTGAAAAGGTTAGGCCAACTGGCGTTGGTACAGCAAAGCCTCACAACACCGTCAACGTCTCTACGATCTGTGGGGGCCTCTTTTTAGTTGACAGGGACGCAAGGCCATTTGTACCTTACAGCCTTGCGCCGGAGAACCAACTACAATCGACTTGATATATCGCTTGGAAATATACTCGATATAAATGTCGATTGCATCTGTGTATAACAAGATCTTGCTTTCATGTCCACAGCGATCTTTTGTAATACACCATTCTTCCTTTTGAGTCTGCAAATACTGACATGTTTAAATCTAAGACAATGAAAATTACACAAAACTCTTGAAATACCTATCACTCAACCTAACCTACAAGCTTAAGGAATTACTTCACAGACCCAAAAGGAAGAACCGTTAGTGGTCTTACATTATTGTGGCATGCTTGGAAAGAATGTGGCATGATTAGAAAGAATGAGGAACGAGGCAGTGTAAGTGTCAGCACGAGCTAGAATGCGGAATGGTGTGAGTGCAAGATGTGGTAAGGGCGTTGACGTAGAGAGGTAAATTATCGGGAGTTTGGGGATGAAATAGGTGGATGTTGACAAAAGGAACGAACATACGCCTACGAATTTAAGTAGTCGAGTTATAAAATATCCTCTTATTCCCACACATGAAATTACTTGTACAACGACAGACAGCTTCACATTTAGGTGTTAGGTTGGTATAATTTACCTGGGATGAGTGAGGACCTACTATCTGCATACCTACATACACACTGGCTATCAAGACTTACTTCATTACATACCTACATTTGCCTGAAGTGAGATGGGAAGGTCTCAGGGATTACTGTTATTACTGTAATTGTACTGTGGCAAGTTGGCCAAGTTCACCCCAGCATAACAAAGTGGATACTGAGCAAACGTAGGACCTTCCCGACCCAGCAATATTCCAGAGCAGACGAACTTATACAGCTCGGAAAACGTCATGTACTATCACACCATAGTATAGGATCACCAACGCAGCGGCAGGCCCATTGTCCTAAGGTCTACTACAAATCGGTAGGGAAAAACCTTATCGGAGAGATCCTACAGATTTTCTTGCCATCCGAATAACAAGAATCCGTGAGATATACGGTGGAAACGTAACGTGTAAAGTGCTTTTAAGTTTTTTATAAAAAAAAAACTGCCTTGGTTAGCAACTATAGTGTGTTTAATATGGAGACAAGGCATAATCGTGTTACAGCAAGAATCCAAGTTACTTCAGGAAAATCCTGTGTGCTATAGTATTTTGTTAGCACAAAATATAACACACAGGATATAACTAGAAGATAAAATAGCAGATAAAGAGAATAACTAGCATTCATTCTGCAATCTAATCTATCAACAGCAACGGCGATGGGACTCTATGAGTTGACTAGTCGCCATCTAACTGAAATATGGTTGGCAGGCTTTGGCACTCTAAGACCTGTTGGCCACAGGGTTTATTAATTCTACAGACAAACTCCTTTAAACATAGCATTAATAAGGGTCCCTGGTGGTCTTTGTGACTGTCCCACCATCTTCATCGAGTAACCAAAAATGGCAGAAAAGCGAAGTACAATAAGCCTAATCAATGTAGTATTAATAACATAAACACGCCAGTTCGGTGGCCGAGTGTGTTAAGTAGCCCACTTTCGATCTTGACACAGGATTTCCCGTGTTCGAATCTCGATCCGGGTATAGGTGTCCTTGTAAGTGTCCTTTCATTAATTTAATCAAATCATCACTAAATTCACATCGTCGCTATTAGCCAGGAATTACAGAAAAGCGACTGAAAATAATAAAAATATTGTATAATGGTGAAAATGGTATTTCCGAGCTCTCGTCAAACTGATATTAAACATCATACAACAGGCCTTTAGATTGCCACAGCCAAAAGCAATTAAATAAAACATTTCATTTTTGAATCCCTAATTTGATTTTTTTTCTCTTACTTTTCCTTCAGAATTATTAATTTTGTGGAAACATTTTTTTACAGTTTCGTGGTGGTAGACCGCGTTGACTGTTGAAGTTACGGTCTTGACCACAGGGTTCTGGGTTCGAATTCCTTCCAGTCCATGGGCGTTCCTTGTTATTCGTTCCTTCTCATCTTCGCAATTAACCTGAATGTAGGAAAGTAACATTAAATGTCAAAATTACTTACCAATAAAAAATTAACGAAAAACAATAAAACCAACGTTTCATCTTGGAATGGATTCCTTTGTATGTGTTCCCCTATTCAAGCTGTAGTTCCATTGACAACATGTGGGTCCATACCTTTCACCGGATGTAACGATATTGGTATTTGGAGAGGTTTCAAGAGTTCGTGTGTGGCACGTTGTATCTTAACTGGTCTATAAAAGGTTCCTGGACGATGATTCTTCCATTTCATTGCTGCTCAACAGAATGAACCCACGCTCCGAACAACGCGTAGGCCCTAAAATGGCGTCAAGGAAAACGTGGGATATAAAGATTCCGGGAAAGAGTATGAAGTGATGTTTTGGTCGTCTAAAAAGTTCTGCAATTTCAAAGAAAAATTATTTTTGTTTGTTTCTTCAATACAAAGAGAAAGGAAAGGAAAATTATAATTAAGATTGGTACCGAGGCGACAGAAATTCGAGACGAGACAGATATTAATGCCCGAATCACACGAGGATACACTCAGAGAACTAAATGCATCATATCGATTGATGCACTAAATTGCATCGATTGATGCACTAAAGTGTGTTTCATGGCTATTTTCAAAGAATCGGATTGATATTTGATGCATTTGGGTGTATTTTTGTATGTCATGAAAGAAACACCAAAGTGCATAATTTGATTCAAGTGAGGACTTATTACAGTCGAGATGCACTTCAATGCATCAGTTGATGCATTTTGATGCACCTTGATGCACCAGAATGCATCTTTTTCGATGATGCAAGTAGTGGGGTTGATGCTATAGCAAGCACAACTTACAAGTGTAGGAAAGGCGAGGCTATTTGATTGAACAATCAGATTTGCTTATACTTGAAACAAAGCCAAGGGGGGCCCATACCCCAATTTTTTAGGTGTGATATGCTCTGATTTTTAAGAAATTCAGAATTTCTAGTGTAGGAAAGGCGAGGGCTCAACAGATAGATTTACCCATACTTAAAACAATGGCAAAAGGGGCCTATACCCTAATTCTTCAGGTGTGGAGGTTCGGGTTTAAGTCCTCATAAAATGTGAAGCCTCCTCTGAAGGCAAAATGATAATATTGTTGCCTTGTAAACAAATGGCTCTCGGTTCGAGTCCTGATAGATTGAAATACATGTGGCAAAATAAAATCTCCACAAGTGAGATTTTGAGAATAATTACTGCTACTTGATAGCCCCCAAATCTGAAATTTTTTTTTCTCCTCTCCTCAGACAGATTCGGCCATGTGTGTAAAAGCTATATCTGTGTGATTGTTGTTTATAAACTTGTCAAAAATATGGCTTTTTTTTCTATGAAAACATGCAATCCTGAATACAATTCTGGTTTTGTCTTGTTCTGTTAATATAAACACAAGTAAGACTTACAGAATATTTATTGCACAGTTCAAAATCCAATTTTGAATTGTATTTAGTTGATATAGAGATGAGGTTTTAAACCTGGTGAAGTGTGTTGTACATCAGCAAAACTATCACCAAAACCTAGTTACTGCTGTTGTTTAGGTATAAAAGCACCAGCTCAGCTATTAACTGCTGAACCCAACTGATATTTTTATTAAGTATAAAATTTTGAATTGAAGCCCAGAAAATCTTATATAATAAACAACAAAAAAAAAATGTCAAAACAAAAATATTGCAATCGGTGTAATAAAAATATATCTAGTTCTCATTGGGCTAGGCATTGCCGTATTTGTAAGCCTAGGAAATGCAGAAAAGCTACTAAATTGTGTCCAAGATGCCATAAAATATTAAGCAAGGCATATTACAAATGGCATAAGTGTAATTCTTATGTACAGTCATCAACATTGCCCCCACAACCATCCACATCTGGTCTGAAAAGGAAGCATGAAGCACCTTTTAATGCTGGACTCGCAAAACAGCCACGCTATGAACCACCTATCCCTAGCAGTTTTAATGGCCAATTAAGGGATTACCGGTTTGTATCAGAGCAAAAATGTGGTATTAACAATTTTTTGAACAGAAAAAAACCTGATGTGCAGGCAATTCTAAATGCACAAAATGGTTCTTATAAGCTGTCCCTCAAATTGTATACACAATATAAGAAGCCAAATGGCACAAAATTTACACAGCCCCACATAACAGAAACTGTACCGGTATATTCAAATGCAAATTCGGACAAAATAATAAGCAGTTTGATAGACCAATTGAATATTAAACACTCTGAATTTGCGGCAAAAGAGTCTGGATGGAGCCTATGCGGCTCTCCTCACAAGCTCTATGTTAATATTTCTGAATTCAGCCCATTACAAGGTTCTACATATTTGCCATTACCTGCCAATATTAAAAACAAAAGAGCCGTGGTTAATATAGAAAATACCGACCAGAAATGCTTTTTGTGGTGTATTTTAGCTGCTTTGTATCCAGTTTCAAGAAATCCTCAGAGAATAAATTATTACAAACAACATGAACATATTTTTAATAAAGCAATGGAGGGTTTAGAATATCCAATGTCTGTTCAGAATATTGATAAATTTGAAAAAAGGGCCCGGAATATCAATAATAAACAATTATCTATTAATGTATTTATTTGCTCCACTGGCAATTGCCCGATAGCACCTCTCAGAATCAGTGATGATGAATCTGGTATTCCGATTGATCTGCTCTTAATTGAAGAGGATGGCAAATATCATTACACTCTGATACATAATCTTCAAGCTTTAGTGAGAACACAACTAGACAAATCTAATAGAATATTTAAGTTGTGCAGAAGATGTTTAACTGTACTTGATGGTCAAAAAATGGTAAATGGGGTTCGTGAAAAAAATGCAGAAATTGCAAAAAACAGGTTAATTGAGCATCTGAAATACTGTGGTAACCATAAACCTGTTCATATGGTGATGCCCAATCCAAGTGAAAAAGCAAAATTCAAAAAGTTTGAAGCCTTGTTGGAACACCCAGCATATATTGTCTGGGATTCTGAATCAAATCTCAAATCTCTTGCATTCTGCAATCCAGATCCTGAAGAATCTTCAATTACACCATACCAGCTACATGAACCTTCCAGCTTTTGTTATGTGGTTGTACAGGATGGTGTTGTTACCAAAGAATATTCATACATGGGGCCAGATGCCATCAAAATATTTGCACATAGAATAGAAAATGAGTGCCGTGACATAGCATCTAACATCTTATTAAAATCAAAACCCATGTTGGCTTTAACAGAGGATCAGATTGAAGATTTCAACAATGCGGAAAAATGCCCGGTATGTGATTCTGAATTTTCAGATACAAATATCAAGGTGAAACACCATTCTCATACAGATGGTAAATTCTTAATGGCCCTGTGTAATAGCTGTAATATTAAGATCAAGAGACCAAAATTTATCCCCATATTTTGTCATGGAGCATCCAATTATGATTTCCATCATCTAATCAGGTACGAGGGGTTTGAGAAGCAGAATTTAAATATTTTAGCTGAAAATGATGAGAAATATATATCTATTAGCAAAACAATTAAAGTTAATGGAGTTCCTATTCACATGAGATTTCTTGATTCATACAGATTTATACCTGCTAGCCTGGCCACACTGGCCACTCAATTATCTGATGATCAATTCAAAATCACACGTGCATTGTTTCCAAATCAGGATCTGAAATTAATTAGGCGGAAGGGTGTATATCCATATGATTATGTTAGAGATTTTTCTAAATTTGATGAGTGCTCCCTGCCTCCACAAGAACAGTTTTACAGCAAAATCAGAGGATCTGGAATCACAGATGAAGATTATCACCATGCCCAATTGATGTGGAACAATTTAAAATGCAAGACATTTGGTGATTATCACATGGCATATTTGAAACTTGATGTGACCATCTCAGCAGATATAATGCAGACATTCAGAAAATCTTGCATGCAAAATTATGGACTGGACCCAGTGTATTTTTACAGTGCCCCGGGCCTAGCATGGGCTGCAATGTTTTTCAACACCAAAAAGCAATTGGATCTGATCCAAGATCAAGACATGTATCTGTTTATGGAGCAATGTATAAGAGGAGGCATGGTGCAATGTTCTCAGAGATATGCCAGAGCAAATAACAAATATATTCATGGTTATGATCCAGCACGGCCATCAAATTATATAGTGTATGTAGATGCAAACAGCCTCTATGGTCACGCTATGATGGATAAATTGCCATATGCAGGGCTTGAATGGGTCGATTTCAATATTGAGGATCTTCAGAACTTTGATGACAGTGAACATGGCCTCTTCTTAGAGGTTGATCTGACAATTCCTGATGATTTGCACAATAAATTTTCTGATCTGCCCCCAATTCCCGAGGTTCAGTGCTCACCTGGCTCTAAACAGAAGAAGCTCATGATGACACTGGAGTCAAAACAGGGCTATGTCATACATTACAAGTACCTCCAGTTCCTGATTAAACATGGTGTTCAAGTAACCAAAGTTGGAAAAGTTTTGAGGTTCAAACACTCAGAATGGTTGAAACCATACATTGATACAAACACGGAGCTTCGAACATCTGCAAAGAGCCAATTTGATAAGAGCTTGTTTAAATTGATGGTTAATTCTGTATATGGCAAAACAATTGAAAATGTCAGAAAACATACCGATGTTAAAATAATTACTGACCCCAGTCTGAGCAAAAAATTGGTAGCAAAGCCTAATTTCAATTACAGAAGAATTTATGGTGAAGATATGGCACTTTTCAACATGAAAAAAACAAAAATTAAGTTTGATAAACCTATTTATGTAGGGGCTGCAATATTGGAATTGTCCAAATTACATATGTTAACATTGTATTATGATGTGTTCAAACCTTTTTATGGTGATAGAGTAAAACTGATGTACATGGACACGGATAGTTTTATTCTTGATATTCAAACAGAAGATGTTTATCAAGATATGGCCCAGCCTGAATTGTTTAAATATTTTGATACCAGTGAATTGCCAGGCCATTTGAATATTCAACCCCACAACAAAAAGGTGCCTGGCAAGTTAAAAGATGAGACACTTGGTGATGTTATTGTGGAATTTGCTGGGTTAAGTGCCAAGGTGTATAGTTTTAAAACATGTAATGCTGTTGTCAAAAAAGCCAAGGGTATTGGCAAAGTAGCTGTGGAAAAAGAGCTCCAATTTGAAGATTATAAAAATTGCCTCAAATCCCAGAGTTCAATCAGAACATCAGAATCCAGAATTCAGAGTGTGGATCACTTATTGACTTCAAATGTTGTAAAAAAAGTGGCTCTGGACCCACATGATGATAAGAGATGCATTTTATCATGTGGTATACATACTCTACCATGGGGTCATTGTGATTTGAAAAGTGGGAATCAATGCGCAAGCACAGAGCATGATTTGAAATAAATAAACATGCCTATGAACTTATTTGGGTTTAAAAAACAAGGTATTATGGACCTGCCGACACCACAACCCTCTTCTGATATGCTGTCTAAACTGAGTGGCTTGTTAATTATTCATCTGAACAGCATATTTACAGATGTTGATGATGAAACAGGTAAAATATTGTACATATTTAACAATAATTTAAATCATTACCAATTACCTGTAGGTGGGCAATTGCAATTTATTACAACCCCTGAGGGTGATGTTAAAATTTCAGTAGGGAGAAATATTTACAGAATTAAGCACTCAAACATGGTTTCTGGCACTGTTTATACTGTTTCTGCTGGTGACTGCTTATATATTGAGGTCCCTGGATCTTATGACAAGCTTATACCCTTTTTTATAGAATTAAGAATCAGATATTCAATAATAAATAACCACTAAACAAAATGCCTAATGATATATTTGGCCATACAAGACATGAAGATCACAGTGATGAGATTTTGATGCTTGATGTCAGAGTCAAGAAATTAAGAAGTGATTTACAAGCTTTACAAACCACACTCAATGCCAGTCTTCAATTAGAAATTACAAATTTACAATCACAATGCATGGACCCTTTTCTTAAAATTGATTCTGAACTTAAATTATTGCTTCAGAAATATACTGACCTGGCGACATTGGATAATTTTCAAAGTTTGGAAGAGGCTGTAGCAGCTCTTCAAGCCAAATTTAAGACCCAGGCTAACAACTCTGAGCAATTGAAACAACAATTGGAAGAACAGATAAATAATGTCCAGACACAGCTCCAAACAATTGTCAAAAGCATAAAATCACAAGAAGATTTTGATCTAGTGATTTCCACTCTAAAAGAACAGATTCAGTCACTCCAAATACCTAATCTGGACCCTCTGAACAATGCCATAGCCGAGGTTAAAGAAAAAATTGAGACACTTGAAAATTTTATGAACAATTTGCCATCTTCTGATGCTTTGAATGCAATAACTCGGAGTGTTGCAAATATTAAGCTGCAACTTGAAACATATGAAGATTTTGGAAAAATTCAAAGTTCCATAACCCATCTTGAAGGTACAATAGCAGCAGTACAAAGTGATTTGGCAAATGTACTAGAATCCAGATTGCCCGGGATTGTAGATACCCTTGTCAGTGTCCAGCAACAAATCACAAAGCTTGAAAACCTCAACACTGAATCTGAACTGTCTCATTTTCATCACTTGATAGATGATATCCAAACAAAACTTGAAATTTTACAACAATCCACACCCTCTCAGGCAGATATAGCCCTGCTCCAAAATGCTATGCAAAATGTGGCTGATGCTTCTGAATTACACAATGTAAAATTGGCACTTGAATCTTTGCAAAATACAGTATCAAATCTGCCTACATCACAGGAACTTAAAAATATTAAGAGAGCAGTGAATAGGATATTGAAATCAGAAGATATCAAGAATATCCAGGCAGAGATCAAACAACTCACACAGGCAGTGGCCACTCTTCCAACCAATCAACATATTAATGAATTGCATGCCCTGTTTGAGGATATCAGAAGACAGGTCCATGATCTTACAGCTCAAAATTCAAAATTGGCAGTTGTTGAAAATTTGCAACAAATTGTAGCTAATATCAAGCAACAGCTAGGGACCATGGAATCCAATCAAGCAAATGCTCTGTCTGTTTTTGCCACCCAGCTCCAAGAAATTGTGCAGCAATACAAGAAACTTGCTATTGACATAAGAATTAAGCCTGGGCACGATGAGATTGTTAGGACCATCAATGAGCACCTTGAATCTGTAACAAGCAGATTGCTTACAGCAGAAAAAGAAATAACAGGCATAATCGAGAATCCAAAACATTCAGTAATTCTTGAATTGTACAGCATCCCCAACAAAGAATATGATTCTCCATTTACACCAGGCGGCAAAATATATATGCTGTCCCCTGCACAATTTTATTACCAGTTTTTTGTTGGGGGAACATTGAGACCAATCAAGATCAAATATTGGCTTCAACCACAGGCACACCACTACCCTACCCTATCAATAACAAATGCTGATAATAAACCAAAAATCACCAGTGTAGAATTGGAGGATTTTACAGATCCCAATACATTGGAAACAGCCTATACTGAAGATGATGGCACTCTGGAATTTAAAATACAAATAGGGGACAAATTATATTTAGAAAATCCTGCAGTTTCAGCTGCTGAACACCCTATAGTTGCAATATTCTTGTTTACATATTATGTCTAGAAAAATTATTGTTGATGAATTACACAGACAAGCCCGACATAATTATAAGAGACTCCCAGTAGTCACAAAGGGCATAGATGATTTATGGCAAAGCGACTTGATTGAAATGGCAAGTGGGCAGTTGAAAAACTTAGACAAAATCAACAAGGGCTACAAGTATCTACTCACTGTAATAGATACTTTTTCCAAATTTGCCTGGGCTGTGCCACTCAAATCCAAGACTGGAAAATGTGTTACAGAAGCCATCAGAACAATCATCAATCAGAGTGGAAGATCCCCGCGCTATTTGCAAACAGATAATGGCAAAGAATTTTATAATTCAGTGTTTCAACAATTTATTAAAAGCCAGGCAATACAACATTACTCGAGTTACAGTGACCTCAAGGCCTCAATTGTAGAGAGATTCAACAGAACCTTAAAAAATCTTATGTATAAACAATTTACCCTCCAAGGTAATTATAAATGGATTAATATTCTTCCAGAACTTCTACAAAAATATAACAACTCGGTCCATTCCACAATCAACATGAAACCCTCTGAAGTAACTTCATCTGATGAGCAAAAATTGATCAGTACTGTTTATTATCCTAGATATCAGCCAACAACAAGAAAGGCCAAATACAAGGTGGGGGATCAAGTAAGAATCAGCAAATATAAGCACTTATTCAAGAGAGGCTTTACAAGAAACTGGAGCACTGAATTATTTACAGTGGTTCAAGTTAAACCCGGGACCCTTAACACATATATAATAAAGGATCACCGAGGAGAAATTCTCAAAGGCAGGTTCTATGAACAAGAGCTCAGCAAAACTAAACAGCCTGACACATATCTCATAGAAAAAATCATCCGCAGAAAAGGCAACAAGTTACTTGTCAAATGGCTGGGACTTCCAGAACACAGCTGGATCGATGCAAACAAAATAATAATATGAACACCTGGGATGTTATAAAGAGGCTGCCAGAACCTGAACAACAAAATAAGAGAAATGGCAAATTGCTGCCTGATAATATTAGGTGTCTTATTGTTGGGCCATCTGCTTGTGGTAAAACTACACTAATGGTTGATAATTTTTTATTGGCACCCAACTGGTTAGACTGGAAAAACAGGCACTTGTATATCTTCTCTAAGAGCTTGGAACAATTAAAATATCAGCAACTGATGAAGCTATATGATGGATTGGATATAGCCACTTTTGAACCAGATGTTAAGCCACTTCATGAATGTCTCGATAATTCTGTTGTTGTGTTTGATGACATTATACTGGATAATCAAAACAAGGTTAGAAACTTTTTTACACAGGGGCGACACAAAAACATTGATTGTTTCTACCTAGCACAGACTTTTTCAAAAATTCCGAAGCAGCTGATCCGAGACAACAGCAATTTTATATGTGTATTTCATCAAGACCATACCAACCTCAAACACATACATGATGAATATGTAGGTGGGGACCTGAGCTACAATGATTTTTCCAAGTTTTGCAGCAAGTGCTGGAACCAGGACAGTTATGGGTTTGTCACAATTGATATGACAAGAACACCCAATAGTGGCAAATACAGAAATAAAATAAACAATTTTCTAGACGTTGAAACGTATATAAATAACCATGAAAAGGCCAATCATTGATGATCTTAAGTTAAGAGATTATCTTGTAAAAAGATTTAAGGGATGGAAATCAGAGAACCGAGGAATTTATGAAAAACACAAACAAACAGAACAACCTGTAATTGATGCTATTAATAATTTAGGTAAGAATATCAAAACTGTTACAGAGCAAAATCAAAATTTGCTCACAGAGCTTGTACCTGTAGCTGCTAGGAACATATTAGATTATCCATTCACCCCACTTTCAAGTATTCATACACCTAGTCCTCCTAGAAGAATTGAGGCTAGTCAGGATCCTATTGAATTGGGTCTTCTTGCTCAAAAATATTTAACCACACCTAAAGACAATAAAGATGAGGTTTTTGGCTTATATGCTGACACAGAGCTTGATGGCAGCATTATTCATAGAATTGGCAATTTCAGAGTAACATTTATGGGAGATGATATAATTGTATATTCAGAATCTCGACTTGGAGAAAAAGGTGCTTTTGTTAAGTACACAGGCACGCCTGGATTGTGGGAACTCATGACCAGGAAGAGACCTGGCAGCTATACAGATCAGGATTATGAGGATTACAAGGAAATATTAATAAAATCAGATGCTCTATACCAGAACAATGATCCCACACAAAAAAGAGTCAAGTCTAGCAGTGGGGCAAAATACAACAATTTAATCAAACCCATATGGTCACAGATCAAGACTGGCAGTGGAATCAAACAATACAACACCCTGCCCAAAGAATTTGTGTGGGTTGATGATGTCAGGAAACTTGTAGATAGGTTGCTGGTGATAGCTGGGGAGGAAAATGCTGGGAACCACAATTTTTACAATGAAAAGGTTGGAATTATGGACATGATAAGCACCAAATTGTCTAATTTTATAGTGAATGACACTAAGGGGATTGGATATCTCATAAAAATTATTAATACTCTACCACCTAAATTTTGGAATATTTCTGAGGGTCGGGGCCTTGTTAATGACATTATAAACAAGCTGCCATTTGAACTGCATATTCCAGGTTATCAGTATTGTGGTCCAGGCACAAAATTGGACCATAGATTAAACAGAGGTGATCCTGGTGTTAATCCCCTAGATGCTGCTTGTAGAGATCATGACATAGCATACAACACACATTCTGATCTTGACAAGAGACATGTTGCAGACAAGAAATTAGAAGAGGCTGCATTTGGTAGATTTGTAAGCAAAGATGCTTCTTTGAGTGAAAAAATAGCAGCATTGGGGACCACCATAGCTATGAGCACCAAACAAAAATTGGGGTGGGGGCTGTGAATATATATATAATAAACCTACAATGAAGGCCAAGGGTGTTATGTATCAAATACCTTATGCAGGTCTCAAATCTCTTAAAACTATTGACAGTCTTTTGACCAAAAAGCAGCGCAAGAAAAAAAATTCTTGTATTGCAAAAGGCCATGGTATGAAATTGTTGCTTAGTACCCCCCAATTAAAAAAATTACAGCAATCAAGAAAAAAATCACATGTGGGGGGATTTATATTTACCATCCCTGCCATCTTAGCTGCTCTCGGGGCTGTTGGGAGCTTGGCTGGGGGATCAGCTGCCATAGCAAAAACAGTAATAGATGCCAAGAAGAATAGGGCAGAATTAGATGAGCAGAAGCGCCATAACCTGGCCATGGAGAAACAAGGCAAAGGTGTTAAGAGAGCCATGAATAAGTTTAAAAAAAACAAGAGCCGCTTACAAACCAAGATATTGAAGCTTTAATCAAGCCATTGGGCATCAAACATTTTAGAGGTGTGTACATGTCTGATTCTTTACCAGAACAACCACTCAACAAAGAGTGTGGCATTGTTAATTTGGATGAGTATAAAAATCAGGGCACTCACTGGATCTGCTATCTTAAATATTTAAACAATAAGGCATTTGTGTTTGATTCATTTGGAGGTGTTCCACCTGAAAATTTAATAAAATATCTAAATTCAGCTAATCTTTATTACAATAATGCCCGGGTTCAAAACTTCAAAGATGTTAATTGTGGACATTTGTGTTTATCTGTTCTTAGATATATGTCTCAAATAAATAAACCATCAATTGAAGATTTTCAAAAAGCCTTGTGGTATCTGAAACATCATGGGGGTATTCCATCTCACCAGCCAAAATTCAATATTGAAACTTAAATTGCATGATGACATAGTGTATCCCAAAACAATAGCTCTCAGGGCATTTTATGGCATGTACCTGATCCCCAATATTACACACCACAACAACAAAATTGCAGTAGGGGATGAAAAAATTGTCATCACTCCAGGGCAATATAATCTCTCCACTCTAAATGCTCAATTACCCAGAGGTGTAGTGTTAAGTCAAAATTCTGTCACTCACAGAGTAGAAATTGTATCTGCCACAGAAACAGTGGATCTGGGTACTATAGGAGAGCTGTTAGGATTTGAGAACAACACAAAACTTGAAGCAGGCATCAAACACACTGCTATGAATATACCTAAATTCTTAGCCATAGAAACTCTGAATATTCACTGTAATGTGGCCGAGGGTATGATCACCAAATCAAATGGCATAGGCACTCACAAACAAACTGGGATCATTGCAACATTCAAACCTAACTCTGAATTCATGGAGCCCATCATCTACAATCCATCCCCAACATTATATTTTCCTGTGTGTCATAATAGAATAGATAATATTGAATTGATGGTCACTAATGAAAAAGAAGAATTAGTTGATTTTGCTGGAGCCACAACAACTGCAATCATAGAGATTAACATTTAAATAAAAATACATACAATGGAAAATATTGAGAGTTACGAGCTACAATCATTCCCTCCAAACAGGAGGACATTTGCAAATTTAAATCAACCCAACACAGAGGTTGAGGTTGATCTTGATGTGGGGGATGGATTTATACACCCTCACAGAGCAGATCTATACATCAAATTTGATGTTGTAAAGCTCGATGGAACAGATTATCCGGCAAATTCAAATATAAGACTTGTAGACAATTTTGTGCCGCATCTATTCTCTGAAATTGAGGTCAGAAAGCATGGTGTTGTTATAAACAGAGTGGATTATCCCGGCATTACCTCCACAGCTTTGGCCACACTAAAATTATCCAAAACCGAGGCTTCTTACTACAAAATAGGTGGATTTGAGGCTGGTGATAAGATATTATCTAAAAACCACACTGTGCTGTTCCCGATGCGCCTATTGCCAGGATTCTTCTCAGATTACAAAGATATTATGTGGAAGGGTGGGTTAAGAATCACATTTAGAAGAGCTGCAAATGATAACAATGCTTTGATGAGGTACAGTGCAATAAACTCTACAGGAGAAGCTCTGCCTAATACCCTACCAGATGCAGGCAAATGCATTATTCAGACCATGGAGCTAAGAATCCCTGTTGTTGAGTATGAAGCCAGTTATGGTCTTAAATACAAAGCTGATATAATAAAAAATCCACAAATTCCTCTGCAATTTTATACATATCAATGTGTACAGAAGCCCGCATCTGGTACATATTATGAATTTGATGCTACAAATTCATTCTCCAGTATTCAATATGACATGCCTGATTTTGTGGTAGTACTGTTTCAGACTGGAAGACACAACAATCAGGAAAAAAATTCAAGCAAATTTGATAGCTGCAACATCAAGAACATATATCTTAAAAATGGCAGAAATGAGGTCTTTCCTAGAGAGAATTACAATTTGGACATGTCCAAGGATGACTTCCTCAAATTATATGAAGCTTTTTCGGCTTTCAAGAGGGTCACCACAGGCAATACTGACATGTACTACACACCAGATGAATTCAAGGCACAGAGGCCCATGTTTGTCATCAACACTTCAAAAAGAAAACAGGTTGTGGTGAATGACAGAACAAATATTAAAATTATCTGTGAATTCCATGAAGCATTACCTAATGACACCATATGTAGTGTTATTCTCATAGGAGAAAAATCATATGTTTATGATGTAAGAAATGAGAGGGTCACAGAGCAGTTCTAGAAGATATTTGTTCTATTATCCTGTTGTACAACACACAAGCCTCAACTGTATATCAGCTAGCAGTGAATATCTTATGTCTAGGCAGTTGTATGTATTACACATTTTATACAGGACTCGAACCCAAAGCCCCTGATTACAAGGCCACAATATTAACACGTCTCCAAATAGAATATGCCCACATTTTACTAGGTTCTGAAGACCTTGATACAGACAAAATTGGATTTTGTTTCTGTCATAATATTCTCCAAGTCTTGCCTAGGTACATATTATCAGAACAGAATTGCTTTCAACATGAAGAGGGGGCAGTTCATTGCCTCTATGTCAGAAAATGTGTATCTTTGTCTCAATCTTTGTTACATTTTCCCCTGTTGCACGGAAAGATTAATGCCCCCTTCAGTGAATCGCACAGAAAAATCCATTAATGTTCCGTTCTAGCATGTAGATTTTATCTTTTGCGTGCCGGCAAGAGCAAAACATTAGTCTTTTGATAGATTAATATCAATTCATGCATTTCCGAGCTATAATTACTTACCCCAAGCAATGGAATTGATCAGAACTATGGATAATATGCCAAAACAATTATAACAGCAGTTAGTGGCTGAGCTGGTGATCCCCAAATATAAAATAATTTTGCTCTGTTGTATAACACTTTTTACCAGGTTTTCAGATCTGGGAGTTGTATATCAATTAGCAGTAATTATTCTCAAAATCTCACATATGGAGATATTATTTTGCCACACATATTTCAATCTATCAGGACTCGAACCCAGAACCCCTTGTTTACAAGACATTTTGCCTTCAGAGGAGGCTTCACATTTTATGAGGACTTAAACCCGAACCTCCATACCCGAAGAATTAGGGTTTAAGCCCCTTTTGCCATTGTTTTAAGTATGGGTAAATCTATCTGTTGAGCCCTCGCCTTTCCTACACTAGAAATTCTGAATTTCTTAAAAATCAGAGCATATCACACCTAAAAAATTGGGGTATGGGCCCCCCTTGGCTTTGTTTCAAGTATAAGCAAATCTGATTGTTCAATCAAATAGCCTCGCCTTTCCTACACTTGTAAGTTGTGCTTGCTATAGCATCAACCCCACTACTGATGCACTTAAACGTTTCGTCTGAGCTACATAAACTCTGTAGCTCAGACCAAACGTATAAGTGCATCATCCAAAAAGATGCAGGAAGGTGCATCAAGGAACATCAACTGATGCATTGAAGTGCATCTCGACTGAAATAAATCCTCACTTGAATCAAATGATGCATACACGACATACGAAAATGCACCCAAATGCATCAAATGTTAATCTCATTCTTTGAAGAAGCCATAAAACACACTTTAGTGCATCAATCAATGCATTCTGGTGCATCAATCGATATGATGCATTTAGTTCTCCTGCTGGATTTCCCAGTTGGACTTGGACTAGTTCTCATCTGCTAGTTCTCGCCTCGCACGATACTTGTTACAGTACTTGTCATTATGTTTTTGTTCCCACAACACATTGCGCAAAGCAGACAAGATAAAAAGATGGACGAGCGATTTGAAGAACGTCGTAGGAGAATTACTGCTTTGTGGTTTTATTAAAAATTAAAAAAACAAAAGTATGGACTAGAAATTGACTCCAATATAATATGGTAATCAATGCGTATTGAACAAGCTTTTTAATGAACTCGGGTATGCATAATAATACATGACATTCGCATGATTCATTCATAAAAAAAAAGTTCAACTAAATATGTCAAACATTTAATACACTTGTAACAATAAGGATTTTCCTAATCACATTTGTCGCGTACAAATGTCATCGCTTTACATAAATTTCTAAATATTAATGAACTGAACACGAATGCACATCATATCTGTTACTTTATCTTATATCGAGAAGCGAACAAAAGAAGACCAATGTTCGGAAACCACAGACAAAATACTTTCCTTTGCCAAACTCACAAAGTATCTTCACGTGACCAAACTCTCGCTCGATTGGCTGTTCCACAGAATATAGCTGAGAAAGCCAGTTGCAATCAGAACATGGTCTAGTCGTCAAAACCAGTTTAGCAGCCATCATTTTCAGCCAGGTAGCCAGTCCAGCACCAACCAGGGCATTCTTACTGGAAATCCAGATCCGTGTAATTTGGCTTATAGTATCAGAGAATCTCAGTCTATTCGGAGAATATGCTAAACTATGCTGTTTGATCCTGAAAACCAAAATTAGTTTAGTATACGATTCATTCAAATGTAACAAGTGGAGCAGCAACAGTTGAACCTCGTCCAGCAATAAAGTCAATTCAATTCAATATGAGTAGATAGCTCATACATTTTGTTTGAAGTAATTTCAAACTTAATCTATTAGCGACAATTTCGACTAGTAATGAGTGAATACAAACAGAAAAAAATATACCCGGTTCGATACCCAGTCGAGGCACATGATGGTTCGGATTCCACTTGCAACTGTAGGTTCAGTCCGATAGTAGTGCCTACAACAACAATTCAATAATAAAATGAAATAAATTGTATCTGCATTATATTATTGTTGACTTGTAGGTAAAAATTAGATGGTGCACTTGAAAACGAAATATTACGGAGACAGGATGTTCTCGTCGGTTTGGAATGCAGACCTTACAAATTCCATTGCTTGCCTCATCTCAGGAAAGGTACCAGCCGAGTCCGTATCGCTTGCGCCGAGGGTTCTTATCGGTTCATTTCCGCCGCGACATATGTCAAGACCTTCCTTGGTGGGCTTTCCCACAATCCGGAATGTCATTACCGCCGCACGCACGTGTGTCTATGACGTTGCCCAGCTGGAGCTGTTTATCTTCGATTGAAAAGGAAGGTGATTGGTAAATGAATGTAAGATGAAAGTATGTATGAGGTATCTACTTTGGGAAATTAGTATTTATGTAAAACTGAGACTTGTAAGACACGACAAGATGGCTGAGAATATGAAAATATCAATACATCGAAATGGACAAATGTGTTGATTGTGTTCTTTCGAAGTACAAAAGCTCAGGCGATCTTTGAGGATGCCTTCGAGCATTTGCATACCTACAAGAATTCAAATAACGTTTGTACTGTTCTTGTGCAAGTGTATTGAAATATTGTGTTTATATATACGTAGCTATTACTTATATAATGCTTGCAAAAAATAACACTGTATTTACAATGTTTTTTTTACGATTAACGATAAATGATTAATAGTTAATAGGGTGATACTGATTTATGTATTTTCTGTTGTGGAATAAAATTGATACAAGTAATCCTGTGTAACGTCTTTTGAAATAAGTAAAGAAAAGTCATATTTGACTCTGTGGATAGGTTTAACATTTCAGTGTAAACATAGATGTGCAACGTCATAAACACACGTTTGATTTTATGTTTTAAGTCCACTTTATGCACTATGCAACATGTGGCCATAAACACACGTGCGCGCGGCGGTGATGACACTCTGGATTGTGGGAAAACCAGCAAAGGAAGGTCTTGACATATGTCACGGCGGAAATGAACCGATAAGAAGCCTCGGGGCATATGACTCGGCGCAAACGACACGACATCGTACCAGCCTGACAAACGGATCTGAATCGACAGATATTGGAATTTGTATAGCGAAGCAACCGAACCAATCTGAGAAGATCGGAAGGAAATTTCGAGATCAGTTTTGGATTTGGTCTGTGTGAGTCAACATCGAGGAAGATAGAGTGCAGGTATGTACCTGGAGGACGGAGGCGTCACTCCGAACTTATAAAGGTCTGAGCCTATTTACACAACCTCTCGCTAGCCCATTTTCTTCACCCTATACTTAGATCCCGGTAATTAAAATAATAAATGAGGGAAGAAGGAAACATTATAGTATGTAGTGCGATTGTTTGTGTATCTTGTTTATATACAGTCCCTACCAAAAGTTTAAGACCACCAAGTTTTTCATGTAAATGAATCCTGACCGAAAGGTTTGGTACAAGTATGGAGTAAAATTGTATGGAAGTAATATAGTGTGTTAGACATATATTGCCGAAAAAATATTGGTATACGTCTTGTAGTTCTTGATTGAAAAATTCAGCATTTGGAAGTACAGATGAATGTGTATACATGTAACCGACGTCGTTATGACAGTACTGAATTTTTTCCAGTATTGTGGAACATGAATGAAGGATTTCGCGCAAAAAAAAATTGAAAAAAAACTTCTCGTGTTTTATATTTTTTTTCTAAAATTCGCAAAATAAAAAAAAATACAGCGAAAACTGAGAGGTCTTCAGATAACAATATCTTCCTCAGCGACTGCGCTGGAGTGAACAAATTTTATCAGTCATTAGTTGAAATGTGTGTCAATAGATGGCACAGAAAGACATATCTCGAGTAGCAGCATTGTGCAAGACGAAACCTGTTTTCATTACGCTTGATAATAAACAGGCTGTTTGAATCGCAAGCTACGTGATAATGGGGGGAAATTCTGTGCCCGTGGCCGTGAAATGGCAAATAATTGGTATGTACAGATGGAATAGGTCTCATAGAGAAATTGCAGTCGCATTGAATGTGAGTAAAACCTGCGTGGCGAACACAATAAACAAATTCAAGCAGCAAGGTACAGTGGTTGATAAACCACGCTGCGGCCGCCCCAGGGTAACGTCTGTGCGCGAGGACCAGATTATCGCGAGAGTAACATAGAATAACCGTAAAGCCCCTCTTCCAGTGATAATGAGGGAATTTGAAGATTCCACTAACAAAAGGGTGTCAAAGATGACCATTTCGCGTCGTCTGGGGGAATGTGGACTTGCGTCTTACGCTCCTCTCAAAAAGCCATTGATCAACAATGTACATAAGAGTAATCGTGTGAAGCGGTGCAGAAATAAAATAAACTGGTCCATGGAACATTGGGTTAAGGTCCTTTTCAGTGATGAATCGAGATTCGTGCTGTACAGCTCCCGAAAAGTGAGAGTTCGGAGGACAGCAACCGAGAAACTTCTCCCCGAATGTCTCGTGCAAGCTGTTCAGGGTGGGGGTCAATCAGTCATGATCCTAGGATGCATGTCTGCTGCAGGGACCGGGATTTTGAGATTCATTGCTGGCTACATGGATTCACAAGAATACATCGAAACAATAAAAGATAACATGCTCCCTTCCGCCCAGAAACTCCACAACGGGTACTTCATCTTCCAGCAGGACAAACGCGACTTGCCACACGTCAGCATCAACAATGGCTTGGATTCAAGCGAGGGAAATCCCATTGTTGCCTTGGCCAGCACGCAGTCCGGACCTGAATCCTATAGAAAACCTATGGAATATCATTGGTCTTCGTGTAGCCAGACGCCAGCCAAGGAATGTCCAGGAACTTCGTGAACAGATCTCCGAAGTATGGAATGAGATTACGCCCCAAGAATGCCAGAAATTGGTTCTCAGCATGAGAAAACGTGTGCAAATGTGCTTGAAACTTAAAGATGGACCTATTGACTATTAAAATTTCATACTTCGTTCATCTAATTTCAGGAGAAATGTTTGTTTCCAAGTATATTTTCAAAGTTCAGATTTAATGATTTTACAAATTGTACCTTTAGTTGCATCTATTAGTTATAAGTGCATTAATATGCCCTTACACTTTCTTGATCTTGATGTACCTTTCAATAACATTACATAGTAATTCCAATTTTGTATTAAAGTGTTTATTTCATGAAAAGCACTCGCATATGTACTTTTTCTGTTTGTCTGAAAAACACGTGACAAGGTGGTCTCAAACTTTTGGTAGGGACTGTACAAACCTGAAGTTTGTGTTTCTTCGGTGGCTTATATACTTGTGTAACAAATACACAACAGCGCTGCTATGGGAAAAGGGTTAAATGGGGTCTAGAAGGGCGAGGGGGTTATTTTTCTTTCTTTCATTATGAACAAGAAAATTTTTACATCCATTTCTTAGGATCCCCAGATTCCAGCTTCTCTTTTGGCACGTTCGGGGTAAAAACATGTGGATACCATATCGCTAAATTCAGTCTCCAAAATTTAATGTTCGCTCTCTCTCTCTCTCTCTCTCTCTCTCTCTCCCCACTACAGAAATCCCTTGACAATCTAAGATTTAACACTTTATCAGGAGCTTCCTAAATCCCCTTTAAATGTTATAGGCTATTCAATTCTACCACCAAAATGTCCATGCCAATTTTAGACTTACTATTGATATTAAAGAGTGTATATTGCCTCCAATCTAAGACAATAGTAATACACAAGAATTGGATACCCCCTCAATTTAATGCTCAATCCCCCTCAAACTAATATACCCGCCATAATCTAAGACCTAGACAGAGTAGGATACTGTCCCCCCCAATGTTTAATTCAGAATCCCCCCCCCCAGAACCCATGTGTCAATTAAGGCCTAATATTTAAGAGTTGGATATTTCTCCCTCCCCCCCTTCGATAATACCCTTAAACACTTTCTTTTCTTCATTTAATGGATTAAATATGGTGAAAAATCCCCCCCCAAAAATTTCGATTTCACAACCTGCGCCATAATCCCCCTCCAGAAAACATTGTTTTTATTTTGCTTTTCTTTTAGATCATTTTTCAGCATTCTTTGCCGTTCTTGTTGCATTTATTATCATTTTAAGGTTTCTTTCCCTGTTGTTTCGTGAATTATAAATGTATATGCTAACATAACTTACATGCTTAAACTTCCTAACATGTTCTTTCTAAAAAAAACACCATTAGTCGAAAATATGGTCAATGCAAAAGTACATACAATATTAACTGAAATCTTTGGCAATGGATTAAATAATTAATTATGGTAAATTTATTTTTCCTCCAGCAAACGTAAAATACTTTGGGTGAAAACTACTTTGAGATTCCCTTGATGGCCACTAGTATCGCTATAATCTGTTGTTTTAAAGATCAATTAGTCTTTAAAAAAATTATAATCTTATGCACGCGAAACAGAACTGTATTTCCAAATACTGACCAACTACTGTACCGTGCAACCGTCTTAAGGCCATTCTACAGGTCATTTTTTGAAAGTTGGTAAATAACATACAGAAAAATCTTGCGGTGTATTCTATGTAACCTTGAAGTAAAAATATGGACACCTACATAAGCACTTTCTTCCCTATCCCTCGGCAGTTAAACCACCAATCAAAGGGTTTCATCGAATTGTACGTAATTTATGAGAAAATTAAGATTTCATTTTAAGAGAGAACATAATTTTTACGTCATATTTTTTTAAAAAAATTGGTCAATTTTAAATCGTTTTAAGGCCATTCTAACTAACTAACTCTCTCTCCTTCCTAAACCCGAAGGTTTATGGCTGCAGCAACACAAGTCTTCCATCTGTCCCTATCCTGGGCAAGATCAATCCAATCTTTTCCATCCTTATCGATTTCCTCTAGGTCCATCTCAACGTTATCCCCCCCCCCATCTTATTCTTGGCTTTACGACAGGTCTTTTACCATCAGGTTTCCCAACTCTTCTTTCCTCTCCCATTCGTACCACATGGTCTACCCACCTAAGTCTTCTTGATTTAATAATTCCAATAATATTTGGACATGAATTCAAATTATGCAGTTCTGAATTATGTAACCTTCTTCACTCACCTGTCTCCTCGTCCCATTTAGGTCCAAATATTTGTCTAAGAATTTTATTTTAAAATACTCTTATAATGTCAGGGACCAAGTTTCGTATCCATATAATACTACAGGCAAAATTACTGTTTTGTATATTTTAACTTTAATTTCTTAGATATTATACGAGAAGATAGAAGCTTAGGAAGAGAAAAGTAACACGCATTTCCTGAGTTAAGTCTGCTATTTATTTCCTCTTTGATATCATTTTTATTTGTTAGTATTACTCCAAAGTACTTGAATTTGGAAACTGATTCAAGCGAGCTGATTATTTTGATTATTACCTAACACTAAAAGGCAATTTTATAGGTCATTTACTATTGCCTTAAAGTGTTAGGTAATAATCAAAATAATCAGCTCGCTTGAATCAGTTTCCAAATTCAAGTACTTTGGAGTAATACTAACAAATAAAAATGATATCAAAGAGGAAATAAATAGCAGACTTAACTCAGGAAATGCGTGTTACTTTTCTCTTCATAAGCTTCTATCTTCTCGTATAATATCTAAGAAACTAAAAGTTAAAATATACAAAACTTATAGGAATAGCCCACGTACAGTACAATGTCAGCCCCCGTGGCGGAGTGGTTAGCACATCGCGCTACGACGTCATGGGTCCCGGGTTCGAATTCCGGACTAGACATGGATGTTTGTGAGTGTCCATTCATCAATTTCATCATATCATCACTCATCCTCATCTTCGCAAATTAGCCAAAAGTGGCACAAAAAGCAAAGTAATATAAAGCAAATCAATCAAGCAGTACGGTGAAGTACGACATGCCGACATGTTTCTTGATTTCAGGATGACTCACTAGTTTAGTTGAGGCTGGCCATTTGTAAGTTCTTATTTATGTATTTGTATTTATAGATTCGTTCTGTCTTCGTCTTGAGGCTAGTGTATTTATACTTATACTTTTGTACTTATTTATCAAAACCTAAGAGGTATACGCACGAAAACGAATCAGTTTCTTCTCAGCATTTTGGCGAATAACTACGACGTGGTCTTGTGCGCTGAAACTTGGCTCAACACTTCAATATCCAACTCGGAAATATTTTCAGAACAATACAGTGTTTTTAGATCGGACCGCAACCCACGAGAAAACGGGAAAACCCTAGGAGGTGGTGTTCTTATTGGTGTAAAGAAAGAACATTGCCCTGAACTGGTGGATTTACCGTTAACTGAACAAACCATAGACTGTGTAATTATAAAATTAAAACCGGAACATGCACATGCCATCTATATTTCTGTAATATACATCCAGCCGTCATCACCCCTACCGGTATATGAAACTTTCTTCTCCCACATAACCGCACATTGTCCTCTAGGGGCCCCATTGCTCATCGCTGATGACTTTAACATCCCTGACATAACTCATCCTACTAACGACCTCCTCACGTTAGGTTCCCACTGTCGTGAATTGAAGTACTTTATTGATTTTAATGATCTCAAAAACTTAAATACTATACAAAATGCCAACGGTAAAACCCTAGATTTAGTCCTAACAAATATAGATAATGTAACGATACTCCGGCAGGATGCACTGGTGCCTGAAGATACTCACCACCCTCCCCTAGGAATAAATGTACCACGCCCCAAACCTAAGCGTAAAACTTCAAAGTCGAGTATTAAGCGATACAATTTTAAGAAAGCTGATTTCGTCAGTATGTTTCACAAATTTAAATCGGCTAACTGGGAACAATTACATAAATACAAAGATATCGATCTTGCAGTGGACAAATTTTATGAAATAATTAAGTGTATATTTGATGAATGCGTCCCATTCTCCCGCTCAACTTATTCTAATCAGTACCCATGTTGGTTCACGCTAGATATTATAAAAGGCATAAAGATCAAGTCGCACCATCATAAAAAATGGAAACAAAAACAAGGGAATGTAGGGTATCATGAAGCTAACTTTAAAGCCCTAAGAACGAAATTAAAAGCGGAAATAAACAAAGCTTACCAAAACTACCTTAACAGCTGCGAAGCTAATCTGACTCGCGACCCAAATCTATTTTGGTCTTTAGTTAAGAATCAAAGGAAGAATCCACCAGCCCAACCAACCAAACTCAATGGTGAACCTATCGATAACAATAACATCCAGAATGTTTATGCTACATATTTCGAATCTGTCTTTTCCGCGGAACCGTCCTCTTACGAAACCACACGTACGAACGCGCTCCCGAAATCCCAACTTAGTCTCTTAAGCATCCCAGAAATCTCCCTAAAAGAAATCGAAAAAGCCATCAAGAAACTCAAACCAAAAAGAGCAGCTGGACCGGACCTAATCCCCCCCTACGTTATTAAAGGTTGCTCAGAGGCGCTCAAGTTCCCTCTCCACACCCTCTTTAATTTAATCTTGAAAACAGAAAAATTCCCCGCAAGTTGGAAAACGACGGAGATTTGTCCAATCCCCAAAGCAGCAGATAAGACAGACATAAGTAACTACGGACCAATCGCGAAACTGTCAGCTCCAGCTAAACTCTTTGAGCAAATAATTTATAATCATATTTACTCTCATGTCAAACCTATCCTTTCTCCACACCAGCATGGATTTGTACAAAACCGTTCAACTGTGACTAATCTCGTCGAATTAACAAATTACGTTGCGTCAACTATTGACGATAAAGGACAGGTCGATGTAATATACACGGACTTTTCAAAGGCCTTCGACACGGTACACCACGATATTTTAATTCAGAAACTAGCTTACATCTGCCTCTCCCCGCAACTTATAAAACTACTTGCTTCATATTTACAGAATAGACGACAATATGTCATGCACCAAGGACTAAGGTCCTCCTATTACGTAGCCAGCTCCGGTGTCCCCCAAGGTTCGAACCTAGGCCCCCTGCTGTACTTGATTTTCATTAACGATTTACCAGATGCACTAAAAAACTCCGAAAAATTAATCTTTGCTGACGATGTCAAAATTTTCAAACAAATTAAAAGTGATCACGACTGTACGAAATTACAAGACGAACTTAACGAAGTACTTGATTGGTGCAAGAACAACAAGGTTAATCTCAATCTCAAGAAATGCAAAGTAGTGTCATTCACACGTAACAAACATCCCATCCAATATTCATATAACATTTCCGACACAGAAATCCTAAGAGAGAATACTGTAACTGATCTTGGAGTCACTTTTGACAAAGTTTTAAATTTCCAGGCACACACTGCGCGCATCCTCAGTGAAGCGCACAGGAACCTAGGATTTGTGATGAGAATGTGTAGCCAGTTTAAGAAAAAAGAAACCTTTTTGCTACTTTACTATACGTTTGTCAGATCAAAACTTGAATATGCCTCAGTCGTTTGGGACCCGTTATTTATAAAGGAAATCGAAAAAATAGAGAAACTCCAAAATAAATTCTTAAGGTATTTAGTATATAAATTAAATGGCATTTATCCAAAATTCACTTCGGGTGACATCTTACGCAACATGCTGAGTGTCCCGTCCCTTGAAAAAAGAAGACAGATGCACCAGTTAACATTCCTTTCGAAACTTGTCAATGGAAAAACAGACTCCTCCGCACTTCTCGCAAAAATAAACTTTTACGTTCCATGCTCAAAATTAAGACCCAGAAATGACCTCTTTAAAATTTCACGCGGTAGAACCAGGATGGCTGAAATGGATCCCATGAGGAGGATGTGCGCGTCGTACAATATAGTCTCCAATAATACCCCTGACATTGATCTATTTAGACCTAAAAGCAAACTTATTATGTGAACCCTGTATATAATAGCATTGTAACCAAATATGTTGTATACTTTATGATATACCACCCTTGTATTATATATTGTTGTTATGTAATGATTATTCTGTTCCGTCTTATACGTAGTTATTTTCTACTTGTCTTTGTTGTTTTCTCTTACCAATTTTTAATTACTTGTTTTGTCAATATGTATGTAAACTGAACTCAGTTAACCTCAAAGCACTGTAACTGGGCATTTGCCTGTAGTGTTTAATAAATAAATAAATAAATAAATAAATAAATAAATTAAGCCCGTCTAGTTCGCTGCACTTTCTGACACTAGGTGTAGTGCAGGTGTATCCCGGGGTCATACTGGTGTAAGAAAATGACGTTCAACCAAGTAGACGAAGAGAGGTGTTCAAGTTCAGAAGATTCAACAAATGCCTGTCTCAGTGCCGGATCTATAAGCCGCAAAACCCCGCAGTGCGGGGTGGGGGCGGAGACAAGTAAGCTTTTAGGGGGCCCTCAGCCATCGACATAGTAGAGGGTTCGTATATGTGTATGTAAAAAAATAAACATACTTACTGAAGTGTACAGAAAAGAATACAATATATACAGGTAAAGGTAAATTTAAAGTTCCCCGTGCATATAGCACCGTGCCATGAAAGCACATTTAGGGTATGTCGGGGGTAGGGCCCCACATATTTGCGATATCGGACATCTTGGAGGTGATGTGATCAGCACTACGCTCCGGCCGCCTTTTAGAGGATGGTCGGGCCATGGAGCCGATTTGTGCGGGGACAAAGCCGGAAAAATTCCAACCTTAGATAACCTACCCCGGGTCTCCCGCGTGATAGTCAGGCTAGAATCAAATCAGGCTAGAATTTCAAGAGAAATGAAGCGGTGAAAGTTTCTGCAACCTATCTTTAATCAGAAAAAGTTACGACTGCATGATTGTAACAAATGTATGGGGCAGGGTGCCAGGGCCCCTCCAGTTCTCGTTTGGCCCCCACTTATAAGGGACCCAATGTATAACTTTTGCACACAGAAACTTCGCACACAAGTCGGAAATTATGCAGGATTGTGCTCTGAAATGGGCAAAATCAATTATATAATATGGAGGCCTCTCTGATGGGGTAGTGGTTACGTCGTCGCCTTGTAATCAAGAGGTCGCGAGTACGATACCCGGTGGAGGCACATGGCACAGTGGTTCGGATCATACTTTAAACTGTAAGTCCAGTCCCGATTAGCCTTTCTGTACATAAAGTGGACTTAAAACAAAACAACAATTCAATTGATCAATCAATTCAATAATGTGGAACTATAACTTAGTTTGAGTGTCTTTCTTATGCTGGTGCGTTTACTATTTCAGTATTTCCTTTTTCAATCCGACAATGGATTAAGGAAAACGCATGTTACATTATGAATGAATATGTGCGAGACTAGAGGAGAAAACATGGGCATATTGTAGTCTTCATGCTCTTCAATGAGCCAGTCCCATTGCAAAATAGTCTAAACTGTTTCTATCATGACCTATTGTAAACCTTATAGCGTTACAGCCCAATATTGGGCCCTGGCTTCCCTACCGACTGCTGGCCTCCCTCCCACGCGGGCCACCAGTGGGGCGTGGAGATCTGCAGCCAGACTAGGGGGATGGTGGTCGGCCCGACCAACCCCCAGCCGTTGTAGGACTTCGCGACCGGATTACGCTCACTCACTCGGAGCTCCCCAATTTCCTCACGATGGTGGGTTGCCATCGGCCCTATACACAGGCCGAAAATTCCCGGGGACTGAACCCGGGATCGAACCCATGCCGACCTGCAGCCGCCGTCCAAAGCAAGGTGTCTTAGACCGCACGGCCACGGAGGAGGACCATGACCAATTGTACCCAGCCTAAATTCATTACTTTTCATAGGGGTGTTAAAGGACTTTTGAATCCCTGTAGGCCCTTGTATGCGACATTGTCAACATGAAATAAGAATTACACACACACATTATATATATATATATATATACACACACACACACACACCACACCACACACGCACATACAATGTGTGTGTGTGAAGGTAGGTAGGCAGAGGGGGCCTTTGCTAATATTTTGCGGGGGGGGGGCAAAATTTGTAGATCGGGCACTGGCCTGTCTGCTGCTTTAAACGTTTATTTGATTAGTTAGCACGCACCACGTGAACATACACCACACGTTACACCACTCCAGAGCGTAGTGCAAATGGTGCAGACACCAAGTACACTACGTGACACCAAATCGAAGTAGACGGCTCGGTATCGTACTTTGTAATCAACTAGACGCGCGGGTGCAGAGGGAGTCGAAGAAAAGTACAGCGAAGGACTACTGCGTTATGTGGACATCTAAAGCAGGCGTGAATACACAGCGAGGGCGATCGGTCCTCCGAAATGTTATGCTTTCGGATATATCATTATGCCTAATATTTTTGAAATATGAAATCTAGTCTTTTATCACAAAGTTTAACAGGCTGAAGAAAACTTATTTAAACCTTGTTTGTGCTGATTATCAGAACTTGACCTATAGTTTAAACGGACCGAACCCCTGTGCAATAAGCCTCAAAAGAAGATCGAACCGGCGATCCCTTGAGAGAATACGTTTTTGTTTCTTTGTTTCTTTTATTTTGTTCCTCATATCTGAGAGTTCATCTTCACTTGGCAACGGGAAGAATTATGATAACCACATCCATCTATTCCAGTCTTGGACCCCTATTTTTACACACAGCAATCTCTAGAACATGGAACTCAGCTTGGATACTGTATTATGGAATACTATTGCGTCGTACCAATGCCGAACCACGAATATGCAAATTTTGACTTTTTCAACTAGTTTTGTTAATGGATTCCTATGCTATCTTATGTGATCAAATAAATACCCACAAGTACGTAATATGTTACCCATGACAATATTTAACTAAGTGTTAAACTTGTTTTTCTTTTTCCGGGAGCTTGACTATTAAAATGCTTTTATCTCGAAAGCAAGATATAGCACATTCGTGGTTTTGACATTGGTGCGACGTGTTTATATACAAACAGTGCAAGTGTAGGTTAGTCACGATTCTCGGTGAGGCGATGTACTCGACCGAAATTCGTCTCTCCCGACATTTGGATCCGCCACTGATCTGAAGGCAGTCCCCGAATACATGTGTTTGGGGATTCCGATGAGTATGAGCGATAATGCATAGGAAGGTTATTTAGCAGTGACTGTTGGCGCCACGCTGTCCTGTAGTCTGGATATTTGCACCTGCTTTGATGGCTGAATTAAGGATGGTTACTTTGTAATATTCTTTAAAATTGTTCTGTGCGGTTGTCTTTAGTCTGTTTTTCGAGTTGGATTATTTTGAAGGATTTCATATGTGTCTTTTATAACAAGGGAACGGATATATATGTAATAAAAATGTCAACACATAATTAATTTTCACTAAAATTTGGAGTTAAATATGGACTTAAAATTTTTAAAAAATACCTTTTTAATAATATAAGACACTACACGAGCTTTATAAAATACATTCTCGGCATTGTAACTATTACAGTGGCTGTCTACAAGAGAAACCAGAAGCGAGTCCCGCCCGTGGGCCACAAAATCGTTGCTTCTGGCGCTGCTGTCGTGACTGTCTTGAAGAGAAACCAGAAGCGAATCCCGTACGTGTGCCACAAAATCGTTGCTTCTGGCGCGCAACTAGTAGCGAGGGTAGGTTAGCAATGGGCTGCTCCACTTGGAACTCTCTTCCAACGTTGCCAAAATAACGTTTGTAACAACCAGGAGCCATGCTTGAGCCCTCATTTCCTATTGTTGACAATTGTAAATACACAGGAAATCCAATTGTTTCACAATAGCAAAAGCAAAGAGTTGAGAGGTATAAAATTGAAAAAAATATATTGTTCAGAAGACAGAAAACTTGTAATTTATGCAATTGGAGGGTATAAAGGAGGTCATAAACTTTCGTTTGATTAATGACGCTTCGGACTTTGTCAGTGTTTTGCAAAAAAATCACCCAACTCTTTCGGTCACACGGGGACATTTATTGCACGAATATGGAGTATATGTTGAGAAATGTTCTGAAATATGGAACTAATGTGTAAAAAAATAACAAATATGTAAAATACGAGCCAAAACCTAATACATGTACGTACAAATAAGGAAAATAAAAACTGATTTTTTCGAGTCTGCATGCCATGATATGCAAAGATAACACAAAATAAAACTGATTTCAGATTCATACTTAAATATGGATTTACATGTAAATCCGTTCCTGCTTAAAACACATTGTGTTTGTCTGTTTCACTTGTGTAAAAATTTTGATGCTATTATTGTTATATCCGGATGCCATGATGTGTTGGGGAAGAGTAGTAACGCCTTGTAACCAAAGAATTCGGGGTTCGATACCCGGTGGAGAAACAACGCACACTTGTTCGGATCCCCCGGTCTCCATTAGCCTATCTTGAGCATAAAATGGGTGTACACAGGTCCATGGGTTCGACACAGATGCGACTTTACGCTTACTCTTTCAACATTTCGAAATTTAGGGTTGTTAAAGGTCCAGGAATTATAAATAAATTCAATTCCGGTCCAGGAGAGAAAATCAGCAAGCGTAAATGGGTTCTGGACCGTAAAGAACATTTTTTTATCTGTAAAGTATTACAATTCGGTCCAGGAACCTTTTTTTCCGGGTCAATTTAAATACGGTCCAGGAACCTTTTTTTCCCCGGATCAATTTAAACACGGTCCAGGAACTTTTTTCCGGATCAATTTAAATCCGGTCCAAGTTCCGTATTGAAATGAAACAATGCGCAACTTGGACCGAATTTAAATTGTGCGAGAGAAAATGTTCCGGTCCTGTTGCGGAACCCAATAGAACCCATTAGAATTTATGTGTTCCTGGACCTTGAACAACTCTGATTGCAAGTAGGGAGGTATCCTTTACCACTGTCACAGAGGAAGATCTTCAGGGAATCTGAATGTGTTGTGTTTGTCCTGTGCAAGTCCATTTACAACCTTCCTCAAGGGGCTTTTTACGCACCCTTTTTAACTCTCAGGTAAGGATTTAGATCAGGGGACTTTCCCCGTATACATTGGAGGCTGCAAAATGACCATACGTTCGACGCACCCAAAATTGTAACTCATTCATTCGGGATAAATGGTTAGATATTTTTCATATTTTAGCCAATTTTAGGTCGACAAGTTTGTCCTTTACCTTGTTTCTATCTTCTTGAAGAATGCTTGCGGTAATAAATACGCAAATACATTTAATAAAATGTTGCGCAAATTTTCATCTGCTTGTATGTATGTTATGAAACTCCCTATTTTGTGAATGTAGTGTTCTTTTAGATAGAAATATCCTGAATTTAAAAAGCAACAACAAAAAAATAATTGTTTATAAAAGGTGGAAGAAAGGAATTTCACTTAACACTACAAAGTGCCTTTGGCACCAAAACCAATGCAACGATCATAAAAAGTGTTGAGATCATGTGACTTTGATACAAGTATGAAGAATGCAATGGCACGCTTAAAAGACCAGTGGATTTTCATACTTCGGATATTCGTAAGTGAATAACACTATGTTCTCAAAAATATTCAATATAAACAGACTATTTATACAGGGTGTACCACAAGTGATAGCGCAAACTGAAACGGTGAAAAGTACGCGATAGTAGCAGCAAAAAACGTCACAGTAAACATGGGGTCGTAATTGAACCGTTTGTGAGATAATTTCGAATGCATGGTTACGATCCGCTGCTGACTTGATTGTTTGTACACGTCCTACGCTTTTCACGTATGCTGTGCCAGTCCTACTTAGTAACAAATAACAGAATTAAAAGGTTCACCTCGCTAGACCTTACTGTTGCTTTTATTACCAAGGACTATTGTACTGTACAGCATGTTACATGTTCGGCAGTGTTCAGTTTCAAACAAAGAAACCTTGGAGTGCGCAAGGAGACAAGCGTTTGAGTTTGCGATATCACTTCTGGTACACCCTGTAGATACAAGCAGATAAAAGTAGGTATGAGAAATTCAGTACTATTTGATAAAATTAGAATTTGGAAAAACCTTGTTTTTTTTTCGGTTTCTACTTGGAGCTCTTTCCATACAGCCTTATTTTTTAAAGGACAAAAAAGTTTTGTAGAAAGCAAAAAGACTGTATACTAAATGCGTTCATCATTTTAATAAAAAATATATAGTATTGATCACAAAAAATATGTCTTTTTGCATATTATAAATATATCTGTTAATTCTCACACAGTTCCTTCCGTTTAATGTCAAATGTACGATATACGATAAGAAGAAGAACCACCCAAACACTAGAATATTTCACCAAATGTTCAACAATTGTTTCTTCGTCCTCTTTTCACTTCGAGTTACTGTCCTCTATCTTCGGATGGACGTCAATCTTTGGTGCTCTAAGTTCTGGCATGGAACCCTGAAGTGCGAGAAAAAAGTATTTTCAAATAGGCTATATATATTGTCTGTTATCATATTTATTTTTGCAATTTGATTGGTGCGCAATGTGCGATCGTGTAGTGCTTGATGAATGTCACACACAAGGAAAAACATCTGCAAGTGAGTGGAAGAAAGAAGTGCAGTAAACACACCTTGTTTCGTTCTAAATAATCATGCTCAGAACTGATGTGTAATTATACCGTGCTTATTAAGATCACAGACGTTCAACACCGCGTTACAGGATTACCTCACACAGAACCAAAACATGCGTCCTTGAAAACTTATTCACATCCTTCAGAGAAAGAACCGAGGTAAAAAATAAAACAGAATTTATAGTCACAAGAAATCCCATAGCGTTTGAAGAAATATAGAAGTCCACTTATATAAATAATAGTGATTAAAAAAAAAAGGTGAAATGGTCCCAGTGAGCAAAACGCAACGTCAATAACAAAAGTATTTAGTGACGGCCTAAGTTTCTGTTGAAGTGCTTTTGAAACCAGATCATTGTTTTGTACTCCACCTCGTACACGTCCGGGATCAACATCCCCGCCGCCGAGTTGTGAACCATCGACACCGTCTCCTGGCCAAACAGTCTCTTCTCGTAGTCGATCAGCTGGCGAAAGAACCCGTGGTTAGGCCTGACGACGGCGCGTCGCGACTTCAAGAACGTGTAGGCCTTCTTCAGAGGCATTTTCTCGTACTTCATGAGGTACGCGAGGCAAAGCGACGCGGAGCGACTCACCCCCGCGATGCAGTGCACTAACGTCTTGCCTCCGCGCTTCCTCACTTCGTCGATCTTATCGGCGACCGCGTCGAAGTAGCTGTACAGGTTGGTGTAGGGGGAATCGTCCACGTTGATCTTCACGTAGTCTATCTTCTCCAGCGGGAGGTTAGGTAGCTCCGCAGTGGCGTTGACGACGCATGTGATGCCAAGCTCCTTCAGGCGTCCTGCCTTCACCGCACGCGCTGCACACAAGTACAGACAGTCCGTGACTTCTGCAATCTGTGACATTATCGTCTCCTCCGGCTTCATGGTGGCTGCGCACCTGGAAAGAGAGAAAGCACTATCAATACATTTTTAAAATTCAAACACTGATTTAAATCACTTTACATAAATAATTTATAGAATAATGTGCATAAGGATTTTGTAGATACCAGAAAGTATATTAACCTCGGAATCATTGATTAGTGTTTATTAGGCTCTAAGAAAGGAAACAAAATACATGTACTGATGGGGTGAAGTTCATACAAAAGAAAATGTAATATGTAAACACACTAAAATTTCTCTTGATTTTAAATTTAATCAATTCCATATGCAAAAATAGCAAACATTTTGAAAAATATAGAAGATACTAATGTCGTTATCAATCAACTATAAATGAACATGGCAGTTGATATTTTGCAGACTTTAATTAAAAAATTGTCAAAATTCACCTACAATGACTATAAAAAATATTTTAAGTTACAATTATAGAGTACATCCGGAATGTTTTATTTTCAGTGAAAAAAGTTACTGAAATTATTATAGTTTCATTAACACACTCAACAAACATGTCCATAGAAGAAAATCATATTTAAATTTTAAAAAAACAAAAATGATTTTTATCCACCCTGACATGAAATAATGGCAATCAGCGGTTTTCCAATTGATTTGAATCAGGAAATGGAAAACTTAAATTCTTATACGACGTCCCAGGAGTCTATGGAGAAAGGAAGGAAAACAAGTCCTCTGAGAAAGTAGTAATTCCAGACGACTCGACCCATAAACGCGTGAGATGGATAGGGATTTCATAGAGGGGCAACGCAACTACATCTATCAGACGTTTGCAGCAGAAGGCACAACCATCTGTCCAATCCCCACTTCCCTTCTCTACAGTTACGTGCGGCGTTACTCCAGAAATCAGGGCTCGGAACGGAACGCTTTACCTAAGTTAACATGGTGACAAGCTTAACGACTAGTGAGATGATATGCTGTATTATAATTAATAATAGTTAATATTAAAATATTTACATAAACATCAAATACATAGAACAAGAGTCTTCTGGAATTTTCTCTCCTTTTGAAATCGTGAATGGTAGTCAGCTCACCCAACCTGGATTTTAAAAATTCAATGTACGTATCCTCAATATTTTGAATCTTTGAATGATCATTATTAAGACAATTTGCGTAAATGAAATATATTTCCATATTGTTATTTTGCGTATGATCAAGGATGGGATTTATTCTTCAGAACGTCATCAATGTATCAATGTATCAGCTCAGTTTAATAAAAATAAGTGACCATAAAAAGGGAACCAGACTTTGCGTATATATCTTGTACGTACAGGAGGCTATCTCTCTCAAGACACGACAACTAATCATAATTAACAATTAAAAAGTGGAAAGGGAAGCACAAGGCACAGCACATGAAGACAACATAAACGCCATCATTCTCTGCTAAATTCCTTTTCCGTTCCGATCCTCTCCGGTCCATTTCGAGCCCCGGAAAGTCTCAACTAGGGTTGGACGATATCGGAAATTTGATATCGCGACATATCGTCCAGAAAATATCGTCACAGATGATACGATATTTTTCCGTATCGTGATATCGTCTCCACGATACATATCGCCAAATATCGTGACGATATATCCCCAACACTATATATATCGCCAGATATCATGACGATACATCGCCAATACGATATATATCGCCAAAATATGGTGACGATATATCGTCTGGACGATATATCGCTCAACACTAGTCTCAACACATTGACCACTTCATTAGAAACGCTCCAAGATCGATGAAAGCACGCAGTTGAGTGAGAACTGACATCCTCTCCCAGCAGGATAATTGCTCTTGCAAAGCTCTTAACAAATGGTTTCAGTGCTACAGTACTCCATTGTCCTCCGCAGACGCCAGATCTCAACCACATAGAACATTTTTGGGATGGAGTCGAACTCGATGCTCGAAGAGATCGCCGAACAAAATCTTTTGGGCGGGTCAAATCGAAAAATTGTGTCCTCAAGTGGAATATAATGATGTCACTTCATTTTATGCGACATGAAAAGAAAGAAAAATGTTTTAAGGGAGGAAAAGGAAAGCGAGAAACGGCAAGAGATAATGAAAGAGAAAACGGAAAAGAAAGGGAAGAGAAATATAAAAGCAAGAGAGATAAAAGAAACAAGTGAGAGAGAAAGGAAAAAAGGGTAAAGAAAGAAAGAAATAAACATACACAGAAGCGAACGAGAGGGAGAGAAATAAAGGAGAAATTGGAATAAAGAAGCAAGAGGGAGAAGAAGAAATAAATGGGACAGAGAAAGAAGGGAAAGCAGGCGGGGAGAGAAAGAGAGAGTAACGAAGAAGAATGGAACACAAAAGGGGAGAAAATATAGAAAAGGAAATGACACGAAGATAGAAGGAAGCACTAACAAAGATGTACCAAGAACGAGAAAAGAAGAAATAAAGCAAGAATAAAAGGAATGTTAAACAGAGATGAAAGTAAAAGAAAGAATAAATGCACACATTTTCCTTATTGGAGGTGGTGGTCGCCCATTACAGTGTTCATAATAATGTAGCCAATGAGTGGGCCACTGTGCCAATTAAGCATTTTGCTTTGAGGGGCGCATGCCCACTCGGTGGCATATTTCTGATTTCATTTCGGGAGCTGGACTTTTTTGTGTATAAAAATTTGTAAACGTTAGCAGTCAGTAAACCAAGTACCTTAAAACATTACTTCATTACATTTCTATAACATTTATACGTATTTTAGAAACACTTACTTTATTTATATACATTCTAAGAACACCTAAACTCATACCACAGAGAAATGCATTCTAATACTAGATCCAATACTCTCTGCTCATACACAAAAAGAGTTATCAAAGTCGTAACACCGAAAAGTTGACCAAATTTCCATTGCCAGGTTCAAACTTAAGTCCATCCTAACCCACCTAAAATTTCTTGTGAACACTTTCATACATGTAACATATAAGCAGTGCAAAACAGCCTGCTGTTTTCTCAACTCGATAAGATTGGTCAGTTTATAATTCAGTGTATTTCTTTAATCCACAAAGCTGCATACTTTTCCGCAGGGAAATACTTGATGCCGGGACTATAATGGACGCGGAATGATTTTTCAATGGTGTTCGTTGCATAGTTAAGAGATTGTACTGTATGCTTTCAATTCAATTTTCATCAGAGGGATAAAAACATTCCTGGCAGGGCTAAATATAATTTTCTTTTGCAGAGGATATATTTTTTTCTGAGGGGGAAATCCCCGGCATTCCCCCGTTAATTCGCACACTGGACACACACACACAATGCTTGAATACATTATAATAAACGTTTTATATAAATTCAGTTGATTACAGGAATGTTGCTGTATACATTTACCATTTGCGTTTTTTTCTAAAACATTAAGTACAATCTTTCACAAAATATTGTAAAAATTTGACAAGTACTCTTCCACATTATTTCACTACTCTAAGAATGAAAAGTTAATATGACCGAATACTGCGAAGGAAAAACAACTACAGGAAAGAAAAAAACGATTAACTACCCCTACACTTCCCGGGCTTGAATTTTCTTAAGGGTTTCGGTTTGGTTTCCGAATTACAAAACGTTCCTCACACCATGTACTTGACGATGAGTACATTTTAAAACTTTTCGAAAGGTAAAAATTACAGTTCTGCTCGGTACAGAGAGTTTATGCCAAAAGTGTAAACAGATGGTACGATAATGAACACCCTTTAATTTATGTTTGGCCTGTTATTGCAGGTATAAATGAAATAATAATTATTGTCCGTTGCGATTTATTCTATGCCCTGTCCCGCCTATCCCTGGAACAAGCGAAGAAAACAAGTCACCGCGCAAGTAGTGACGCGAGACGGTTCCACCAACGATCACGTGAGAGGGAATGGGATTGACTGGAGGAAAGCGACTTCGCAGCGGCGTGTGGTGTTTCGATCTGCCCACTCGGTTTCCCCCCCTTCTCTGCTGCCATGCGCGGCCTTGCTCCAAAGTTAGACGGGACAGGGTGTATACAAATGGAACAAAAAATACCTGGAAATTAAATAGAAACTATATTCAAGAAACTGCGTTGTCTTTAATACCACCTCATGACAAGCTTTGCTTTTATGTTCGTTTCTTTGATAGGTAGCTTCAAGTGTGCAACAACGTGAAACAGACTTAATTTATTTATAGGCAGCTTTTATTGCTCCGTGTAGCACTGCAACGGGCTGTTCATTGCTCTCAGAACTGGAAATTTTCCATGCAGACAGAACAAGACAAAATATATCCTTTTGATCTGGTCTCACTCAGCCTTGGTTGCGAGTTATCGCAGCTATAAAAGGTACTGCGTAGAAGTACAATAATACATTATGCAAGACGTTAAGCGAGAATGTAAAATCTGTGTTATTGTTCGGCTTTGTTGAGCTGCGTTGCAGGAACTGTCAAATCGAACTACAGTGGAACCTTGATAACTCGAACTTGAGGGGGGGGGGGGAATCGAGATATCAAAGATTTCAACTTACCAAGGTTCGAGTTATGGAGGGACAAAATCGCCGACTTCGAGTTATAGAGGTCTAGAGTTTACTACACTTCGACTTATTGAGGTACGTGGGACTAAAACTTCGACTTATTGAGGTACGTGGGACTAAAACTTCGACTTATTGAGGTACGTGGGACTAAAACTTCGAGTTATAGAGGTGATTAGAATTTAACTTCGACTCATAGAGGTTTTCCATAGTCTATCTTCGAGTTATTGAGCTCGAACGGACTTCATTTGGACTTTCAGCCTTCCCAAACAGATGAGGAAAGATTGTGTTTGTATGTGTATTTTTTATTATTATTTATTTATTTAGCATCGCTTTTGGAGGGTGCAATTGTTAGCTAATCGGGACGATGAGGATGAGTATCGGTAAGTGAAATTGGTGAAGGGTCACCAGGGACTCGAACCCGGGAACTGTGATGACGTGATCGTTATGTATGTGCCGACACGGGCGTGCGCAGAGGGGGAGCTGATGGGGCTACAGCAGTCTCCGAAATTTTGAGAAAATCAACATTTTCAAATAAAAGCAGTGAAGAACTCGGGAAAAACGAGAGTGGAAAAATCCTCCATCTCAAAATTACCCCCAATTGCCATTTATGAGAATAGAAAGTTCCAAACATACGAAATATCTTATTGAGTCTACAGTCTTCCTAGAAAGCAGATTTGTCCTCCACCTTTACAATTCCAACCCCTTCCGAAAAAATATCCTGGGTACGTGAGTGCGTACCGAAATACTGTATACCTAAAAAAAAAATCTACGTGGGGGAGGGGGCGAGCTCCAATGGAAGGCAGAATTGAGTATTTCCAGCATCTTGCATGAATTGATTGATTGATTAATTGGGTTGGAGTTTTAAGTCCACTTTATGCACAGTAAGGCTAATCGGGACTGGACCTACATTTTAAAGTGGGATCCGAACCACTATGTGCCTCCACTGGGTATCGAACCCGGGACCCCTTAATTACAAGGCGACGACGCTACCACTGCGCCAGCGGGGAGGCCGCATCTTGCATGAACATGAACTTGAGATGCCACCAAGTCGTCCTGAGAAGGGGAAAGCATCGTGCGATCCCGTTTGTGACACAGTATCGTAAAAACTGTATTCGCAAGTGGTTCTCTGACGCTGTCGTAAAAAAAGCCGATGGCAACAACGATCCAATACCAAATGTGATGTGGTTATTCAGAGGACTTGTAGGGAAATAGTTCCCCGCTTCCACCATAAAAACTGACCAGGGGCGTCGCCAGGGGGGCGCGAGAGGTAACCCTTAGAGTGTCATATTATGTCATGTCGTCATATTGACCGCCGAATGATAGATACTGAAGTAAGACCGTTATTATTGCACGCAACAGACAAGCACTATAAGAGATTGTATATATCTATATATAGTAGGCTACATGCAACAGACAAGCATTATAAGAGAGTGTATATATGTATATATAGTACATGCTTTTCTGTACTGGCGGCAGCCTCTATGAAGATGAGGGCTTTTCCTCTCGTCTGCATTCTTGTTATGATTTTTTTCTTCTTTTTGTTTCTTCAAGTGATATGTTTGTGGTTTTCGATAATTGCCTATAATGTGAGTTATGTTGTTTTTTTGTTTATTCTTTATTGCATTGTTGATAAACATTTTATTTTCCGCCTACTTGTTCTTCCTCACACTGGAGCAAAAATTTCAGCTGCTTTTAATTTCATTTCAGTCAGTAATTTATGTTAATCAGTCGCGGCGATTAGGGTAGCAGTTGCTCCCGCACTATGCTAAACCTTACCAAGGGAAAGTAAACTGTCCTTGCCCCACCCCATGCGTGCCTAATGTCTTTCTTATTTTCAACATCGCGCCCCCTAAATTTCTTTCCGCACTCCCTCAGCACCCTTAGATGATTAATCCTGGCGCCGCCGCTGACCGTGAGACAAGTCTGAATATTTTAGATATCTACATACGAGTTTATTACAACTTACAATCTCGACGATCTTTGAATTGACCCAGCCTAGTTGGCACTTGGCACCGTTCGCGTGACATTCATTTTCCTCCCTTTGTACGTTGTCCGTTCTCTTCCCACGCAACCAACCCACGCTTTTCCGGCGAAAGAAAAATTCAAATTCGAAAATCGAACACGATGTTTGTAATAGGTCGTTACGCTATAAAAATGCACCGGACATATCATGGTGATAACATTTTGTACTTGAAATCTTGTCCCTACGTGCTCATAAAGGTCGTAAGAAATAAAAAGAAACATGCATAGTATTCTGGATCTCTAACGAAGCAATTATCTAATAAAAACAAGGATTCAAGTTGAAATAACTAGACGTAATATGAATAGTAGATGACCTGACGCTGATAATTCTGAACTCTTTAATGCAGTGCAAAATATTACGTGTTTCACTCAACTATTCCTCGCTCCACAGAAATGTATAACCGTACAGTCACATTTTACAAGATCTGATCACCTTGCGGCACAAACATTTTCCATTCGTCTTCCAAAGCGCCTCTGAAAAGCGTTCTTCATCCAACAACAGCAGGTTGTTGCAAATGTTATCTTTGACAGAACAGGCTTATCTCACCGAAATGAGTAAATGGGACTTCATTTGCAACCTCTAAGAATCATAGGCGTGCGCACGGGGGGGCAGTTGCCCTAACTAATGCTCTTAAAAATTTATTGTAGAGAAATCTTATTATCGTTTTTAAACAATAAAGTATTTTCAAGCCGACGAAAGTTCCAAGCAACTACGGCGGGTGAACTATCTCACTTCGTTCTCCAGCAAATTACTTGTTATTAAGACTCACGTATTGTTGTGTTACACATACGTGGCTTCAGAATAAATCGGTCACACATTGGAAATGAATAAATTATGTGTAGTTGTTTTGAATCTGCTGTACGAAATCAATTTATATGTAAATTAGTCTGAACCACAGAGAAGGAAAATAAAGGAGGAGGGGAACAGAGAACTTTTGTGCCACGGAAACTGGAATTCTTCTAATAGAGTGGTTTTAGGTGGGGCAGGATATACGCCCCTGTTTAGTACCATCAATACAATAAAACAGTGAGATGGAATAAGGTTTTTCCTTCTCCGACTGAACTTCCATCAATGCTTTTGCCCCCTTAATCAGAGGGTCTGCGCACGCCTACGTGGTGTAACTTTATCATCGTGAGGTTTTAAATCAAGTTTCAATTACCAAGCGAGTACACTCAGTAGAAGTTGAAACATTTTGTATGTTCGAAAAAAATACAAAATGCACACTCTGTATATATTTTGAAAGGAACGAGTAATCGGTTTCCAAATTAAAATATGAAGTTACAACGGACGGACATTAGGTAGAGTGCATCACACATAAATTTGCCGTTGCGTAGAAACGAATTTTCGTTTCGTCTCCCTCTCTCTTAGCATCACGTGTTCTACCCTGCTCGAAAACCTTCGCTATTGTTGCCATATTGTCATTCCATTCCTGGACACACTCGCGCAAACATCATTGAAAACAATTGAATAGCGCTCCAGCTCGCGGTTCCCACCGTTCGGCAGGGACGGTAATGTGGCAATATAGCACGGCGTAGTGGTTGCTTCTTTTATGCAGTGCATGTTCATTGGCTAGCTAGTAACTAGTGTTGCCAACTGTAATAATGAAGCACTATTTCTGTCACGGAAGGGGAAAGGCAGGTAAAGAGGCGGTGAGTTTTGTTGGATTGGAAGCACCATATTTTTATTTTATACTAAGTATTTGACCGGTTTGACGTTGTGTGCGTGTATTGCGTGTGTGTATGTAAAAGTGTGTGTTTGCTAATGAACGTTAAATTCCATAATGCCTCCAGTTCTGTCGAAGTTGAAATCAAAAACCTTGCATAGCCAAGCTCGGGAAATTCTAAGCAACGTGCACGAGTTCATGAAGGAGGAAGCCAGTCATGGTGTTAGCATCCCAATAAAGCATTTTGGCAAAAGAGCAGCGAACAGCAGCAACAAATTGTTCATATTTCATAATTTTGGAATTATTCAAAATAAATAAATTATGTGGCTCCAACATCATTTCAACTCTGGCTCCGGCACGTGTTCTTGTAGAAATTGCATAGAGGAGGCTGTCATTTTTGCTGCTTAATGCGATACACATTGTTTTCTGTGTTAAAATTGCCATGCTTTGATGGGTGACCAAGTTCATAGCAGGGCCGCCGAAAGGGGAGGGCGAACCGTGCCATCGCCCAGAGCGGCAAAATTTGAAGAGAAGAAAAAAATAAGCCTATTGAAAACTGTGATCGAGCGAGATATTCTTTTGCGCTGAATAGTATTGAAATAGCATAAGAAGTCTCATTATTTATTTTATATTTTGATGTTTTAGTTAGGAATATATTGATTTTCAATTTTCCGTTGCTGCGTAATGACCGGGGCGGGGGGTCGAAATAGAGCGGCATCTGCCGCCACCTCCCAGGGAGGCAAAATGACTAGCGCCGGCCCTGGTTCATAACAAAAGAAAAAGCCGCGCAGCTTATCGTCTAGTGGCAGTATATGTACTTGTTATTGTTGTGGAAGGCGGCATCGTTTGTAAATCTACAACAAAGGCAACCGACTGTCGCCGATCTCAGAGAGGAAATAATAATACTGCTTGAGGAGGAGTGTTATGGTCCAATTGTAGCGGTTTAACACGTTGGCATGTTATTATCTGCCGTTGCAGTTCCATACCAGTGTATACGGGTTTTGGGAGTGAAAAGTTAGAACGCCACCAGTGCATTAATGCAATGAAAAATAATATATATATTTTTTTATTTTGTTTGAAATCACTCAAATAAGGAATCGTATGAAGAAGTCTTCTTTGCAGCATTTTTGGTAATTTTACTTGTAATTGTGTTAGTTCATATTTTGCGAATTTTTAGTCCATATGTATGTAGCTACATACAAAGCCACTTGTTAGTACATATTAATCCTAGTCCTGGTATAATGCATGACGTTTAAAACTCAACGTTAGATAGACCTGAATTCTCTAATTTTATTGTTGTACGTAACAGCTGTGCATCGGCGCACTGCTGCGATTTTTCTATCTGCTCCATTAGCAACACTGCTTCTTTAGTTGTTTCGCGCATCGCACGGCAGAAATATCTGTGCTGGACTCTATATCAAAGTGGTTACGGAAATTGTGATAGGATTCTGGCCACGATTTTCAGTGGACGTTTTCAAGAAGCTGCAAATTCTGTTGGAACCTTTGCAAATGCATTGAATACAAAATAAGATTTCTTGGTTGAAATTAATTACAAAACGATAACCAGCTTCAATAATCAGACTCCTAAATTAAACTCCGTGGTGCAACAACCCTCAAAGAACCAGGGTCTGTCAGAGCGGCTTTTCATTGGGTGACGCGTGGTCAGCGCAACACATCCCATCGCCACTGCCTTTTCTGGTTTTCGAGACCGGAGGCCGCTTCTTCTTTTCAAGTAGCTCTCCAATTCTCCTCACGACGCTGGGTCAACGCCGAAATTTTGGGGTCTCCCATCGGGAATCGAACCCGGCACCGCTCGCGCCAAAGACGAGAGCGCTAACCACTTTTTTGTTGTTTTTAAGGAATGCCATCTCCCGTTTTTCACTTCTTTCTCAATTTTTACACTTCTCCGTTTTTCTCATTAGGACAAACACAAATATTCATGTCTTACCCAGGATTCGAACCCGGGACCCCTGGCGTTGCAGCGCGCTGTGCTAACCACTCCGCTACTTGGATACGCGGAAGCCCTTAAACACGACAGAAACGTTGGCACTACTAAGAGTTCACAAAGCATTCTGATTCTGAGGTCGACTACCGGCCAAGGTGTGCAGGCTTGCCTCTTCTTAAACCAATTACATCATTAGAATTCCTTCTTTCACATTTTGGGAGCTTAAACTAACTGTGAAAATACCTACATCGAAATAACAGCAGGACACACAGGCGCGGATCGACGGGGAGGGAGGGAGGGGCGATCACCCCTCCCAACTGCCAGGTTTTGTGGATACATTATTATTCCTAATTTATTTTGAAGACTAAAATGTTTTGTCTTTTATCACCAAGTTTAACAGGCTCGAGAATATATATATATTTTTAAAGTTTGATTGATTGATTTGGTGTCTAAGTCCAATTTGTGCACAGTAAGCTAATCGGGACTGGACCTACAGTTTAAAGTGGGATCCGCACCACAATGCCTCCACCGGGTATCGAACCCGGGACCTCTTGATTTCAAGGCGACGACGTTACCACTGCGCCATCGGGGAGGCCATTTTAAGGTTTCACTTGTTGCTCATGGTATGCCAATCGAAATTAGACCTACAGTTTAAATTGGGATCCGAACCACTCTGCAAGATGCCTCAAAAGAGGATTGAACCAGAGATCACTTGAGAGAATAAGTTTTTGTTTTCTTGTTCATTGATTTAATTTTTCATATCTGATGGTTCTGTTTACCGTGGCAATGGGAGGACTTGTGTTAATAACGACACACAATAATAAAAATCTATTCCAGCCCTTGACCCCTATTTTTGACATCCAAAATAAATAAATAAATAAAATAAAGAAACTTTCATCTCTAGAACGTAATTGGTTCCTGTTTACAGTATTATTATTGTTTATACAAAACAGCGCAAGCGTAGGACAGAATGAATTGTCGGTGAGGTGAGGTACCCAACTGAAATTCGCCTATCCCAACTGTATCTTCTGGATCCGCCACTGAGCACACAAACACTTTACAGAATGCAGCGATTAAGTAATTATCAAGGGGAGATTTACGCAAGAGATAAAACAATATCGGTAAATCACCTTTGGAAAACAAAACAGAAAAATATTCACGTGGATAAAAGGTCCTCCGACACTGCTCTTTACGTTACCTTGCGAGTTTGCCAGCTGTGGTTGCTCGACCGTCCGCGAGATGGTGACAGCGTCGCCTTTTAGCACTCGACAATCCCAAACGGCACGGAGCGCGTGAGTCAGACGAATGACTCGGCCTCGAGCGATTTTTCCTTCCTCCGAGACACTTACCTGGTTCGGGGCGACGGCGCATGCGCAATCCTAATCCAAAAAATTCCGAAGTAAACATAACACTCCGCTCTATTTTCGAATCCGAAGGGACGGAGGGGAGGGGGTCAGCTATGCGGAGGGGAGAGGACAGGCATTCCATTGCATAGAGTAAAATGGACATGGGCAGAAACACGGTATCAACACGGCCAAGGTCTTATGCAATGCGACTCACTCTTGCAGAATGTAATAGTCAAACGGTGGTGAATAAATAAGCAATTCCGGAAAACTTCCTGATTGTAAAAATTACGTCTCCTGTTTATTTGAACAAAAAAAGAAAGTTTTGTCATGTATTTCGTAAAATGACGAATGCTTCACGCCGTCGCCTTGTGATCAAGGACTCCAGGGTTCGATACCCGGTGGAGGCGCATAGTGCTTCGAATTCGTCTTTTACCCGGTCCCCGTGGCGGAGTGGTGAGCTCATCGCGCTACGACACCAGAGGTCCCGGGTTCGAATCCCGGCCTGGGCATGCATGTTTTGTGAGTGTTCATTCATCAATTTCATCATATCATCACTCATCCCCATCTTCGCAAATTAGCCAAAAGTGCCGCAAAAGGCGAAGTAAAGCAAATATAAAAAAATAAGAATTCGACTTTGAACTGTGCGTCCAATCACAATTAGCGTATCTATGTATAAATGTTGACTTAAAATTCTGACAATTCTTGAATACTTTGAACCGAAAATCTTTGCAAATTCATGCATACTAGAGTGGAATATTTATACACTAATAGTAATCAATATTTTGAACAACTTTTAATTATCACAATTTTCAAGCATCGGGGTCGGTGGTGAGAGTATCGGGACTGAACACTCAACACACTTACCCCCTCTCGACATGCTCTTCAAATAAAGCAATAATATTACTTAAAGTCCTCGGGACATTTGAGTCTTTCGTGAATGTCGGTGTGGAACAGAACTTTTTTTGCTGCAACCCAGTTGTTTTCAATTCTGCTCCCCTCCTCCTCCTTGGAAATATTATTTTAGCCAGACAGAAAAGGTTCTCCATTTTGTTTCCAAAAATAACTCGAATGTCCGGAAAAAGCATACTGAGAGAGAACTTTTTCACTAACCATCCTTGATGTATTTACATACTGATTTAGTCTAAGAACTATGGTTACTAACTTGATAAAATAATAACTTTGAGTCTTCTGTGTGTGTGTTTCACCTACGTCACAAACTGTTGCATTGTGGGTTCCCACAAAGCACACAAATGTCCAAAAGATATCCACTGGATATCTTTTGGATATTTGTGTCGGAAGTTCTGGATATCCAATACATATCCGTGAATGTCCAAAATACATCCAAAAGACATCCTCTGGATATCCATTTGTCCGCATACGTGATATCCCGGAGATATCCAGAAATGGATATGTTTTGTACATTTTGGATCACTTTTGGACATTTTTTGGACATCAAGTGGGACGTAATCTGTACATTATGCTGTGATTTAGACATTTGCTGTACACACTTTGGATATTGTATGGACACAAAAAGTACAATTTTTGGACTACATAGTACATTTGGATCTCATCTGGATATTATTTTGATATGAAAAGATGCATGCAACAGTCAACTACCAATGTTTGTTGTTAATTTCCTTGTTTCCTCTTAAAATAGGCACTAGTCAAGTTGGATAGTTAAATGAACTAACCGATCTGTAACTACGCACTGGTAATGTACAGGGTATAGCTTGTGATTATATAGTCAAGACTCACAAGGCTTGGTCATCCAGAATTCGATGTATTTTGAATATCCCGTTTTGGACAAGATCTAGATATGTTTTGGATATCCTGAATTGGATGTGTTTTTATATCCCTTGTTGGACAAGATCTAGATATGTTTTGGATATCCAGGATTGGATTTGTTTTGGATATCCCGTTTTGGACAAGATCGGGATATGTTTTGGATATCCAGAATTGGATGTGTTTTGGATATCCCGTTTTTGACAAGATCGGGATATGTTTTGGATATCCAGAATTGGATGGGTTTTGGAAGAGATCTGGCGACGTATTGAATATTCGGAATTGAACAATGTTTCTGACAGCCAGTTCTAGAAACGTTTAGGCTCTGTATTAGATAACAAGAATTTATCGAGTTTCAGATATCCAGTTCTGGATATCCAATAGACGTCCCAAGGATATCCAGAAATGGATATCTAATGGACATCCAATGGATATCCATAATATCCATGGATTTGATCTGGACATTGTGGTTATCTAATGGATATTCCTGGGAGATTGGTGCTGTGTAGGTTCGAGCAGCCATGATTGAGGCCAGTTCTTGCAAGCATACGGAATTCAAGAGGGCGGGCAGGAGATACTAACACAAGCATTCGTGTTTTAAAAGAAACGTGCAGTTGGTGCAGATGTAACGAGCGCTACGTGGCGGCTATTCCCTTCCAAACGACAAACAAAATTGTCCGCAAACATTGCGGCTGTGCGCATCCTGACTTCACACGTAACCCACCTATAGGTACACTTTTTCCTTTCTTCCAAGACTTGTTGGTATGAAGAAAATATCATCGCTATGCAAGTACAACAATATTGCTACACGTACACAAATAAAAATTTTATATCAAAATTTAAGAGAATGCTCTACAACGATAACAAAAATAAAAATACATATTTCGAATATAAATTGTGTTTGCAGATTTTACGTCGTTTATCTTCATCATTTGACGTGTTATTTAATAAAATTTGATTCCTCCCTAAACCTTAATATCCGAGCTATTGCCATACTCAAGTTTTTCTAAACCTTCATGTATTATTTTTTAATGCCCAAATTCCATTATTCCAACTCTTCATAAGTTCGGAAAATGTGGAGAATTTCGGTTGATTTTAACATTCCGGTATTTTTTAGTGCATGAACAGTGTAGAAGTAAATTCAAATTGTTTCTTTATAATAACAACAACAATAAAGTGTAATATTTGAAGAATACTTTTAAAACCCGTTGCCCATTTTTTGAAAATATATTTACGATTATGATTTTATATCAATATCTAATGCCAGAAGCACGCTTTAATTTAATTTAATTTCCGAAACTGCAAATTCATTATGAATTAAAATAGCTATGGTAGAATTATCTATTCTCAGATGCTTTTTTCGACAGGTTGGAAACGAATTAAGCAATACGTAGCCTAAAAAGTAAAAAATTACCTTAAAATCATTTTTAAATGACGAAATGTTTCGAAATGACTTAAAATAATTTTTGCTCTTAAAATGAATGCTTGATTTTCTCATTAATTACAAGAGAGTAGTTGAATAATTAGAAGATAATGTTTGGTGTTTTAAACTACTGAAGCAAAGGGGAAAATAGAAATAAAGTGCTAACGTAGTTTTCTTTATTTCTACTTCAAGGTATTCCTGTGTAAGTTATTCACAATACAGTAGTCAGCCAGCATCTGAAAATACAGCTGTGTTTTGCATACATCAGATTATCATTTTTATTTTCTACATTGTGATTAAGACCCAGATTAAAGCTATTATAGTGGCCAGCAAGGGAACCTCAAAGTATGCTTCACACAAAGTATTTTAAGTGCTAGAGAAGAAATAAATGTACTACAATTAATTATTTAATCCGTTGCCGAACTTTCAGTTAAAAATAATATTGTGCATTTCCATTGACCATTTAGCAAACTTGCTAAAAATATCATGTCAGGAAATTTAAATACATAAACTATGCTTGAAAATGCATTCATCTTACTTTTAATAAACACGTAGAACAAATAATTAGTGAAGCGTTCAAGAACCTTGGGTTTATTCATATAATGGGGAGGGATTTCAAGAGTATAGATACACTAAAAGTTTTGTATTATTCATATGTAAGACCAAAACTCGAATATGCATCTGTTATATGGAATACAGACACAGCAAACTACAGTTTAGCAATTGAAAGAGTCGAATCAAAATTTCTTAGATTTTTAAAATACAAATTTCAGAAAGTTTACCCCACATTTGAACACTACGACAACCTAATATATGAAAGTCGGTTTACAAAGCTGTGTCATCGAAGAACGTTACAGGAAATAGTATTCTTGTGGAAGTTGTTAAATAATGAAGTAGATGCTGAACAACTACTCTGCTAGATAAATTTTCGGATCCCGTCGTCGAAAACTAGACTCAAAAACGAAGTTTTTCTTATAAAGAAGGCTAGATCGGAAATTAAAAAGAAATCTCCATTGTGGAGAATGTGCACCAGTTACAATAAATTGCTAATCAAGAATAACACCATTGACATCTTTTCTATGAACCTAAGGGACCTCAGTAAAGCCACTATTAACACAATGACCTAAGCTTCAACATATAATTTCCTAATGAAATTATGTGATAAAGTGTGTATATATATATATATATAAAATAATTTTAAATGTATTTTTATATCTATATAATATCTATTTCTATATTACAGAAATATATGTAATTGTATTCACTATGTATCCTTCATATGGGCTCTGTAATTAGGTATGTACCTGTTGAGTTCAATACAATAAATAAATAAATAAATAAAATTCACGAAACAACAGGGGAGACCAAAAATAAACCTCAAAAATTAAGAAAATTCAATAAAGACGGCACAGAAAACTGAAAAATGACCCAAAAGGTCGCAAAATGCAAAATATAAGAAAATGTTTTCTGGTTCTAACTTCGGGAAACGGACTGATATCGGGTTTAGTATTGTTTTCAAGGCTCAGGAAAAAATATAATTTTCATGAACTTCCAAGCTCCAGCTTATAAATTTCGTTGAGACTGGCGCAAGAGAATGCGAGAAGCCACCTAGGACGACCGACCATTCCGCAACCTTCCGCATAACTTGGGGAAGCCTGGCAAGAACAGGGACCGAAATAGCTCGGTGACGCTGCGAGAGGAATCTTAATCCCTTCCGACACTCCGGGAAATGTCTCCGAATATTTCAGGCGATTGATACGCCGGAAGCGAAGAAGGCCCTGGGAATATAATAATATGCGCAGTTCGCACGTCTTGTTCGCTTTGCAAAAAATGTGGCGATGGAAGTGTTTTTTTTTTTTTTGCCAGCGTTAAAAGAATCTGCTCCTAGTGGGGTACCTACAGGCCGCTTGCAAAACTGTTTTGCAGAAGAGAGTCATTGTAGGTGGAAAGTTTTTTCTCCTTTACATGGTACATTCATTGTTTCGTCGTACATTTCACTGGATTACCTGTTGTTTTTCTTACATTTCATTAGATACATTACCTTATAAATTTATATTTATATTTACATAGCCAAAGCTGTATTTGGAATTCTGTGGTAAATAAAATAAATAAATAAATATGATCTACAAAAAAGCATTTAATAAATATTTGTAGTGGCCTGTTACGTATATAAACCTATGAATGAGTGTGTGTACATGTATATATATGTTTTATGTATTTCTTTGAATTACATATTTTTACCTCTGTTAGTTTGACATGAAATGTATATGTGTGATCGTTATTTGCAATGTTTATATATGAATCAATTTATGAATATGTTCTATATTATGAATTTTGTATGTGGTTGAGTGTAAGAAAAGGTATGAGCCTTAATCTCCGTCACAAATAAATAAGAGACAAATAAATAAATAAATAAATATATAGAATGAAATATACAAGAATATAAGTCAAGTCAACGATTTCTTTTCGCGAGAATTCAGGACCGGAACAAAATTTCGAAATATTCAAATAGAAGAACACTTCATGGAATTAAACAAATATAAGAACATCTCCACAAATAGTCTCGAGGCTGGAGCAAACATAAGCCTACCTAACATTTCCCACTGCTGTGAATAAAATTCACATTAACACAAACAAGCACTCATATCAAATTCTAAGATTTTCATTCAACAAATACCGGGTGAGCAAAAGGTAAGTGTGCATCTACACTATGCTTAATTACGCAAAGAAAAACCCTTTCTTGATGGTTGTTGGTACATAAGGACATGGACATTTGGTTAGTAAGACACTCGTTGTTGTCAGTCACCCATTGTTGTCAATCACTCATTGTTGTTTCTTCAGTTGTTTCTACGGAGCGTAATCTTGCAAGGCGCGGAATTGTACGAGGGCCACTATTTATATTTTGAGCCTTGGCAACACTGATTGAAGTTAGGCGCGATTTGATGTTTGCACGGAAACATCTGGCATTATTGACCATAACGTACTTCAAATGTTTTATCAATAGCTTGATTTGTGTTGTTTATGTTGCCTTGGAGATTGCGCAACAACAATAAAATGGAATTAACTCGTGAACATTTTCGTGCGATGATGTTTTACGATTTTCGACGTGGATTATCAAGACAAGAGTGCATCGATCAACTTACTTCCACATTTGGCGATGAAGCCCCATCCTTTGACACTGTGAAACGCTGGTATAACGAATTTAATCGTGGCCGCCATTCGCTCACCGACGAGATTCGCGAAGGTCGTCCAAAATCAGTTGTTGTTCAAGAAAACATTGATGCTGTGCAAAACCTAATACTGCAAGATCGTCATGTGACATACTGTGAGATTGAGGCAACCATAGGCATTAGTTCCACCAGCATATATAAAATATTACATGATCATTTAGCTGTGAGAAAGGTATGTTCTCGTTGGATCCCACACAATTTGACAAAAACTCAAAAAGACGCTCGCCTCAATTGGTGCAAACAAATGCTGAATAAATACAATCGTGGTGCTTCAAAAGACGTATATAAGATTGTAACAGGTGACGAATCATGGATATATGCATATGAGCCGGAACGTAAACAGCAGTCGACTGTATGGGTGTTTCAAGATGAACCCAATCCAACAAAAGTTGTTCGCGCTCGAAGCACATCGAAACAAATGGTCGCCTGTTTTTTCGGGAAAACTGGTCATGTGGCAACTGTGCCTTTAGAGGAACGTAGAACGGTCAACTCTGAATGTTTGAAATTTGTTTGCCAGAGGTCTTCGGTCAAATACGGAAAACAAACAAGCGCCGTCGGATCATTCTTCATCAAGACAATGCCAGCTGTCACACATCTCGTCTAACAACCGACTTTATGAACAGTCAAAAAATCGAATTGATGGGTCATCCGCCATACAGTCCTGATTTGGCACCCAATGACTTCTTCTTGTTCCCGAACGTCAAGAATAAATTGCGTGGACAACGATTTTCGTCGGCGGAAGACGCCGTTGATGCGTTCAAAAACCATATTATGGAGGTGTCTCAAGAAGATTGGAAAAACTGCTTTGACAAATGGTTCGAACGAATGCAAAAGTGTATTTACCATAAAGGAGAGTACTTCGAAAAACAATAAAGCAGTTTTCAATGCCAAATTCCTGTTTTTTCATTGTTAGGGTCAAAATGTAAATAGTTACCCTCGTATTAGCAATGGTTAGTCTCTGAACCACTGGCAATACTCAACACGGTTGTAGTGGTCTCTTTCTTCAAGATTTTGCACTACTGTTATTTTGTAGGGGTGTAAATGTAAGTGCTTTTTCCGTGAGGTTCTTACACTGCCGCACGACACACTCACTTGCTGTGACAATTTACGAATTCACTTCTTTGGGATTTGCTCTATTCTAATCGAAATGTCCTGTAATTTGTCCTCTGTTAGAACTCGTAACCTGCCTGATTTCGGCGCATTCTTCACTTATCCCGTTCTGCGAAATTTATCGATCAACCGCCGCACTGCATTACGATGTGGTGGATCTGTATCAGGAAGCCTTTCCATAAACTTATTTCGCACTTCTTCCGTATATTCACCTCCATGTCGAAAGACTTGTTCCACCAAAAACCCACGAGCTTCGAGTAACAAAACCATTGCTAATGCAGTTCCACGCTTTGCAAGATCACGCTCCGAAGAAACAACTGAAGAAACAACAATGAGTGACTGACAACAATGGGTGTCTTACTAACCAACTGTCCATGTCCTTATGTACCTACAACCATGAAGAAAGGGGAGTTCTCTGCGTAATGAAGCGTAGTGTAGGTGCGCAGTTACCTTTTGCTCACCCCGTACTTGTCTTCATTCTGTAAGCAACGTCCAATTTTCTAATGTTAAGAAATTCAAACATTTTCTACTTTTGTCGAAATTTTCTGTATTTCCGGTTCGTAAATTATCGCACTCTTGATACATTTATCACACAGGTAGTGCGCCTCCCCTGGTAGCGTATTGGTGACGTCGTCCCCTTGTAATCAAGTGGTCTCGGGTTCGATATTTAGTGGAGACGTATAGTGGTTCGGATACAACTTTAAGCTGTAGGTCCAGTCCCGATTAACGTTTCTATGCATAAAGTAGACTTAAAACGAACTCAAAGAAACAATCATATAGGTAGAGGCAAAGACAGGATATTGTATACTGTACAGTTATAATTATTATTATTTATTTAAAAGCAGTTGCAATTGGTGCAGCTACATTTCGGTTTGAATCACAGTCGACTTCGCTTCTACGTACGCTTAATCCAAATCGCTAGGCAAGGAAAGATGGATATCATTGCAATGGAACGTTTTTGCCGCCCCAAAATCGTGCACCCCTCGGCGTAAATCTGGTTCTGTATGACCTGTTTGTCGTCTACCAAGTCTCGTAATCGCGTGGATCTGGATTCGATCTCTCGTACGAAGTGCAATTTCCACATCGTTCCACAAAGCGGGGAGGGACGAGCTTCAGGGACGCAGGAAGAATGAAAAATTAAGAAAGACCTATAGTTCACAAACGTTCACTTAGCAAACATAGAATATTACATTCTTATGCCCCTACAACTGGAAATAGGAAATGTTAATCACTAGAAAAGTAGAAAACCTTCATTAGCTGAAGTCATTGATTACATCCTCTAAGGGTAGACGACAGACAAGAAAATGCGCCGATAACGCTGACTTTCACCCCCTCTCCGCTCCTATTTACAATTTCTACCAAACGGAAAATAAAAGTATTTTAAAAAACCTTGGACGAACTGACAGAAGATGTTAGCTTTCTTGACCCATGGGATTGTTTTAAAGTAAAGATTATCTATCGTTCTTTAGATAATCTAGTAAATCAAGTAAACAATAGATTTCAGGGTATGAGACAAATCAAAGAAAGCTTCACCTTTTTAAGCCCTATGACCATTTTCTAATATTCGAAACATATCCTATTTATATTCATTGTTGGATAACAAGTTGTGGATCAGTTCTAGACATGTATTAGATATCCAGAATTGTACGTATTTTGGATATCCAGTTTTGAACAAGATCTGGATATGTTTTGGATGTCCAGAATTGGATGTGTTTTGAATATCCAGTTTTCGAAGAGATCTGGCGACGTATTGGATATTCGGAATTGGCCAATGTTTCTTACAACAAGTTCTACACGCGTTTAGGCTGTGTATTAGATATCAAGAATTTGTCGAGTTTTAGATGTCCAGTTCTGGATATCCTATAGACGTCCAATGGATATCCAGATTTGGGTATCCATAGTATCCATGGATCTGATCTGGACCTTGTGGATATCCAATGAATATCCCTGGGAGATTTGTGCAATATGGGAAACGGAACACACCGACAGGGAGAAATACGAAGAAGTTGTATCTCGTACTATAGCTACAGAAATTGTTTGTTTTCGGAATGTATTGTCATATGAAATCAAAAGAAGAAACATGTCGAACATTAGCGAAGTTCCAGAATTCCTCTTGATAGAAAACAAAATTTTGGTGAGTAGCATTCCTGACGTGTACTGCTTGTTGCTGTATTTGACCCTCCCTACCTGTGACGTCTTCATCAGCGGAGAGGTCGTTTTCCAAGCTAAAATTGATCAAAAATTATTTGACAAACACAATGACAAGAGTGAGATTGAGTGGACTGGCGCTGTTAAGCATCGAAAGGGCTCGAAAACTGGACTGTTAATGTGCGTTTAACAATATCGTAATTTTTGTAGTAGCAGTGTATTTTCATGCATGTATTTTCATACATGTATGTACCTATTATAAATGTATTATAAAGACGGACTTTATTCTCTTTTTAAAATTGTGGCGCAAAGCATGTTCGTTACGCTACTGGCAATCTCCACATCGTTCCACAAAGCGGACTCTGAACAACATCTAGTTACGCAAACCTCTTGGAAAGGTTTAGAACATTGTTCCTATCTGGATCTTCTAAAATGGCCTATCTGTCCAACAGCTCGGCCTACTCCAATGCCCAGCAAACCTCTCACCTGCATTCGTCACGTGACGCGAACCAAACTGCGCGTTGGCAATCGAGCTGCCCTAAATAAACCTCCGTACACCTCTTTCACAAACACTTTTTCCTCGGCCCCGCAAATAGCATTCAGCCCTTGAAAAGTTGAGGGCGTCGATATTGAAGGTTAAGAGTCTGGACAAGCCTCGAACAACGTCGAATTCTTCCCGTGCGTCGGGCGTTCGGACGAAGCAAACATGGAATGATGTAGGTGGCGCTGCTAGCTGCGTGCGTTACTGCATTTCCCTTGCATCGCAAATCTGCGGAAGTTCTGGTCCAAGTAAATCCGTGCCAGAAGTATTTGCTGCCCTGGACCTACCTCAACTGTAACGACGCACTCAGTACACCATGCAAGGAAGTGTTCATGTTTACTTATCCAGAGCTTGCAGCTATTATTCTAGAAATAGGACAGCCAGGGCAGGATTTTAAATGTTGTTCCCCTTGGACAATTTATCTGCGAAGGTGTGGATTGTGAGAAATAACAAGTTACATCAGCGTTTTATTAAAAAACGAAACATTTGATGAAGTTTTATTGCCTAAAATAACTTATTTTGCTTGTTGGAACCTATTTTAGCTTTTATGCATTGTGCAGCAAATAATATATACTTCATTCATTCTTCAGATCAACAAGTAACTTTTGCTAACAACACAAATATAGGATTACAATAATTTGTGGATAATTTTGAAAATGATGTATGCAAATGAAGATTTTGTTAGAAAATTAATATTTGGTTGTCACATATAGCTATTAAAATTTCTTACGGTTCTTTTGAAATTTTGTTTTTGAAGATGTACCAAATCAGTATTTTCGAGGAGTTTTGAAGCATTTTGAGTTTCTTTTGGAACCTACTTCACGAGTTTTCGTGCCTAATTTTAGATTTTTAGAACCTATTTTAGCATTTTTAGAACCTAAAAATCCGAGGTCTAATTATTACTTAGAGAAATGCATCTACACCCCTTTTTACACACAATTACTCCAAGATCTACTAAATGCACGTTACATTTATTGATTTTGTTTATTTTAGTTCGCATTTCTTTCACTTTTGGCTAATCGCGAAGATGAGGGTGATGTGATGATATGATGACATTGATGAAGAACATCCAGGCCGGGATTCCTCCCTGCTATATGTACGGCCACAAGTAGTAAAAGAGTAGACAGAAATATGATACGTCCACTTCAGCTGTGGCTCTTAAATCATCACGAGACCTCGGATCTTTAGGTTCTAAAAAGTTTGTTTTTTGGTTCCTAAAATAGGCTCTAAAAATCCTAAAATAGGTTCGAAAAACCCTAAAATAGGTTCTAAAATCCTAAAATAGGTCCTAAAAATCTTAACTTAGGCTCGAGAAATCCTAAAGTAGGTTCAAAATTCCTGAAAAATGCTGATTAGGTATAGTCACCGGCAATGAAAATGGGACACCTATATCCTGAAATACGCACTATCTTGCATAACGTTATGTGTGTTGCCTAACCCTACGGCGATGGCAGAACTTACCATTGGAAATTTGGTATTAAAATCCACTCTTCGCGGTATAGTTAGGTAACAATCTCTTTTCATGTTATCCACAGTCAAAGTCCGCAATTTTGTCTCTGAGGATCATCTTATGTGACGAAAACAATACTTCAACAAAACATAGTCAGTGGTGCAAACTTCAATGCTGAAATGTTAGTTTGCAAGGCGTGAATGCCACGAAATACCGAAGTGACGAGAAAGTAAGCAAGACCGCACAGATCAGAAATTTGCATTTTGGACTGTGCAGGTTAACAGTGGCACCAGACATCTTGCTTTGTTTAGAGCTTTGAAAAATCACAATGTACTTGGAGGAAGGGAAATCAACAGAGAGTATGTTTCAAACACGTTCGTCATTGAATTTGTTCGTGACCAAACAAAGCAAATGCCTCTATGTGACAGAAAAATCCTGTAAAACCTTTAAAAATATATAAAAACCTTTAAAAAAGCTTGATTTAGGTGCATAAACCTAAAATAGGTTCTAACAAGCAAAATAGGTTGTCTTAGTCACTATAAAACTTCATCAGTTGTTGCATTTTTTAACGAAACGCTGACATAACTTATTATTTCTTACATACATGTAAAGGAAAAAATAGGTTAAAAACCTGAAATCCGAGTCATCGGAAATTGACTGGCGCGTGCTTGCACTGCACACAGTCAGGAACTACGCACGGATTCACATCAAGTATCGATCTCACAGTTTCTCGGTTTTCTTCTGTCGTCGTTACCAGTTGTTGCTGACGTATGTCAAGTCGCAAGCACGACATGAACACGGATGTCACTTTTGTGAATTAGTTGCCACTAACGAACTAACTCTCTAGTCTTCTTAAACCCGAAGGTTTATGGCTGCAGCAACACAAGCCTTCCATCTGTCCCTATCCTGGGCAAGATCAATCCAATCTTTTCCATCCATACCGATTTCCTTTAGGTCTATCTCAACGTTATCCCTCCATCTTCGTCTTGGCCTTCCTACAGGTCTCTTATCAGGTTCCCCATCAAGAATCCTGTAAACTCTTCTTTCCGCTCTCATTCGTGCCACATGGCTTGCCCACCTTCTCAATAAAAGTGGGACACCTATCCTGAAATAATCGCTTCCCTGCAACGTGTTACGTGTGTTGCCTACCTCTACGGTGCTGGCAGAACTTGCCATTGAAAATTTGCTATTAAAATCTACTCATCATAAAGTTAGACATATAATATCTATATGCAAATGAAAAATAATTACAAATGAAGAATAAATAACAAAGATAAACGGGGGAATCCGGTAAATATTTCCTGTCACTGACGTTCCGGTATACTTGAAGGCACCGGGACAATAGCGCACACCGCTGAACGTATGCGGGTGTAGGAGGGAAATTTTCAGGGGTTCCCCCCTTTATGTGATTTCAGTATCTAGGTGTCCCATTTTTATTGTCGGTGACTGTACTTAAGGGGGAGAGGGGCAATTTCCCCTAGGTCTTTCTCGCTGGTGCAGCTGCCGATGACTGTTGTCAACTTCGCTCTTTGGAGCCTGATCTGGCTCTTTCGTGCATTCGTTTGGCTGTGAACTGTGGCACCCGCCCTCTGCCCCATTATGATACCACCACTGGCTCCGGACCACAATGACCAACCTTTGCCATGAGTGTACATTTTCCAAGTGCGTTACCCACCTTCTCTTTTCTCCTCAGCTATTTTTATATATAGCGCTGTGGCTGAGGTGAAGATGACAATATTATTATCAGGGAATCCTTCATTTTCGATTTCATATGAACGTCATTGGATTATTGAGATGGGTGATGCCGCCAAATTTAGGCGGTGAAAATTAAGAATAAATTGCCATCACTTTAAAGCTAACGGTAATAGCAGCGCCCCACCCCTCTGACACCTAAAATTACCCTAGGAGGCACTTTATGCAGCCTTCGTTAATCTAGCTCCTTGAAAGTCATATTTAGCTCTATTAATGGTGAAATGTAGCTCCTTTATGCACATCAGGTTTGGCAACACTGCCAGGATGACCGTATGAGACAAGGAGAAATGCATTAGGTTTACGAGACCATTATTTTATTTGTTCTCTCGGAAATATCAAACATCCAATATCGTAGAAAAGTACATGCACGGAAAAGGACACGTTGAACTATGTCATAGTAGACGGAAAAGTTGAAACTCCCATTTGATTAGCCGTAACTTGAAGTTGATTTCCCATAAGGAATACATGGGATTATGTAAATACTTATTAATCATATTTTTCAAACATCGTGTCTAGCTTACTAATCAACTTGAAAAACAGTTTCCACTTGCAACATAGAGAGAAATCCATACTCTCTTGCATACGAAACCATTTTTTAAATAGCAGTGCCCAATCCGACGATATTGAAATAAATGCACAACTAGTGCGTAATTGTCCCTCCTCGCCTTAAAGTCACCATCATAGATACGTGAAAGCAAACTGACCGTCGCTACCTTAATTGACTTTCATCTTAATTACTTCTTACATGAGGTGGTTTCGTTGACGACTTTGTTTGATTCTTTAACCTCACGTTACCCCCTCACTTTCCTAAAAACGCTGATGAGCAATTTGGATCACGTATAGTTTATCTTTGATGCACAATCGAGTGAAACTGGAAGGCCAATTGCACATCGCCGTGTTCATTCACACTGTATTTCACCTCATGAAAGGTTCTTAAACGGAAATGAAAACGCCAACAAAGTACAATGACGCTTACGGCCAGACAAGCAGGTCGGTCGAGTTAATTTCTCTTCCCTTGAGCTAGAGTGAGATTATTTCCGTAACAGCTCTGGCCGTTCTGCGCTTGCACCTTGGGAGCGAGTCATAACTCCCGACGCATCCAATCAAGAAGTGAATCGCTGACGTCATCTCTACTCTGCGCCTATAGCTAACTCTATTGCTCACGCTGTACACTGCTCGTAGGCTCGCTGGCTAGACTCGCGCAGGCAGCTGGAGATGTTCCGAATGCACTCGGACTTTACTACTATGTATTTGGTAGGTGTATCAGACCACTGATATTTTTCTCTACAGCTCTGGTAGTCCCTGACAAGTAAAGGGTCACTTACCGTGAAACAAGTTGCCTGATAATGTATATATTTTTGGAAAGTACTCATCCTAAAAAGGGTACAGGTGAAGTATTAGGGGCAATGGGTCGGAGGTTAAGGAGATGAGGGGAGTCTATGGGAAGACCCCTAAAATCCTTGGCCAACTGACGCTAAAGCACTAGTATTTCACTCCAATCATAGAGTGATGAGATTTTTAGAGGAAATGAATCTCCAACTACAGAACACAACCCATTCATTAGCCATCGGAACTCTGACTTGTTTATTTAAACGTTTGGCTTTATGTTGAAGAACAGGTCAGGGAAATCGACTTCTGCTTCGACTCCATCGGAACCGACAAGTGCTTCAAGTGCGACGAAATTGCATCTGTATAGTGTGCTCACTGCGAGATGAGCATTTGTATGATCCATGCGCTGTTTTCTGAACTTCACATTGATTGTATCACTCTTTGAATCCAATTACCATGTTTTCTGTTTCCAAATTACAAATTACTTTCAAATGTCATAACAAAATGTGTTATTATTTGGTTGCATTCAGTAGTTGGACATTCATTTGCTCTAAAAATCTCATCACTCTATGAGGAGTGAAATACTAGTGATTTAGCGTCAGTTGGCGATGGATTTTATGGTCTTCCCATAGACTCCTCTCATCTTCTTAACCTCTGACCTATTGCCCCTAAAACTTCACCTGTACCTTAGTTAAGATGAGTACTTTCCAGAAATATATTCAGTACCGGGCAACTTGCTTCACCGTAAGTGACCCTTTACTTGTGAGATGTTTTTTTAAGAGAGACAGAAGCACCAATATTTGCTTGCTCTATGCACGTGTATCTCATTGAATAATCATTTAAGAGGATGGAAATTGATGCAAATTAATTCCGTACAATACAACGCACAACCTTACTGTCTTCGTGAACGACAGTTCACAAGCACTTTGCATCATAGACGCATCTACATGGAAACTGCCGGACATATCTGCCTGAGGGTGATGCCATGCATAGACGAGACTTGCATGTATTATGCAAATATCTTAAACAGGGTTGTTAAAGGTTCAGGAACTCATAAATTCTAATGGGTTCTATTAGGTTCCGCTGCAGGACCGGAACCTTCTTTCCCGCACAATTTAAATTCGGTACAACTTGCGTATTCTTTCATTGAAAAAAGTTTCTGGACGGTATTTAAATGCAGTCGGACAGTCGGATAAAAGGTTCTTGGACCGAATTTAAATTGATCTGGCAAAAAGGTTCCTGGACCGAATTGAAATACTTTACAGATAAGGTTTTTTACGGTCCAGAACATATTTACGCTTGCTGATTTTCTCTCCTGGACCGGAATTAAATTTATTTAAAATTCCTGGATCTTTAATAACCTTGATCTTAAATATTCGGTGCGAGTCAATTTTCCTATAACTTAGGATTGAAGTACACATTAATGGAGTCCCAGCTGTGTGAAATTGTAGTTGATAAGGAATTCTTCCGAACTGAAAGAATGGAGAATAGGTAACATTTTTATTTGTGTATATTTTACGCCCTCTTTTCTACGTCATGTGGTTAATCGCAAAGACGAGGATGAATTATGATTAGATGAAGGAACACTTCAGGACTAGGACACTCGAGTGCTTTTACGGATTGTATAGAAAAAGTCTCTGGCAATGGGAAATAAACACGCAGCATCTCTCACGCAAGAACTACTAATTATAAGTAAAGGAAATATAATGTGACAAATCCATCGATATTTTTTTCTTCAATTAAACATTTTCCCTCTTGCCTTGCAACTTAGAAATACACTGGTTTTGCTGCTTTATTTTTCTCATTGCTTTTGGAGGAACATTTGCCCCTCATCATTATTATTACCAGACTCAAATATCCATGGACCGATTAAGAAGGACGGCGGAGATGTCCAAAAGTAGCAATACGGCCTCAAGTAGTAACTCAGTGCATAGCTAACGGCCTCTTGATATGTAAAGTTAACTATAAATTATCAGTTGTTTTAAATGTAAATAGCAATCGCCTGTTTAGTCTGAAGGCTATATCCCTCCACCAAGACATCTAAAACTTTAAGTCGTCTTTAGAATAAAATAAATGATGCTCCCTACTGACTTCTAACATTAAACCTCACAATAAACCCCGAATGAACCTAACCAGCGACAGTTTTTATAAAATTGCATCCGCACCCCTGAAGGCAGTATATATTTAATGTGTCACCGACTAGTAGAATAAGTTCTCTTCAACACTTTCACAATCGCAAATATGACTTGTTTAATTATTGCTTTGGTGCTCATGTTGGATAATTGGGTTGGATCTGCAGTTTATTGTAGGATCTCAGGCTTTGTGTAGTGTTATAGACACTACATTATCAGTACTTGAGTATGCTAAACCCTTTATATGCTTAGGAATTTTATATAAGGGGCCTCTTTTTCACCATGTAATATGATGGGTGCAAATAGCCGAAAATGCTGACGCACGCAGTGTGTTCACAATGTTCACTCACCCATTTCATTTCGAGATAGAAGGGCAGTCAAATGAAAATGTTAATTTGTTTTCGTTTTTTATGTAGTACATTTACGTAGGGTTCCACAAGTTTGCTGCATTTTAGCACAGACCTATTGTTGATCTACATGTATTTTGAACTTTGAGTTAGTGCCTGTATACTTAGAAGTCACGTGCAGTCACATATGAGTCACTGCGAAGGCCTTTCCTCCCATCTGCCTCCGAACTAAGGCAATTTTCGAACTTTCTCCTCTATTTCCTGGTGGTAAGCATGCACAGAGATATAGAATTTTCATTTGTCAAGAAATTTCTGTTAAGTTCTACGCTGACAGAGGGCAACAAGCCACTCCTCTTCACTGGTGCAAATGTGTACAGGGCGCCATCTTTAAAATAACAAAAATGGCGTTTCGAAGCTCACTTGATTACTGTCGGATTAAGAATTATAGATACTCGATTTTGGACTTCAATTAAAAATTAACCAGTAGACCTACATATGAACGAGTTACATCAAAATTTAGCTTATTCAATTCTGCGTTAATTTATGCTAACCAAATTCTTTTCGATTATGTCTTATATTTTTTATCGCCGTGAGAACAAAGAAAGGGCAGTTTTTTTTAGTTTTGCAAACGATCGCTCTCTTTGTAATTCTGTAAATCACACAGCAATGTCCGTTGAACCGTGGAAAATGCAGGCTGGCGCTTGCGGTGTTGCCACGTTCCATGCACATTTCTACTCCGCTGAATAAAAATGTGCATAAAATCGGTTTCCCAATGTGAATTGACAATGATAATGCATTTTAAAAACAGATGCAAAGAGCATCAAAACAAGATCAATATTGTGAGTCCATGTCGTTTGCGCCGAGGGTTATTATCGGTTCATTTCCGCCGCGACATATGTCAAGACCTTCCTTGGTGGGTTTTCCCACAATCCGGAGTGTCATTACCGCCGCGCGCGTGTGTTTATGACGTTGCCCAGCTGCGGCTGTTTATCTTCGATTGAAAAGGAAGGTGATGGGTAAATGAATGTAAGATGAAAGTATATATGAGGGATCTACATTGGGAAATTAGTATTAATGTAAAACTGAGACTGCGTTGACTGCGCTGAATCAGAAGTAGAAGAGGGATTCCTACTCATCATGGACAGTTCTCTACTCGATCAAAAGGTCCAGTGTTTAATGACAACTTCGTGGGACAGCGGTTGGAGAACGAACATGCTCCAATATCTGTGTGGAACTGTTGCAACCAAAGGCACAAGACAAGTAATGCCGTTGAGTCATGGCATTCAAAGCTTAACAAAGTCAGCAGGAAAAGGTAACCCAATGTTTACGTGCTGCTTAAAGCCTTAAATGCGGAAACAAAGAGAAACTCGTCTGCAATTGAGATAGCAGAATTGGGTCTATTGGCTGGGAAGAGAAGAAAATATCAATACATCAAAAGGACAAACGTGTTCAGTGTGTTCTTTCGAAGTACAGAAGCTCGGACTATCTTCGAGGATTTTATGTAGTGCATAAATGATTAATAGTTAATAGGCTGATGCTGATTTATGTATTTTGTGTTGTGGAATAAAGTCCATACAAGTGTTCCTGTGTAACGTCTTTTGAAATAAGTAAAGTCATATTAGACTCTCTAGATAGGTTTAATATTTAAGTGTAAACACAGCTGTGCAACGTCATGTTTTAAGTCCACTTTATGCACTAATCACCATGTGCCCATAAACACACGTGCGCGCGGCGGTTATGACACTCTGGATTGTGGGAAAACCAGCCTAGGAAGGTCTTGACATATGTCACGGCTGAAATGAACCGGTAAGAACCCTCGGCGCAAATGATTCGGTGCAAACGACACGACACCTTGTAGTACTAACCAATACTAAGAAAAAATTGTTTCGGAAAATTTAAAAGAACTGTTTTTTGACAAATTTTGAAAAACTGAAAATTAGTGATTGTGTTTAAAATCTTTCTGCCTGCTCCCTACAAAAAATTCATCACAATCGGACAACCCGTTTTTGATTTATGGAATATCAAAGAGATCAATCGTTTGCAAATTTTTTTAAAAAAAATCAGGCCCTTTTTTGTCCTCACGGCGATAAAAAATATAAGACATGCTCGAAAAACATTTTGGTTAGCGTAAATTAACGCAGAATTGAATAAGCTAAATTTTGATGTAACTCATTTTTATGTAGGTCTACTGGTTAAATTTTAATTGGAGTCCAATCTCGAAAATCTATAATTTTGAATCCGATAGTAGAGTTGCAGGCTTGAGGTCGTTTTGTAAATAACAGTTGATACCTCATGTAAATTTGAGCTGTATACAGTCTGCCCTACAATTATTAAGGTTTTCATTTGATTCGTGTGATGTAACGAACTTAACACACGATTGGGCGACTGAGAAAGCGGATGGAAACAGGAAGTGTTGGAGTTAAATTAATCGAAATTTGTAATGTTGAAGAAGACAATCCTCCGTTACTCGCGCGGCGTCTAGGAGACGCCAGAGAGTCTATCAGTAACGATAACTTCTGAAAGGAGGTAGCTCTGGTATTCCCAGTCTCGGTACCTTTCTGGTATGAGTAAATGATTATTCAGAACGAGCTACGACAGTTCAAGTTTGTACGGTGAGAAGTTATTAGTGATATTGTCTGCACAGTCTCTCTCAGACGCCACGCGAGTACTTGGGTTACAAAATCGTTCGTACATACAACGTATGTTATAAAACACGAGTTCTAGAAACAACAAGACTAAAAATGTGTTTTATCCAACTAAAAATGTAAGTTTTTGTTCTTTATTGTATTTTTATTAAATATGTAGGTTTTGTATTTTACAATACTCAATGCATATTTGTTGCATTTGTGCCCAAAACAAATAATGTGTTTTATCTAACTAAAAACGTAAGTTTTTGTTGTGTATTGCTCGAGTTTTGTATATTTATTAAATATGTAGGTTTTTGTATTTTAGAACACTCAATGAATATTTGTTGCATTTGTGCCCAAAACAAATAATGTGTTTTATCCAACTAAATATGTAAGTTTTTTATTTGTATTGCTCGAGGTTTTTTTATTTTTATTAAATATGTAGGTTTTGTATTTTTTAATAAATATATTGGTTTGGAATACAATTGTGTTCACGCTTCGGTTCATCTGAACCACAATAATCCTCAAAGAAATATGTTTTCAACGCAGGTCATCGCGTGAGTCTGTCAGACGCCACGCGAGAATCGGTGTTAGGAACATTGGCGCGAGCAAGGGAGGGTAAGAATTAATGAACGAGATCGAAATACACTTGGAGTCACGGAACAAACGACTTTGTTAATGGTGAGCCACCCTTCGATAGCCCCAGATGGGCTTACACACCAACAATTACGGAACAGAAGAAGTGACTCATAAGGAAGCTCTTTGACAATGACCTTGTCTTGCTGCTGCAAATCACTTACGTAACGTGTTAAGTGGTTGACTAATGCTGTGAGAACGGTTGAGTGGGAATACAAAACAATGAAATAACAACGATGAGCAATATTTAAATGGCCTAACGACGCACATGTGCACTGTGCTAAATTACATACGTTACTATTGCTTATCAATACTCTTAGAAGGGGCACGGACGCTTCTGGGTTGTAACAACACAATTATCCCTCAAAAGATTGATTGAATTAAGTTATTTTACGTCGCTTTTCTGTAATTTTTGACATCGCGACGATGTGGATGAGTTACGATATGATGAAATTGATGAAGGGACATTCACATGCTCAGAAGTAGGAAGTGAAACAGGTAGAAAGAGAGGAACAGCAAAACAGACAGAAATACGAGGGTTATTTTTTTTTCAACTTCCGATAGGGCATGAAATCAAAACCACAGTGAAGAGCAAAATGGTTTCATTGACAAAAGTTACGTACACGTATAATCTACTTTTCAACGTAATCACCAAGAAGATTCAGACATTTATCGAACCGATGCACCAGCTTTCCAATACTCTCTGCAAAAAAGGCACGCCTGTCTGTTGAGACAGGTCTGCAATGTGTCCTGAAGCTCCTCCTCATTGTTGTGGAAGCGCCGTTCTCCCAAACACTTCTTCATCGCCGGGAAAAGGTGGAAGTCACTCAGTGCCAGGACTGGGGTATAGTGATCAAACACTTCCCAGTGGAATCGTTGAAGAAGGTCTTGAGTTGACCCAGCAACATGCAGTCGGGCATTGTCATGAAGCAAGACAATTCCCGAAGACAGTATTGCCTCTCCGCTTGTTCTGGATGGCTCTGCGTAGTCTGCGCAATGTCTCACAGTATGCAGCCGCATTGATTGTGGTCCTGAACTCCATAAAGTCAACCAGTAACACACCTCGCACTTGGCGTGAGAGTCGATGGTAGCAGACATCTCTACGCGCCCGTCGATCAGCTTCAACTGACGCGTTGCCATCGGAGGTTGAAAAAAAAATAGCTCTCGTATCTGAAGAAAGAGGAAGAAATCTGAAAAGACAGATAAACATAGAAATAGAGGAAGAACAGGGGAAAGTGAGTGTGTCTTTGTCAAGAACAGAGAAAGAGAGAGAGAGAGAGTGATGAGAGATGAATAGATAATCTGAAGAAGAAAGAGAATCTTAGAATCACTGAAGAAGAGCGCATCCGAAATTAATTTTCGTCCAACTTTGAGCCGACCCGAACGAAACTGTCCGGACTGTACAATAATATTGATTGATTGAGTTCGTGTCTCAAGTCTACTTTATGCATAGCACGGATAATTGAGGCTGGACCTACAGTTTAGGGTGGGATCCGAACCACTATGTGCCTCCACTGGGTTTCAAACCCGGGAGCCCTTGATTACGACGCTACCACTGCTCCATCGGAGAGGCCTGTACAATAATAGGCTACAATAGTAAAGTATATTCCATGTCCGGGAAGAAGAATCTTTCAGTTGGGCACCGTAGCTCAAGAATTATAGATAGGAACTTTGGAAGACCTGATTGTGGTAATCCCAACCAATACTCAAGTTTATTTGCTTCTCCGCGATAAATGCAGAAATCTTCGCGTCCAAACAAATAGAAATCGTCCTTCACCAATCAATAAAGTTTCGAATCTGATTGGAAAAGTCTACCACCTAAGTCGGTTCCTTAGATAAGTAATGAGCCCAGGATCAGATAAGCGCTGACACAATGTAGATTGAACTGAGGCGAAGCCATCAGCCGTAGTCCCACTATACTTAATAGTCGATATGTCTCTTTCGATCATTATCAAGTGCTTGCTTAGGAATGGCGAAGGCAGAGGAGAGAACTGGTTGTATTACGCTTTGTGTCAGCTTTATTAATATATCGACAGCGAAAGGTTCGGTTGCTACGGTAAACAAATTATTTCCATGGATTTGTCCTTGACCCGCGAGAAGTAGAACGATATACTTATGGAATTATCATGGTTACAAGGTCAAACATGAAAAGTAGCGAAGTGTGCCAACTTTATTTACAGATAGGTTAATCAGGACATTTCTAAATGTGACCAGAAGTAGGTTTTTGACCCGTACAGCCCCGTTTTGGAGTCGCGTCCCGGTTTTAAAAATCCATATTTTAAAAATCCTCAATATGGCCCATTTTTATAAAAGCCTAGAAGTTAGCTTGACAATTCAATCTAAATTTCAGAGATTTCATGTTAAAAAAAGTTGATGGAAGTTTTAACTAATGTCATGGCAACACGGTTTCAAGTTATTCGTAGAAATGAAAATTAGCTTCGCTTCTCTGCCACTTTTGTGCTAATTGCACATAACAATCGAAACGCTACATTTTCGTCGAGAAGATTCGAGCAGGCAGCAGTTTACTGTATATGGTATAAGTTAGCTCGCATCGTGGTTTTTATTGTTTTATGTGGGTTCCGTTATTTCTAGAGCAGTGAATAAGCATGACCAAGAAGCGTCCATGTAGTTTCAATGAGAGCAGTACCAAGAATTTAAATTCCTGCGTCTCGACACGAACTCAAAAGACAATTCCTAATGAATTAGTGAATGCTAATATGGTCTCTAGTTCAGAAGTCGAAGCAAAAATATTCGATCAGTGGTAATTTGCAAGAAAAAATTGTAACACAACTTCAAGAAGATTGGAAGTAGAATTAGGTTGGGTTCTCCAGGGTATATATTTTTTGGTACGTTGGAAGCGGACCACAGAAAGTATGACGTCCTTCTGAAAGCGGTGGATATGGTGTAAAGCTTGAGCGCGTTTGCTCAATCCTGAACGTACATGGACGGATGAAATATTCTTTACATGTCTCAACAATGAAGTCTATCTTGTTGGTACGAGCTAACTTTACCGAGAGCTAACATTCTTCAACTTTAACGTAGGTCTAACATCAAAGGCTAAACAGTTATGATTACCGATTTTTCAGGAGCACAATGGTCACCCTACCAGAACCAATGAAATGTGCCCGAGATCCCTTCATTGGCAATAGCTGTAAGCACCATAACTTCCTACCGTGCATGAAGTTCCATACTTAAAAGATACAATTACGTTTATGTAAATTCTGGAGAAGTCAGACTAAGCTGCACTCTATTGGTATTTACCGATAATGGTGATCGTTAAAATTGTCGATAACTGATCAAATATATGGACAAATCGTCTCTAGTTGAATGCACCATTATGTCCCTTTGCAGGCACTTACATTCTGTAAAATAAATTTCTAATTCAGTAAGACTCCGTAAAAAATATTTGTTGTTTTATATCGGATCGATAAACTTCTTGTTACGGATATCAATTTATCGATATCAGTAATAACTGCAAATCAGCATATCTCTATGCACATATAATAAACTGATGTACTAAACGTGGGTAGAAGTGGCTCAAGGTCAATCTTAAATCCTCCACCACTGACCAAGTCCCTTCTTTCTACCCCTCTACCGAACACAGTGCCCTGGCAGCAGTGTTGCCAGTAGCAGTAGTGAATCTCATTGTCAATATTCTTCCCACACTGCATACACAATCAAGTGAAAAGCTTTGTATTACACTGGAATATGCAATATTTAATTCTAAAATTTGCCACCTTAGAAATTCCTGTGACCAATCAAATAGACGAATGTTTGCTCACTTTCCCTCCTCCCATTGGCGGAATTTAGTTTCAGATAAGTAAACATTACTGCATGGCAAGGAGCAACTGATTTTGGACTGCGGAATTTCGCAGTCAAAAAGGAAGACGGAAGTTGTCAACAGCTTGTTTTGAGCTCTCTTTTAATTCCTAAAGCTCTTATTGGGTCAAATAAAGTGCACGAACATGGTGATGGACAATTAGCACGGTAATACTCATGGATCCCACTGTACAATTTACACGTGACTTAACTGGTGAGTAACTACCAGCTATTAGGAAGACATAATATTTCAAGTTAGTCAATGAATCGCCTGCGTTACTCTGAAATTCTCTTTCTTATATTTATTCAAAAAGCATTAAACAATAATGTGTAGAAGCAATAGTGCTGATAATTTAGTCAATATTTTTCTTCTACAGGTTACTAGTGTTAGTCTTGTATTCTAACACTTATGTAGTCAAGCCAGAAATCTAGCATAATGTTAACTTATAATCTAACATTCGAATTGAAGAATGAAATTCTACGTTGTTTAATCGATCGTCAAATGGGCAATAGAAGCTTTACACCCCCCCCCCCCCCATCACCCAGTGTTTGCTTAACCTGCCTTTCGTTACATACTAAACTTTAAATCCACTTCCGCGCTACGACGCCAGGGATCCCGAGTTCGAATCTCGGCTAGGCTTGTCAACTTTAAAGAATAAAATTCCAGATTTCTTACAGCCTTGAGACCCTTTAGATTAGAATGTTCTGGAAGATCAATGTCTTGAATATCAGCTTCTATCTATTCTTGCTACTGTGAATACAAAATTGAATTAACTTGATGAAAACAACCTAGCAACCACAATTTGAAAGTTAAAAACACTCTCCTCAAGTCGTAATAATTATTCATAATAAAGATAATAAAAATATAATACTACTGTCGGATTAAAAATTACAGATACTCGAGTTTGGATTTCAATTAAACGTTATCCAGTAGACCTACATAAAAACGAGTTACATCAAAATTAGCTTATGCAATTCTGCGTTAATCTATGCTAAGACCGCTCAGAGCAATGAACGTTGATCCGTGGAAACGTGGCACTGGCGAGTAGCTGCTTGAGGTATTGCCACGTTCCGCGTACAGCTTTAGTCTGCTGAATAAAAATGTGTATACAATCGGTTTCGCAATGTGAATTGACAACAACAATGGATTTTAATAACAGATGCAAAGAGCTTCAAAACAAGACCAATATTGTATTTGTAGGACTACCCTATACGAAGAAGAAGTTGTTTCACTACATTGATGATAACGTTTTTTAGATAAATTATAGAAATCTGAAAATTAAGATTTGTGTTTAAAACCTTTGTGCCAGAACCATACTAAAGTTTCATTACGATCGGACAACTCGTTTTTGATTTATAGAATTTCAAAAAGAGCGATGGTTTGCAAAACTAAAAAAAAACGGCCCTTTTTGTTTCCAGGACGATATATGGCATACCAGAAAAAAATTAATTAACGAAGAATTAAATAACCTAAATTTTTATGTAACTCGTTTTTTCGTAGGTCTACAGGTTAATTTTTAATTGCAGTCTAAACTCGCGTATGTATAATTTTTAATCCGATAGTAAATCTCGTCATTCCAGGGAGTAACAAGTATGTCCTAAAGACCCAGAAAGCGAGTTCGATTCCGGGACGTTTGGCAAACCTAATTCCTGCCTGGGTATGGGTGTTCTTTGTGGGTATCTCTTCATCAATTTCATCATATCATCAATCATCCTCATCGTCGCGATTAGCCAAAAATGGAATAATAGCGACACTAAAAAATCAAATCCAAACTAAATCCGGTTCGGGCCAGTGCATAAAGTGGGCATGCAATAAAACTACTACGTTCCTTTATTTCTTCCGAGCTTAAGAAGTCTTCTATACTCTGTCCGGGATATCTCTGGAGCAGTTTCGCGTCACTACTTGCGCAGAAACTTGTCGTCGTTCGCCTGCTCCAGACATAGCCGGAACAGAGTTCTTCCTTGAGTTCCTCGGAGCTTAAGAAGTCTTCTAAACAGCCAGAATTGACGTCAGCAGGAAAGAATGCGCCGATTAACCCCACCGTCGGGCACACCACTTATCCCTCCCTATAAATCCTTCCCGTGGCTACAGTAAGCAGGTCAATTGACTCCACACCCTGCTGTTTCTCGTTCTCTCTTTCGTAACGTTTTTCTGGAAGATTCCGCCAGCGAAATGGGGTCAAAGGAACTTCGCAGAAGAGCATAATCGGAGGGGGCTAAAAATACCCCCCGCATCTTGACTTGTTTCACCGGCCGGAATGCGGACAAGGCCTTGATCAACAAACGCAGAATGAAATAGTTTGTGATGCGTCAACAAACAGCTCTCTCGTGCACCGGTGGCTGCCAACAATCTCGTCTTCTCTCGCATTGGGTAAGCGGGAGTTGATTCCACGGGAACGCTACTAAAGAAAGATGTTTCGCATTATACGATTCGACGTCATGGGAGAAATAGTGGAGCCTACGCAAAACCCGCTCTATTTTATTTTTATATTATTTTGCCAACTCGATCCCTTCCGCATTCTCTCGTAGTACAGGAACTGCTATCTCAAAAGTTGAGAATAGTGTCACAACCAGGGAAAGGCTTTATATGTAGTAGCTAAACATGTTTACTTTCACCAAAAAATATCAAGTTAAATATGTAAAAATGTACCTTTCTAATAATATAAGACACTACACCAGAGCTACATAAAAAACAGTTTCGGCATTGTAATGATTACTGTGACTGTCTTGAAGAGAAACAGAAGCGAATCCCGTACGTGTGTCACAAAATTGTTGCTTCTGGCGCTGCTGTCGTGACTGTCTTGAAGAGAAACCAGAAGCGAATCCCGTACGTGTGCCACAAAACCGTTGCTTCTGGTGCTGCTGTCGTGACTGTCTTGAAGAGAAACAGAAGCTAATCGCGTACGTGTGCCACAAAACCGTTGCTTCCGGCGCTGCTGTCGTGACTGTCTTGAAGAGAAACCAGAAGCGAATCCCGTACGTGTGCCACAAGATCATTGCTTCTGGCTTAGTGGTGTTAGAGGGCTGCTCGACTTGGGACTATCTATTGCTGACAATAATTGAAGACATACAGGAATTTCAAGTGTTTTACAATAGGAAAAGCAAACAGTTGGGAGGTGTAAAAAAAGAACATTTTCGGTTACACGGGGACTATTGCGCGAATATGGAGTATGCGTTCAGAAATGTTCCGAAATATGGAAAAAATATGTAAAATATGAGCCAAAACCTAATATATGTACAAATATGGAAAATAAAAACTGATTTTCTCGACTCTACATGCCATGATGAGCAATGATAAATCCTAAACAGTAGAAATATTAACAACAAGTAATAAAAAATAGAAAAAATAAAATATAATTGTTATTATAAAATATTATAAACTAATAAAAATAAATAATTATTCCATATTATGAGGGGAAAGTTGCCTAAATCGCACCAGTTGCCTAAATCGCACCACTGATCTAAAAACCAATGTATTGAACATTGATAAAATCTAGCGGCTGTATATGTCTGAAATAAGGAGAATGTAGAATCAAATTATAATTCAGAACGTAACATAATCATGATGGCACGCCATAGTGGTAAAGGGAGTTCAATATGTTTTTTTATGGCCGACACAGGAATGCAAGCATGTTCACCAGGCGATCGAGCTCTTGTCGAACAATGAAGTCCAATTCTTGTCTACGTTGTCCGAAATTTTTGTGCAGAGTTGAAGACGGTGGATTTTAGGTCCTTGCAGCACGTTTCCCGAGTGTGAGCCATGCTCAATGAGGGTCAATTAGTTATCCTCAGCTTGTACTTTTACCTCTAGCCCCGGGTTGCTATGCGATACGGCTGTTCTACGAGCGTGTGCACTTTCAGTCATAGAGAGAAAGTCAATGTAATATATTTGTAGTGAACAGTGCCCTCAGACAGAAGGAACTGGCACCACTGTTGATGTCAACATGGCCGACATTGAGTGGTCCTTGTAACCAAGATCGTTGCTTATAACTTCTTGAGTTCTTGTTATACTTCGTGTTGTACAATAAAGTACGTTGTTAATTTAACGTTAGTCTTTATAATAATAGTAAGACGACGAGACATAGTGAAGTCGTGTGGAAACGTTCCGAACTGATAATAAAACTTGGGATTCATACAGACGGTAGAAACGGGTGCCTACGTGTGATTATCGTTCACCGTCATGGAATCGGCTAAGGTTCCCAAGGAATTGCAGCTTTCGGGTAATTTGAGTGAAACCTGGCGACGCTTTCGACAAAACTTTGAAATATATATGAAAGCAGCAGGACATAACACGAAATCCAGTGACGTAAAATATGCCATATTACTTAATGTAATAGGTGAGGAAGCTGTTGACTTGCTGAGTACTTTAAATTTGTCGGAAGAATCCAAGAGTAATTATGAACACGTTTTGCTGGCGTATGAACATTACGCAAATCCGAGAAAAAATTCTGTGGTGGAAAGGTATGTTTTCAACTCTCGTGTGCAAAGTGAAGGAGAGTGCTTCGATAAGTTTGTAACTGATCTTAAAAATTGGTAAAGTCATGTAGTTTTGGTGACCAAACAGATAGGGTTGTGCGAGAACGCATAGTGTTAGGTGTTAATGACAGAAGTCTACAAGAAAGAATGTTACGAGAGGGAGACTTATCACTCTAAAAGCCGTGGAAATGGGGCGTGCAGCAGAAAGAAGTAAGCAACAAGCAACCACGATTCAGAATAAGAAGGCAGGTATGAATACTGTTATGGTCGTGAAAGCCCATAAGGAAGAAGAAGGTCGTCCAATAAGAGGTAAGGTGAATCCTATAATGTCGTACCAGAATAAGAACAACAGGAATAATTAAAATGAAGAGGAAGTTTATCAGTGCAAGAAGTGTGGATATAAGCATAAAAAAGCATCATGCACAGCGTTTGGTAAGCGTTGTAAGAAATGTAGTGGGTACAATCATTTTGCAGTTGGATGTAAAGTGAAACAAGTAAAAATGTGGGATTTCAAGATGACACGTCAGATAGTGGTGGTGAGGTGCTAAGTGTTACATCTGTGTTTGCAGCAAGTGGGAGTGCAAGTACCTACAATAAATTGATTGATTGATTGATTTGGTGTTTTAAGTCCACTTTATGCACAGTAAGGCTAATCAGGACTGGACCTACAGTTTAAAGTGGGATCAGAACCACTATGTGCCTCCACCGGGTATCGAACCCGGGACCCCTTGATTACAAGGCAATGACGCTACCACTGCGCCATCGGGGAGGCCCTACCTACAATAAAGAAGAAAGTTGTAATGAGTGGTTCGAAAAAATAAAGGTAGGAAATTCAGTTTAAACTAGACACAGGAGCTGAAGTTAATGTAATGCCGCTAAGAGTATTAAATAAAATCAAAAGTAAAGACAAGCTAAGGCCAACAAGAGTGGTCATAGAAAGCTTTGGAGGTGCAAAAATTCGTCCATTAGGTGTGGCAAAGTTACGCTGTGCATCACAATTGTCGGAAACAAAGTTAGAATTTGTAAAAATTAAGGACCAATTCAGGCAGTGTAAGCCAATACTAGGTGTAAATGCATGTGTCATTCTAAATCTAGTAAAAAGGGTGCAGGTTAATCCAGTATCCGCAAGTGATAAAATTGAGTTCATTGGAAATAATAAACATGTTTTTGAAGGAGTAGGTAAATGCTCAGGTAAATTAAGAATAGAAATATATGAAAATGTATGACCAGTTGCCAAGCCTCCACGAAGAGTACCTCATTCATTGAAACCTAAATTGAAGGAAAGCCTTGAAAAGTTAGAAAAAATAGGTATAATAATTAAAGAAGAAATCCTAAGACTTGGGTTAGTAATTTAGTAATTATTAAAAAACCAGATGGCTCACTAAGGTTGTGCTCGGATCCCCAGGAATTGAATAAGGCCATTAAAAGAAACTTTGAGTTAATACCAACTGTGGAAGAGTTAAGTGCAAGGCTAAGTAACAAATCAGTTTATTCTGTACTTGACTTAAAGGATGGATTTTACTATGTTGTGTTAGATGAAGATTCTAGTAAGTTGTGTATCTTTAATACTTCTTTTGGGTGCTACATGTTTACTAAATTGGCATTTTGTTTGTCACCAGAAGTATTTCAGAAAATCAATGAAAAGAATTTGTATGCTTTGATGATTTGCTAATTGCAGCAAAAAGTAAATCTGAGCATGATAGAATATTGCAACAAGTATTAGAAAGTGAAGTATTTGGGTCATGTATTTTGTAAAGAAGGTCTAAAAGCAGACCAAGAACAAGTCAAAGCCATTATCAGCATTGATGAACCCAGAAGTAAGAAAGAATTACAAGGAATTCTAGGTATGGTAAATTATTTAAGTACGTTTTTATTATATATGTCTACTGTAACAGCTCCATTAAGAGAACTTCTTAAAGATAAAGTTCAATGGCAATGGTTACCTCATCATAGTCAAGCATTACAGAGGTTAAAAGGTAAAGTGTCTACAACTCCAGTGTTAGCTATGTTTGATGACAGAAAGAAAATTGTCATTCAGTGCGATGCCTATAGTGAAGGGCTAGGTTGTTGCTTAATGAAAGAAGTTAGACCAGTAGCGTATGCTTCTCGTAGTTTAACAGAAACTGAAAAGTCATATGCTCAAATAGAAAAAGAAATGTTAGCAATTGTATTTGCAGTAGAAAAGTTTCATTATTACATTTATGGTAGGCAAACTGAAATGCATACAGATCATAAGCCATTAGTATCTATAATGCAGAAGTATGTAGCAAATGTTATGTGAAATAGGTTACAAAGAATGAAAGTGAGATTATTAAAGTATAATCTGAATGTAGTGTATATTTCAGGTGCAAATATGCACATTACAGACTTGTTTTCTAGATCTTTCATAAAGGACAAAGTACAGAGTGATCCATTCTTAACAGAAGTTGTCCACAGTTTAACTAAACATTTGCAAATAAGTGAGTCACGAAAAAAAGAATTTTGTGAACACACCAAAAATGATCCAGTTCTTTGTACAATAATGGAATACTATAGAAATGGTTGGCCAGTGGAAAAGAAACATGTGTCAGATGATGTAAAATTGTACTATAAATTACGTAGTGATATTCATGTAGAAAGTGGGTTAGTATTTTTAGAACATAAAGTAATTGTACCATTAAACTTAAGAGAAAAGGTCCTAAAATTACTGCTTGAAGGTCATTTTGGCATTACTGAAACTAAACTGAAAGCAAGAAAAGTGGTATATTGTCCAGGGTTAGCAACATATATTGAAAATTTAACCCTAAAATGTAGAGTGTCTGAAAAGTATCAGAGGTCAAATTGTAAAGAACCATTAATCTAACATACTCTTCCAGAATTTCCATTTGAAAAGATAAGTGTATATATTTTTTAGTATGGGGGTAAATCTCATCTGGTAATTATGGATTATTACTCTACATGGTTGGAATTTATGTCACTAAAATCTAAAACAGCTACAGAAGTAATAATTAAACTGGAATCTGTATTTGTAACTCATGGGATTCCACAAATTGTAATTGGTGATAATATGCCATTTGGATCATTAGAATGAAAATTGCAAAGCAATGGAATTTTACTTTTGTAACCAGCAGTCCCAGGTATCCGCAATCAAATGGACTTGCTGAAAAAGCTGTAGGAATTGCTAAGTCATTGTTAAAAGAAATGTAACGAAGAAAACAGTGATGTGTTGTTAGCTCTTCTAGAATACAGAAATTCTCCAGTATCAGGTTTGGATATAACACCAGTTCAGATGTTGATGAGTCGAAGAGTAAGAACTAGATTACTTATTCATAGAGAATTATTAAATCCTGAAGTACAGTTGAATGTAAAACAGGTACTAAAATAAAATCAGGATAAATCTAGGAAATATTATAATAAGTCAGCTAATGAAAGACCTAAGTTTAAGCCTGGTGAAAACTGTTTAATTCAGAGGGATAAGGTATGGGTACCAGGTCAAATAATTGCAAGTCATGATTCTCCAAGGTCATACATGGTTAGATATGAAAATAACCAATTGCTTAGAAGAAATAAGGTATATTTAAGAAAGTCTAACAATGTTCCAAATTTTAAATGTATATTAGAGGATGAACCTTGTAATGTCGAAACATCTGTAGAATATTCTAAATATGCACCTTGTAATGTCAGAATATCTGTAGAATCTCCAAACTCTGTAATAAATGAAACTGAGACTGAAACAAACAACAGTAAAAATATGTATATAACTAGATCTGGTCGAACTGTAAAAAAGCCAGTCAAACTTCATGATTATGTTTCATAACTTGTAATATAAGGGAATTATTGTAAAAGGGTAAGATGTAATATATATGTAAAAACGGTGTTCAAGTTCAGAAGATTCAACAAATGACTGTCTGCTGCTTTAAACTGTCATTTGATTAGTTACCACACACTACAAGAATCCAAAACGTACTGCAAACCAAATACACAACTGACACCAAGCCAACGAATTAGACGAGTCGGTGTTGCACATTGTCAATACCAGTGCCCCTGTAATTTGAAATATCCGATTATAACACCATTAAGTCTTGTTTCTATGATATCAAAAACTCAATATGCTGACCAAAGCAGAAATTAATTTTATTATAAAACATAAACTAAACGTAACGTTTCAACCTTCTAGCAAGGACTTCTTCAGACTCTGTACCATGTAAAAATGAAACAAGGTACAAAACAGGACGATATATATATACACAAAAATTACTCCCCTCCAGACACAAGACATTAGAAAGTTGTTTTCCTGATTGATTGATTTAGTTTATTTTACTTCGCGTTTTGTGCCTCTTGGCTAATTTGCGAAGATGGGGATGAGTGATGAAATGATGAAATTGATGAATGGACATTCACAAACAACCAAGCCCGAGCGGAATTCGAACCCGGGACCCTTGTCGTCGCAGCGGTATGTGATAACAGTTGTTTTCCTGGAACATTCCAGCAGGTGGCCTTCCCTTGTCAACTGTACTTTCAGCTGACAGGCGATTTGGTTGGACTCGTTATCTCACGCTCTTTTTCCTTTCTTTCTTCATTCTTCCTTCTTCCTTCCTTCCTTCTTCTCTCTTTCGCTCTTGTCCTTTCCACTCTTTCTAACACCTTCTTCCATTCTTTGTTTATCTTCAGTCCCCCATTCCAGTTCATTGTGTCTTCTTCCCCTTTTTCTGAAATATCCGCATTTCCAACAGCTCGTATTGGAGTGCAGAACGAAGCCAACTGCCTCACTGATTGAAGTGGGGCGTAATGTTTCCGAACGCTGCTTGGAAACAAGTATTTACGCAAGCGAAAGATCTCGAGAGGAATGTCTTCGATTGGAGCAGCTCCAGGTTCAACAATTCCGATGTCCTCTTCCACTTTTTCTCCTTAGTTTAGCGAGGTTTGCGAAACATCACACATCTGGGCGATAATTGGCAAAACCTCTTGCCTGCACTCACCGACGGACAACATGGTGCGCTGCAATGGTACATTGAATGACATGCTCTTGACAATCTTTGCCTTTAGGGTTGTTCATCAGTAGAAAATTCTGTAGATCTCAGTAACGTGTACAGGGTGTGCAATAAATTGTGGCGTTTTTCAATACAGATTCTTCCACGATGAATGTTGCTGTACGGTCTGTAATATGCAATTTCCAGTTTTCGAATCAATTTTTAAAAACCGGTCGAGATATTTTTAAAATGAGTAGACTTGAAATGTATTTTACCTAAGCAGATGTACTATCAATTACAAGAACCGAGAAAGAACTTAAGGGGGGTCCAGGGCGTCAGAGCCCCCCGAAAGACTTACCAAGTACTAAAATAAAATAATGAAAATTTACTTTTTAGCACTACTATAATCGATGGTTATTTATTTCTTCTGAACTTGGAAGAAAACAATTATTATATTGGGATTATACTGCTTTCAAGGACAGTAAGAAAAAAGATTTATGCACACTACTACCATTTATGAAAATATGCATAAAATATAAATCAGGATAATCCTTTTTTTATTATTCAATAACATTCAATTCTTTATCTATTTGACATTAATTTACTTGTTTTTCTTTAAAAATTTGGCGATCTTACGTACACTCAAACTAGATAATAAATGTATGCTGTTATATTTATATTTTTATACCATATTTGTAAGTATTCAAGTAATAATAAATTTACATATTTTAATTAATATTTAATTAAATTAAAATTGAATTGTTTTAATTTAAACATTATTATTATTATTATTATTATTATTATTATTTCTCGGATACTTGGTTCGGATCATCCCGAAATATATTTCTAGATACGTGCCTCACAACAACCAACTACTTGCATTGTAAAAGCACGATTATTACAAAAATAATGAAAAATATGAAAGGATGTAAACATCTGTTACAATGTTCTTTAAGCAATTTGGAAAGCAATTAAGTCGCAATGGTGTAATACTAAATTCATTTAATACAGCACGTGTGTCATTGATACATTGCATTTTGCGTCCATATAATGTAAGTAGGCGAGAAATGTGAACGAGACGTTTTGTGTTGTAGAGCTATAGGGTATACCGTAATTACTAAGTTGTGTGATTTGCGGCAGTAAAGATACTTAATATTTTTGTACCTCATAAATAAACAGAAGCAAGTCGTGTGATAACGTGTAATGTTTCTTTATGATGGAGGTTGGCTTATTGGCTTATTTTTATACCAAACTGTATTATTCTTTGTGTTGTTTCTCCAACAACTTTTGAAATACTTTCTGAAAGTCAGATTTCACATTTTATTGCTTTCTCAACGTGATCCTTTTATGTTTCAAATTTTGAGTCGCATTCTGTCATCTTCTATGCTGTTCGCTTTCTTCCCATACGTTCGATGTGTCACAGCCACCATTCCTTGCCCTTTCATGAATCTAAATTCCTCTCCCTGTCTTTGTCACAGTTTATTTTTACTCTCCAAAACTCCATTCCGGCCTTGTATGATTTCTTCCCCATATTTTCTCTAAAGCACTATCAATTTAGAGACGTATTTATTAATGTTTGTTGTTCATGTTTCACGGCAATATATAACACGCTTCCAAAAGTTAAGCACGCGATGGTAAAAATCAACAAAAATGGAAAAGTAAAGGTTTGATTAACACAAAATTGCACATGAAGGTAGCAAATGTGTTTATGCATTAAAGAAAACAAGAATTGTGTGCAAAGATGAAAAGAAAATAATTTTCGTAAGTTATATGATGACGTCACATTTGAGTCATTAACATAATGATGTTTAAAGGCAAACAAACCAAACAAAACTTACATTAATATGGTATGTGACCACCCCGGACCTTCACACAAACTTTACAACGATTTTCAATGAGGTGATCAACCATCGCAGATGCAAGCAATGGCCATTCCTCCATTAGGGCAGTTTCCAACTCTCTGACACTAGGACGTAAACGAGCAGACAGCCCGAGGGCATCCCAAAGGTTTTCACTGGGATTAAAGTCGGGGGAATACGCCGACCACTCCATACGAGAAATGCCCTCACTTTCCACATACTCGTCAACGATGTTGGCTTGATGTTGGATATCGTCCATAAGGAGGAAATCAGGACCAACTGCTGCAGCGTAGTCTTTGACAATGGGCTTTAGGACTTCATCCCGATACCGCGCACCCCTCACAGACCGCCTTTAAAGATGTGCAGCTCGGTGCGATATCCCATTGAAATTTCAGCCCACACCATGACACTGCACCTCTGAATGCGTGATGTTCGATGATATTCTTGGCCTGATTGCGTGTGCCTCGTTCTCTCCAGGCCCTTACACGCTTATCATCTGATTCCAGGGCAAATCTGGACTCGTCCGTGAACAGGACGTTGCACCAATCTGAGACAGTCCAATTGACATGTTGACGGCACCACTTTAATCTTTACCCTCTGGCTTGGACGGTTAGTGCAATACCTCGCTTTTATGGTATTTGAAGAGCACAGATTATGCACATAGGTACAGATTATTCACTCTCTAATGACAAAAAGGAAGCTACACACAAAAACTGACAAATACATCCGCAGCGATTTTCAGCCACTCAAATTCAGATACGCTTTCGAAAATTTGCATTGCGTGCTTAACTTTTGAAAGGCAGTGTACTATTGGTCCCATTATTTTGTTTATTCTCTTGTTTATTAGTACATTTTCATTCGCTTCTTCCATACACTCATGTGAATTTACATTCCATTTCTGTTTCTCTTCTAGTTTATATTTTATATTAATTTAGAGTGAGGCCTCTGACGTTCAATATGGCGGCCATATTGCGGTTGTATTCTGAAAGCAGTTGCAGAGATTGGATTCGAAAACTTTGGGGGTGGAGGGGGGCGGGGACAGTTTACTGTACTTTTGTAGATAAGTTTCAGCATAGTGCTGGAATAAAAGTGGAAAAAGTGGAGGGCAACTGCCACCCCAAGCCCCCTTAAAGAGTGTTCGGTGATTTTTTACCCACCCTGTACATTTTGTATCATATTAAACGATTTTAGAATATTCTTTTTTGCGCTTTCGAGAAATATTTTGTGCAATAAAGTGGATTTTTAATATTTTCTTCAATATACTATTAACTTATGTGGTTTTTATGGTACAATAGTGCACTTTTCTTTATTTTAAAAATATAAATATGATGACATTATTTTTTTATAATTTTGTCCTGAGGAATTGCAATCGTCATTTAATTGAAAAGCATTTGCAACTCTATATTGTTACTTTCTCGTTTGTATAATCGTGTGTAATCCGTAAAAATGAAGAAAATTCTCTTGAGTACTTCATTGAAATATTGACTTTTTTTGTTTTGTCACTGGCTGCTATGGTGATTTGGTCAAGATGGTGAATACAATTAACATTTGTCGATTTCAAAACATTGGAATCAACTTCCAGTGTGCGAATTAACGGACGGGGGAATGCCGGGGATCCCCCCCACAATACATTTTATTCCCGGCAAGAGAAATTTATTTGTATCCCTGCCAGAGAATTTTCTATCCCCGTCAAAGAAAATGCAATTGAAATCATATAGTAGACCATTTCTGAACTATTTAACGTTTGGTTTGAGTTGCTGTTTTAAGTCCACTTTATGCACAGTAAGACTAATCGGGACTGGACCTACAGTTTAAAGTGGGATCCGAACCACTTGTGCCTCCACCGGGTATCGAACCCGGGACCCCTTGATTACAAGGCAATGACACTACCACTGCGCCATCGGGGAGGCCCTTTGAACTATTTAACACACACAATTGAGGATTAAAAGTGGTAAACGTTGTAAGTGCCAAAAGCGAAAGTGTTGGGAAATGGCATCGTTCCTCACACTAAGAACGTGCACACTAGTGACCTCTTTACACGCCCTTTGAACTACTTAGAGGGCTACCACCCACATTTCACGTTTACCACATTATAAAGCATGGCACATTTCACAGTTTAACTTGCAAAACGGTGTTTGAATTATTGTGGCACTTACAGCGTTTACCAATTTTAGTCTTCAATTGGAAAATCATTCAGTGACCATTTATCTAGTCGTCAAAGATTTCTATGCCGAAAAGTGTGCAGCCTTGTGGATTAAAGAATGACCCTATTCTGCAACTGACCAACATGTATTAAAGTGTTCACAAGAAACTTGTAGGTAGCTTAAATGGCCATCCTGGCAATAGACATTTGGTCGAGTTTTCTGTGATACTTGTTTGATGCCTCTTTTTGTGTACGAATTTGGGTTTTCTTAGAATATAAATATAGCAAGTGTTTCTAAATCATGTGTAAATGTTATCATAAGATTTAAATACCTAGGTTAGAACAAATGTTCTAAGGTACTTCTTACAAACGCAAGGCAATAGTTTAGTTTACTGACAGGTAATATAATATATACAGGGTGTTTCCGTGACCGTGTTACAGACTTACAGGGATAATGGAGATTGGCCCAAGTAACGTCCGTATCTTTAAATTATCTTATTCCACTATCATAGGAAGACCCAAATAGTGCATTTCCGGACATGGGTTCCTTATCTCATATTGCTACTTGGGTCAATCTTCATCATCCCTGCAAGTCTGTAACACGGTCACAGAAACACCCTGTATATATATATTGACATCCTAAAAGAAAAAAATAATTCCCAAAATGAAATCACAAATAGGCCAGCGAGTTGGCATCCCCCACCCCCCTCAAAGCAAAAAGCTTAATTCGCACAGCTAAGTTTTCGTGCCCGATTAGCGCAGTGTGTCAAGCACATGAACCAGTTTCGCACAAGGACACAAGACCTTCAGAAAGTGTGGTGCCCCGTACGCAGATGACCCTGACGGCTTGTCCATCCGACGAAGCGACGGTCGGAAACAGAATACCTTTGCATAATTACGCGACGCAAGCTTTCCCCGGAGTCAGATAAATCCGTCGAGGGTCCCTCCACTTTATCTCGGTCCTCGCGACGACTTCAGCGGAGTGGCAGGGGGATTAATCACTCACCCTTAGCATAAGCGGACTGACAGGACGTGGAATGATGTGAACGTAGCATGTCCGTCAACGGCATCGAATCAGGCTGAACGGAGGCAGGCTTTGAGCAGCGGGCCAACGGTGTCACGGCAGAACATTTTTAATGGAAGTTCCTTGCAAAACAGCCCCATCCTCTGTCTCTTCGTTTACATCCAGTATATCCAGAAAATACTTACTACAACAATAATACAGTACTTGGTTTGTTACACTCTGTCCCAGCTAACTCTGGAGCAGGCGAACGAAAACAAGTCTCTGCGCAAGTAGTGAGGCGAGACGGCTCCACCATAGAACACGTGAGAGGGAACGGGATTGCGTGGAGGGGGAACGCGTCAGCAGTTACCAGCGGGTACTGCTTCGCTCTGCCACTCGATCGCCCTTCCTTCCTTATGCCCCAGAGATAGTTGAGACAGGGTATAGTCAGTTTTCAACATGTTTTGACGTTTCGTTTCGTTCCACAAGTTGTCGTCTCAGCGATGGCGCATCGTCGCCTTGTAATCAAGAGGTCTCGGGTTCGATACCGGGTGGAGATACATAGTGGTTCGGATCCCACTTCTTTAAACTGTAGGTCCAGTCCCGATTAGCCTTACTGTGGATAAAGTGGACTTAAAACACCAACTCAAACAAACGTTCCACAAGTCGACATTGAAGAAGCTCCTCCACTATGTTCCTGCGTACCACTGTCCGAATTAAGCAATTTTGCTTTGGGTGGGAAGGCCGGCCACTCAGTGGCGTATTTGTAACTTCATTTTGAGAGGTAGTTTTTTCTGTATGAAAGTTTGTTTAAGTCCACTTTATGCACAGATAGGCTAATCAGGACATTTTGGGCTATGCAAATTTGTATACTGTATGTTACCAGTCGTAATCTAAACTATTGCCTTGCGGTCTAAGTACCTTAAAACGTTTTTTTCTAACCTAGGTCACTAAATATTATAACATGTACACGTTTATAAGCACTTACTATATTTACATTCTAAGAAAACTCAAACAGAAAAAGAGCTATCGAACTAATAGAGGAGAAGGTCTAAATATGGGTGAAGATTTAAATATGGGTTTTGGAGTTACCAGCGCTCCCGGGTGCTGCAGCCTGGCAGAGGCTATTGGAACTGTTCGGCCTTGGACGCTGTTATAGAATTGCGACCTGAATTCTCATCTGCTTTGTATAGGTTATGATATTAGCGGTACATAAAACAAATGTGGGCTTTTATAATGCCACGATTTGTTTGTGAAATATGTACCACAGAGAGCGAAAATAAATTGAAGAAGAAAAATAGCATGATGGTCTAAACATGGGCTATGACATGAGGTCTAATGTTGAGATCACATTTTCAACAAATATTTGAATGTTTTTCTTAATTTCGACTTTTCCCGTTCCACGTGATTTTCAAAACAACAGATTATTCATAAATATGAATTTTATAATATTTTAGCGATAAATGACTGTTTTTTAAAATTTTTGTGATATTGCCACTAGTAGCCCATATTTAGACCACAATTTTGAAATACATCATTTTACCATTTTTTGGAAATTGCTTTTTTTTAAAAAAAAAAAAAAAAAAGATGGAGACCTTCTATACTTTAGCATGCTATTACATTTAAGTATAGTATATTTCATAGATATGCATTTTAAATGCAGGTGCTTGATATATTATTTTCTTTCCTCCGAAAATGAAAACATAAAAAGGGGGGCCCATAATTAGACCTTTTCCTCTAACACCGAAAATTTGACCAAATTTCTCTTCACACTTAACGTCCACAAGTCTCTTGTGAACACTTTAATACATGTGAAATATCAACACTATGACATGAAAACTTAATTCTCGGCACGGTGAGGTTTGTCAGTTGCAGAATGGTGTCCTCTTTTAATCCACAAGGCTGCATACTTTTCGCTAGGAAAATTGATTTGATTTGTTGTTTTAAGTCCACTTTATGCACAGTAAGGCTAATCGGGACTGGACCTACAGTTTAAAGTGGGATCCGAACCATCGGGTATCGAACCGGGGATCCCCTGATTACAAGGCGACGACGCTATCACTGCGCCATCGTGGAGGCCACTCGCTAGGAAAAACTTTGATGACTGGACCATTAATGATTTTTCAGTTGTGCTTGTTACATGGTATACTACGTATATACTTTCAATTCCATTTCTTTGAGGGGAATATAAATATCCCTGGCAGGGATAAAATAATTTTATTTTGCCAGGGGAAAAATTTGGGCAGAAATCCACTGTATCCCCCGTTAATTTGCACACTGCTGCTTACATACTATTAACAAACAAGTCCTAAATCACTGTACGATCTCATTGTGTATCCATTCATGTATTTTTTTAATCTAGAAGATCTTTATTTGTGGGCGAAGTATAGCCTGTGGTGGCTCTACAATTTAACTCGAAAAGCGCATACAAAAAAGTATTACTATGATAGATTAACTATTCAATTACTGTGATCGTTAAAAAAAATCAATAATTAGCAAAAAAGATAGAAAAGTACTAACAAATAAATAAACAGTTGTTTCTCAGCCAAAACTGTAAATGTATTTTGTCTTGATTTCAATGCAAGAGTGCCGAATGTATAGTCGAGTAATGTTGTAATATTGGCAAATAAAATGTGACTGATTTTCATGAATTTATCTTGGGTTATGCTCTGTCTTCGCATTCGTTTAAAATTTTCACGATTTGATGACAAATTGCCCACTTGCTCAATTGTTAGTGGCCTAAATTTCCTCTTTTTTCAATATTCCTACTAGATGAGAAAATATCATCTGATCCTTGACCTACAACTACCCTTCTACCCTGAAGTGTCCCGTTTTTCTCACATGTCTCTGCCGTCTTCTAAAACCAAAACGAGATTAGGAAAAGAAAGTAAATGCCATTATTAATTAAAGTAAAATTTTAAAAATGTCAAGAAATGTTAAGATACAAATTGAATGTGTGATACAGTAATAAAACGTATTGTGATGTCTGCCTCGGTAAAAGATGCCTGAATGAAAAAGAAGAGAGAATTGAAGCAATACGGGGAAGGAAAATTCTAAGAACAATCTTTGATCTGAAGAAAGTAAATTAAGAACGGAAAATAAGAGCACACAGAGAATTTGGAGATATTTATAATAATGTAGACATCATCATTGAGACAAGAAGTAAACCAAAAGCATGGCGAAGACATGCCATGAGAATGGATGAAGATAAAGTTATCAAAAATCTGTTCAATGTCAGTGGAATACTTGGAATAAGAAGGCAAAGCAGGCAGGCCAAGGCTTCTCTCTGAATCACACAAGGCTAGATCTCCTGCTGGATTTTCCTGTTGACTAGTTGTGTGGCACTGGCTCAGCTGCTAGTTTTCGCCTCACACGATACTTGCTGCCGTCGGTATACTTTTGTTCGCACAAGACATTGCACAGAGCAGGCAAGATAAAAAGATGGACGAGCACTTTGAATAACTGCTATTATTAAAAATTAAAATAATTAAAAGAAAATTATGGACTAGAAATTGATTCGAAAGGAAAAAAAGGTGATCAAAGCATACTGAACAAGCTTCTTAATGAACTCAGGTATGCATATTCATACATGAGTTTCGCAGGATTCATTCATAAAAAAAATTTCTTCAATATCTCTAACATTTAACAAACTTGTAAATTTTCCTAATCACATTTTTCGCTTTGGATAAATTCTTAAATATTAATGAACTGAACACGAATACACATGCCTGTTAATTTCTCTTTTATCAAAGAGCGAACGAAAGCAACCAACACTCGGAAACCACAGAAAAGAATCTTTCCTCCGCCAAACTCACAATTTATCTTCACATGGCCAAACTTTCGCTCTGATTAGCTGTTCCACAGAATCCGGCCGAGAAAGCCAGTTGCAATTAGAACACTGTCTAGTCGTCAAAACCAGTTAAGCGAACCCGGCGCCCATGATTTCCAGCCAGCCAGCAACCAGTCCAGCACCAACTAGAGCATACCTACTGGAAATCCAGTTCCGTGCGATTCGGCCTTTAGTTGAGTCGATGGTGTGGAAGTGTACCCACGGAAATGCATGTCAAAAGATGGAGACCGATGGCCACAGGCAGGAGCAAATGGGCTGGCAATATTAAGGTACGTTGATACATCTATTTTCAATGGCATGCGTTTAACTAGCTGCGTCTTTTTAGACGAACGCAACTAGTCGTCAAGACGCAACTAGGAAAACCTATGCGATTACAGCAATAGGAGATGCATCAAGGCCATTTGGTTGCAGTCGCCTGCGCTGGGCGACACTTTTAGGCAGGGTTGTTAAACGTCCTGGATAGAAAATAGGCAAGCGTAAATGTAACGTATTTCATTTCGGTCCAGGAACCTTTTTCCCGAATGAATTTAAATACGGTCCAGGAACCTTTTTTCCGGATCAATTTAAATCCGGTACAAGTTCCCTATTGAAATGAAACAATACGCAATTTGGACCGAATTTAAATTTTGCGAGAAAAAAGGTTCCGGTGCTGTTGCGGACCCCAACAGAACCCATTAGAATTTATGGGTTCCTGGACCCATAGACCCTGTCTTTTAGAAAGACAAAGGACCTATATGGGCTGCGAGTTTGAGTTTAGTCTATTTTATACACAGATAGGTTAATCGGGACTGAATCTACAGTTTAAAGAGAGATCGGAACCATCATATGCTCCACCTGGTATCGAACCTGGGAGCCTTTGATTACAATGCGATTTGCAGTGAAGCCAGGCAGTAAGTAGGAAAGGAGGTGCATGCCGTCTTGTATATATACCTAGGTACTTCGCCTATTCCTCCTAATTTTATGAAGCCTCTTACTTAGAACAACTAGAATCCTGCTGCTAACTGTCCATATTCCTTTTTTAATCCTTACGGTTTCATATTTGACTTTAAGATATGAAACCTGTATAGCTTGTATATTAAAGGACTTCTTAATTGAGGAAGACCAGATACTGAGAACAGCCCAAAGCATTCTTTGTCTCGGATTCGTTCAAATGTACACTCACGGCAATAAAAATGGGACACGTAGATCCTAAAATACTCGCTTCCCTGCAAGGCGTTGTGTGTTGCATAACACTCTACGGCGATGGTAGAAGTTGCCATTGAAAATTTGCTATTAAAATCCAACTTATCGCCTTAGAGTTAGGCAACACACACAACGCCTAGCAGGGAAGGAAGCATTTCAGGATCTAAGTATCTAATTGTTTATTGCCGGTGACTGTACAAAGATAATATATTTCACATTATACCTAAAATTTGTATAAACAAACTATATATTTTAGCTTTATATTTCTTTTAAAAAGAGTGCTCTCAATGAAAGTTTTCCCTTTCGTTTATTCTGAAATCAACGATTGAAAAATTTCCGTTTTATTCAGCAAGTATGGGACATTGACGGAAAATTTGAAATTCAAGGCTTTCAAAACCTTTGTTCGGCAAAATTTGCAAATGCTATTCTGAAGTACCTGTTACATTTCGGCAAGTTTGATTGATTGAAAGCATGTTCATTTAAATCGCGATTTAAATCATAGATTTTTAATCGGGTAATTTTTTTTAAAAAAAATCAGTGATTTAAATCATAATTTATAGAATATCGCACATAAGGATTTTGTAGATAGGAGAATCACTTTTAATGAAAATGCATTATTCTTGTAATAATTTAAGAGTGTTTATTAGGCTCTAAGAAAGGAAAAGAATGGAAACGAAATATGTGTAGCCTACTGATGGGGTGAAGCTCATAGAAAACTAAATGTAATGAGTAAACTGTAAAGACGCTTAAATTTATCTTGATTCAAAATTCAATAATTTTTATTGGCAAAAATAGCAAACATATTGTGCAGAAAAATGTACAAAATACTAATTATGTTAAACAGTAAATAATGTCATTATCATTAAACTGTAAATAAACATATTTTGCAAACTATCATTTTAAAAAGAAATAGGTACAAAAATTCGCCTAAAAAATATTTGAAGTTACAATTATAGAGTACATCAAGAATGTTCAATTTTACTGCATGAATGTTACTGAAATTATGAATTATAGTTTAATTTACACACCCAAAAATATTTCCATAGTAGGTTCATATATACAACATCAGAAATATAAAAATGTACCGGGTGTCCCAGAAGTCTTTCCCTGATTACAAACTTTATTCATATCCGCTATAAGCAAGGTAGAGATGTGAAAGTAGTGCCAAAATGTTGGAGAACTAACCAAGTTTTTTTGTTGCAGGTTTGAGTAACGTGGCTGTAGTGTAGCAGTGCCCAGAAAACCGGAAATGTTCACAAATCAGGATAAAGCTCAGAATGTCCTCTGGTATCACGAGACCCGGTCACCAATAACAGTGCAGAGGAACTTTCAAATGTACAGAATTATTTCGTCTAGAATATCTGCCATCAATAAGTTGGTATTTAAAAAATGGAATTTATCTTCATTCTCAAATCCTGTCAAGTCCAAGAAACATTGTATGGAAAGATGCTACCCGATGTCAAGAGCATTAATTCCGGATTCCTTGGCACTGACACTGCTACACTACAGCCACATTACTGAAACCTGCAACAAATAAACTTGGTTTGTTTTCCAACATTTTGGCACCACTTTCACATCTCTACATTGCATATAGCGGATATGAATAAAGTTTGTAATCAGGGAAAGACTTCTGGGACACCCGGTATATTTACATATTTTTTTTATTTGCTTTAATCAAATTGTTCAAATATTTATCAGGGCCTTTACTAGAAAAATGCTTTCTATTTTAAAAAAACTATACATGTGGTGCCAAAAATCATACAAGCAATTTTAAGTATGTTTTTTTAAAAAAATCAAGAAGATCGATTTAAATTAAAAAAACATCAAAAATGAATCTTTTCATAAAAATCATGATCTTTTATCCACCCTGCAATTCGGTATTATTATAGTACATAGGGGTAATATCTCTAGCACCAGCTATTTGAAATAGATCCTTTGAAGGCGAATGGCTGTTCTATAGACTGAACTTGCCACACGAGTGAATCAGGGAATCGCAAAGGAGTTAGTGACCTGGAATCAAAGACTCTGGCAAAAAACCAAAGCCATCTTCTCTGCTCGCCAGACTGGCGTCTGAAATGACACCGCGGCACGTGACTGCATGAAAGCGGTGTTCACCCAAGAATCCAGCCACATCAAACCAACACCACATGTGTGATCCGTAATTTTTGCGGAAGGATCTACTAAAAAAGAAAGAATCAGGCGTCGGTTCCACATGCAGAGACGCCAGTAATTCATACAGACATTCCGATAAATAAAAAGCACTCAACACAAGAAACATTCTGGTTCGCCTGCGAGAGCTTTTTATCTATTGTTGAGGGCCTACCAGGAAACCATATTTCTTCCCAAAGGCGGTAAATGGAGAAGGAAGAAGATGCATAAGCAAGCAACAAAGTGAGGCCAACTGAATCTTCCTTGTATCGTTTTCTGTCTACGGGTGTGTGATGTGTCACATATCCAGACGATATTCGCTCTTCTTGATGCCGAATGTTTATTTAACTTGTACTTCACAGTTATCTTTTCCAGGAAGAAGCTGGAGAAAAGTTATTTCTTGACGTGCCAAATATTTTCACTTTGGCGTCGCCGATCGCTTGAAAGACATTCTTTGATTAGCGTTTTTCCATTCCCCACGATACTCCAGTAAGGGCCTCCCCCATGGCGCAGTGGTAGCGTCATTGCCTTGTAATCAAGGGGTCCCGGGTTCGATACCCGGTGGAGGCACAAGTGGTTCGGATCCCACTTTAAACTGTAGGTCCAGTCCCGATTAGCCTTACTGTGCATAAAGTGGACTTAAAACAGCAAATCAAACCAAATACTCCAGTAAGGACAGTGGCGTGCTGTAACATTTCCCTTGGGCAAACAGGTCCAGAGAAATTAAGAAACTCAACAATATTTAAGTTCTTTCTACCTTCAAAACGATCTTTAATAATAAGTGGCTATTTGAAGGTGAAAAGTAGTATTTCCCTGTCTTTGCAAACTCATATCGATTCTTGATAAAAATGTCCTCTGCTTTCAATGTTTGCAAAAGATTTTTCAAACGATCGCACTAATGCATGATATCGTATTCTTCTGTCAAAAATCATAGTTTTTGCGTCTCTACTGTGCTCCAAAGTACATAATTACAATTTCTAAAAAATGCTTCGCTGATCTGCCTCAACGCTGGCAACGCCATTGGTACAAAAAATCCCTGCACGTAGATATTTAACCGTACAGTTTGCAACACTACGCTAGCTACAGCAGCAGATCTTACTTATGGTACTGCGATTGCACATCAGCCCCTGCTGATTGGAGGATAAGATATCGTGCATAAAAGTGGCCTGTTTGTTATTGGGTTGTTGAAGGTCACAGAGTCCCGTTTTCATTTCTTGCTTCCCCTGAGTTCTGAGTGTTTGGGTGAAATACTGTATACAGATGTTTTGTCAAATAGCCACAAGATGGTGCTAGGGGTTGCCATCTCGAAAACGAACTGACTAGGAGGACTACAAGTTGAGATGTTAGGAAATAATTGTAGAAAAAATTAAAGTACTTTACAGTAAAGTACTTTGCAACTGGAATACTGTGGGCCAACACTGCTGCGTTGCTGTACTGGAATAAACGTGCATGAGTAAGAAGAACCACAATCCACTTATTCGCTCAAACATTTCTCTGTCTATTACAATCAGGAGATTTGCACGAGGCTGGCAAACATTTCAGAGCTAACGGTTTTATCTTCAGGAAATTTAATTAGAATACATTAAGAATAATGAAAAATGTGATATAGAAATCAAAATTCAGCAAACTAAATAGGAATATACTTTGATTTTGTCATTAAAGCCTAAAGTCCTTAACATGTATGATTTATTCGGAAAATGACAAGGTGGGTGATTGAAAAATCACTCAACAGTAACCCCTAGTTTCTGTACTCTGTTCCGGTTATCTCTGTAGCAAGGCCGAGTATAGTGGCAGAGAAGGGTGCGGGGGGATAGAGTGGGCAGAGCGAAGCAGTATACCCTGCTGCCAAGGCTGGTAACTGCAGTCGCTTTCCCCCTCCACGCAATCCCGTGCCCTCTCACGTGCTCATTGGCGGAGCCGTCTCGTGTCACTAATTGCACCGAGACCCGTTTCTGTTCTCTTGCTCCATAACCGGGACAAAGTATATTTCCAGACAGAATTGCGGTGAAAAGGATTAACCGAAGATCTTGAAGACTGTGCGGTTGTCATGGCGGTTTCCTTTTTAAATCTATGGCGGATATCTTGAAGATGTAGTGTCTCTAGGAATACTCACTACATTTAAGATGTCTCGGGGCATCATCATTCACTCTTGTATTTAACGACTAAATGTTACATGTCAAGAAGGTAGTGCTCGCAATTTGCTTTCATGTAGACTGACGACATTACAAGGTTCGCCCATAAAAAAACGAACTTCTTTTTAGGAAAGAGAACAAGTAATTACCTTCAAATTACTTTTTATCACCTTCAAAATAATCACCCGAGGAGGCAATACACTTTGGCAACGTTTGTACAGGTCTTGGAAACACTGTTGATAGTCATTGACAGTAAGTGTTCGCAAAATACGCGTAACATTTAATTTAATGTCCGCGACGTCGGCAAATCTTCACCCTTTCATAAGAATCTTTCCCATCTTAAGAATGGGAAAAAGGAAAAAATCAGCAGGCGATAAGTCCAGAGAATATGGAGGGTGATTGCTCACTGTCGCTGAATGTTTAGCAAGGTATTATTGTACAGGCAATGCGCTATGAGGCCGAGCATTTTCGTGTAACAGAAACCATAGGCCAGAATTACAGAGGTCCTTCCTAACCCACTTAATCATGTTTCTGAGTCGACCATTCACTTCCGTGTAATACCACTTATTGATTGTTTGGTTTTCAGGGACAAATTCATGGTGGATCAGTTCTTGGGAATCAAAAAATGCGATCAGCAGCATCTTTGTCTTCGATTTCGACATCCGTGCTTTTTTTTTTTACGGCGAGACTGTCCTGTCCACTGCGCATTCTGTCTTTTTGTTTCGAGGTCATATTGTAAACACCAGGTTTCATCTCCCGCCACGATGCACTTTAGGAAGTTGTTGTCCTGGTCCGCAGTTGCCACCAAATCCTCACAGCACTCTTTCCTTTTTCTCGTTCTGTCAAAATGCGAGGCACAAAGCGAGCACACACTTTCCTCATTTGCAGGTCTTCCGTTAAAATTAACCTAGAGCTTTCTTTACTGATATGAAGCATGTCTGACAGTTGCTGAGTGGTTAAAAGTCTATCACCTCTCACCAGTGCACGAGCTTCTCAACATTGTCGTCATTCCTTGACGTTGAAGGGCGTCCTGATCTTGGTTCATCCTCGACACTTTCATGTCCACTTTTGAAACGATTGTACCAGTCATATACCTGGGTTCTTGGTAATGCTGCATCACCATACATTGCCCGTATCGTCTGTAACGTTTTGGTAAACGATTTACCCAATTTGTAACAAAACTTTATGTTGTAACGTTGTTCCATCTGGGTGCGCGTATTTTGTACGCCCCCTGCGCAGGACCTGCATCTGACGCATGCTTGCCCCGATACCGACTGCCTGTAACAGGTTGAAACATGCACTGACGGGAAGTTTAGGTATAGCTCTTTGCAGTGTTGTCAGAATACGGCACCTTTTTATTTGGTTTGGTTCTTTTTTTTTGACAGTTCGGTTTCTTTATGGGCGGACCTTGTATTTGTTTTAAGTGTTTCGGGAGCAGGCGATTGCATTCTCAAATCTCTCCTTTCATTGCAGTGTTTGACCTTCAACAGAGTTTCCATTCGTAAGCCATATATTTTATTTAAAATATTATTTTATACTCCTTCTCTTTGCTTTTTCTACGGACTCAAGAACATGATTGAAACGAAAGTTCATCAATTCTGAGACTTACGTATCTTGCATTGGTTCACTTTGGACAAAAATTGCAAAGTCTAAATTCGTTCCGAGTTGACTCGATAATAATATAGTTATTTGTTCATTGAAATTATGTTACAACTGTAGATGTTTGTCTTGTTACTGTACTTGAATATGGAAAACTCTTTTACACAAAATACGTACGTGTATGATAAGCACAGTATATAGGCCAAAAAAATCTGCCAATACTTAATTTTATATATGTACGTAGTACTACACCGTGGCCGTTCGTCAGGTTAGGTCAGGCTTTGGGTTCCGGCTATGGGACGCATACGAGTTCGAGTCTTCTGTGGGGGGAAGCTTAGCAAAGTTTCTCCTGGATTTCGGCCTGTGTATGGGACCGGCGGCCACTCACCATCGTGAGGAAATTGGGGAGCTACGAGTGAAAATCTACAACGACGGGGGGTTCGTCGTGCTGAACACACGTCACCCCGTTATACTGGTTGGATGATCTCCTACCTCGACAGGTGGGAGTGAGGCCGGCGGTCGGTAGGTAGACCCTGCCCCTCTCGGGCTGTTGCTCCACGGGTTATTATATATGTATGTAATGTGGCTTTATATTCAAGTAAGATCCAGTCTGTTATTTTTCAACGTTATTTTCTCGAAAATTGTAATGGTGTACAGTGTCTCTCAAACGTTTTAGGACAACGACATTTTAAACTAGGCAACCCAAATTACGTAAGGCGCTGGTGGGTTGCGTGTAGAGTTAGGTTCATTTTCAGGGTTGCCATATGCACAATAGATATCTATGAAATACACGAAAGGAATAAAACCAAGTATTATTGTATAAAACTCTAAAGAAAATATCAGGATTACATTTGTCGCAAATAGGAAATACTTTCTGAAAGAAAGAAAATCGATTTTCTAGTATTTCATCGCTGATGAGTCTACACAAAGAAAGAGAGGAGAGGAAACGAAAACAAATGAGAGGAGAAAAGAGATAGCGAAAGGTGAAGAGGAAAAGTAAAGGAGGGAAGAAAAAATAGGGCACATGTGGATAGAAGAACTAATGAGGAGAAAGGGAAGATATGTGAAGAGAGATGAGGAAAATGGAGGAGAAGAGAGGAGGGAAAGAGAGGAGAGGAGGAGACGAGAAGAGGGGAGTTGAGTAGAGTAAAAGAGAGAACATGAGAAGAACGAAAAGAAGAGGAGAAGAGTGCAGTGGTGTTGGAAATCTAAGTGAGGAGAGGAGATGAGAGGAGTGGAGAAGAATGGGATGGAGACAAGAGGCGAGAACAGGAAGGAAGGCGATATGACATATAAGCAGAGGAGAAGAAGGGGAGAGAAGATTGAGAAGGAGAGAAGAGAAAGGAGACGAGAGGAGAGATGAGGTATTTGTAGAAAAATATCGTCTCAGCGTCAAAAATTGATGCATTAATCAAAATATCGACATGAAACATTCAATAATATTTTTAAATGAATTGGAGAATGTATTAGATCTTTGCGAAATGCCTTTTGGCTGAGTTCAGAGCGAGATAAAATCTGCCACGTAAGATATTTGATTCTACCTGTGATTATACCACTAAAAACATGAATGTAAATTTCATATTTATAAGAATTATCCAATTTTTCTCCACTTCTCAGTTCGTTGAAATAGATGTTTCGTTATTTAACATTTCTCCTCCCCTCATCGTTAATTCCAAACAGAATCATTCCGTTTTACACTGCTTGGACAATAAACACAATTGGATATGTCTAAAAGTTACGAAAATTTTCTGCCACCTGAGGGGTTTGAACCTACGACCATCAGGTTGACAATCTACAACGGTAACCACTACCCTACAAACTTTTGCTCTTGAGAATAACTAGTAGAAGCTGACCAGTGTGAAATGTAGATGCAACTCTCCTCCTACATGTAATGTGTAAAGAATACTTGTTTGTAACATAAAAAACGAAGATAGTACGAATCGGGGCAAACATTTAATGGAGAACTTTTCATTCGATATGTGCAAGGTATCCTTGCATTGAACTGGAGTGGGTAAAGGGGTAAAATTAGTATGTCCTAAATTACCACAAATATAAATAGTTATTTCATTAATATTTGTCAATGTCTTTGAAGCAGTACACAATTATCGTTAGATTATCATAATTCACGATCTTATACGTAAAAATAGCCCTTTGAACATGTGTCAATTCATTTGTTTGTTTAATTTTTTTTAGTAAATTCCAGATATACATTCGCAAATATCGAATGAAAAGTTGATATGAGTGAATGTGATGGGGGAAGCTTCCGCTGTAGATTGGTTACCGTTGTAGATTGTCAACCTGATGGTCGTAGGTTCAAACCCCTCCGGTGGCAGAAAATTTTCGTAACTTTTAGTCATGTTTTTAGTGGTATAATCACAGGTAGAATCAAATATCTTACGTGGCAGATTTTATCTCGCTCTGAACTCAGCCAAAAGGCATTTCGCAAAGATCTAATACATTCTCCAATTCATTTAAAAATATTATTGAATGTTTCATGTCGATATTTTGATTAATGCATCAATTTTTGACGCTGAGACGATATTTTTCTACAAATACCTCATCTCTCCTCTCGTCTCCTTTCTCTTCTCTCCTTCTCAATCTTCTCTCCCCTTCTTCTCCTCTGCTTATATGTCATATCGCCTTCCTTCCTGTTCTCGCCTCTTGTCTCCATCCCATTCTTCTCCACTTCTCTCATCTCCTCTCCTCACTTAGATTTCCAGCACCACTGCACTCTTCTCCTCTTCTTTTCGTTCTTCTCATGTTCTCTCTTTTACTCTACTCAACTCCCCTCTTCTCGTCTCCTCCTCTCCTCTCTTTCCCTCCTCTCTTCTCCTCCATTTTCCTCATCTCTCTTCACATATCTTCCCTTTCTCCTCATTAGTTCTTCTATCCACATCTGTCCTATCTTTTCTTCCCTCCTTTACTTTTCCTCTTCACCTTTCGCTATCTCTTTTCTCCTCTAATTTGTTTTTGTTTCCTCTCCTCTCTTCCTTTGTGTAGACTCATCAGCGATGAAATACTAGAAAATCGATTTTCTTTCTTTCAGAAAGTATTTCCTATTTGCGACAAATGTAATCCTGATATTTTCTTTAGAGTTTTATACAATAATACTTGGTTTTATTCCTTTCGTGTATTTCATAGATATCTATTGTGCATATGGCAACCCTGAAAATGAACCTAACTCTACACGCAACCCACCAGCGCCTTACGTAATTTGGTTGCCTAGTTTAAAATATCGTTGTCCTAAAACTTTTGGAGACACTGTATAATAGTGAAGCTATAAAAATGAGACATGTTCATCCTGAAAAACTCGATTTCCTGCCTAGCTTTACGGCGATAAGTGAATTTTAGTAGCAACTTTTCAATGACAACTGCACCGTTATGTACGGTAACGAAAATAATATAGTTGACATTTGTACTACCAGCAAAAAAAATGAGATGCCTATATCCTGTAATACTTGCTTCCTTGCATGACGTTGCGTTACGTAACTCTAAAGGGATAGCCTCAATAAGAAGTCTTCCACAGAAAGTTCGGCCATGGGTGTATAGTTACTGTAGGTAACAGAAGGAAGCGAATTTTTCAGGTCTTGTCTTATATTTTATTTCGTATCACTGTACAGTGTGGTACAAATGTCAACGATTTTCGTTACCGTATAAAGCGGCGCAGTGGATCTGCGTAACGTCTGCCCTTGTAATTTCAATTTGACAATCGAAAGAAAATTCGATATCCTAACAAGGGATGCGCTTCTATTGTTTTCATGGCGTGATGGGAAACGAACTTCACAATTAAGTACTACCGTTACGAGTAATTTGTTATGTTACCCCAAATGTACAGTCACCGACAATACAAACGGGGCACGTAGATCATGCGCGTTGCCTAACTATACGGCGGGGGTACAATTGCCATTAGAACCTACTTATCGCCGTAGAGTTAGGCAACACACACAACGTCTTGCAGGGAAGAAGAAATTCAGGATCTAGGTGTTCCATTTTTTTGCCGGTGACTGTACGTACACTGCGTTCCAGAAGAACTGTCAGAGAATCTCTGCTAATCAATCCCTCTGCCTACAATAAATCGAATTGGCCTCTAGTTCTTGTTAAATTGATCGCGTATTCAATTCTCAAACTGCTTTCATTAGCCTAATAGGTAGACCTAGGCGGAAATATTTTGGTAACTAGGATGTTGCCAACTGCGTTGTTTCTTGGATGGTTCTGACAGGCATTTTCAAACTGGAGACTGAGACGGACCTATGAAAAGTCGAGGGAAGACAAGGCTTTGGATATCAAAGGCGCCCGCAGGATTTTTTTCTCAGGGGGGGCAGAGTAAGATTTCACATCTTGCCTTTCAGTAGTGGAAACTTATATTTAAACTTTTATTATTATTATTAATATATCAATCATAAAATTGAAATTTAATTGAAAATACTTTTCCGTTGTTTACAAGTTCAGAATTAAGTTCAGTATTTAAATACACTGGATTCGCATTGCTTCCTTTGCATAAACATCAATACATTATTTAGGAATAGTTCTAAGTCTCTTTGTGTGTCTTTAGAAAATATCCCAACCTATCGTCGGAAGATGGCGAAAATTTTCAACCCAGAAGGTCGGGATTATAAGATTTGCCTTCCCAATCCCATCTCGATCGAAATTTTCCCGTCCAGCACACCCCTGGTCGAGGCACTTAGCATGATTCTAACGTCTCTGGTGTAAATTACGGTCTAAATCACGGAAAGCAATATTATTTGGAAAAGCATATCGCTACAATTAAACCATTCGAATTACATGAACTTTCTTCAGATATCTCAGTGGGGGCAACTGCCATCTCTGGCCACCCTCGCAGGCACCCTTGTTAACCTTAATGTTGATTAACCTTAATTATCTTTGGTGGGATGCCCAATCAATGGCGTATGTGTGATGTCCTCTCGGGAGGTAGGTTGTTGTTTTGTGTATCCAAATTTGTATATGTTACCGTTCAGTAAACTATTGCCTTGCGATTCTGAGTACCTTAAAACATTGGTTGTACCCTGTCATTAAATCTTATAATAAAATTTGCACGTAATTAAGAAACAGTATAAAAAATCTTTGAAAAATGACCTTTAAAATAACAACAAAAATTCTGTAAAATTACCTAAAATCTTTGAAAAATGTCCCAAAAATTCGTACAAAACTCAATCTGCTTATTGAAAATAGTGTATATATTCCGAAACAAACATTTTAACAATTGCTTCTTCACCTTGGTGTGTTGTACGGACTGTGAATAAGAAACTCGACAATGTTGCATTTCGCGATTTTCAGACAGGCTTTGTTGCGCTCGTAGTTAAACACAGAGTAAATACCGCAAGATAACATTCAGACAAAACAGAAATTGTTGAACTTCTTGTTTCAACGTGCAATGACACAAAGTTTTAAAAAAATGTAGCAAAATTTTAAAAAATACATAAAAATAAAAAATGGTAAAAAAAAATGACCAAAAAATGACCCAAAAAAATTACATTTCTTCAACCTGAAGAGGGTGTTCAGGATTTCTGTACTAGTTAGCAATGTCTACGTTGCACCAGTTAAAAGATGAAATGTCATCAAAATCCGGACCCTACACAAGAAGAGCTATCTAACTACACTGATGAACAAATTCAAACTTTTTTTTGCTCCTTTGAACGAAAATGGGTGATTATTTATAATTCGACCCCGCTGAATCCAAATCTGAAAGTAGAAATGCTGCATCACCTATTGTTTTCCCTGGATTTTCATTTTTTGTTTTTAATAAAAATTTAATTCCCTTTGTAATAATACTTCGAAATTTGAAATTATTTTTGTTTGTTTGCTCATGAAATAAGATTTAAATATTGAAGTGAATAACTATGAAATATAAAAAAATTAAAAATATATATATAGGATCGATTTTGACTGTTCAATGAAGAAATTTCATACAAAAAAAAGGGAAAAAACACATTTTTACTCACATTTTCAAAAATTCTTTCTTGAACTCTGCCGTTTGTAACTGCCACCAAAAACCTCTTCCTTGAGGTTCCAACAGTATTCTGCTAACATGTTCTGTACCGATTTTTCTGCATATTGTTTCTCCATGACAGAAATATCCTGCTGAAATCTATTGCCGCATTCGTCACTAACCGCGCCCAAGTTAGGGGGGAAAAGTCCAAATGCGAATGTAAAAGTTGAATTTTCAAGGACATATTGCACCCCATGCGCTGATAACACTTCAACAAGTTCCTTGTAGTTGTCAGCTTTCACATTTCCAAAAAAATTACAGCATACTTGTCTGAAAGCTAACCATGGGCATTTCTCTTTTTTCTGTTGGCAATTCCACAAAGTTGTCATCATGAAGGATCTCACGGACTTGCGGCCCAATAAATATGCCTTCTTTTAACTTACTATCACTGAGTTTAGGAAATGTTTTTCTCAAGTACCCAAAACCCTCACCGTGTTTATCCAAAGCCTTAACAAAAGTTTTCATCAGCCCTAACTTTATATGCAACGGTGGTAACAAAATATTCTCTTTCTCAAGTAGAGGGTGATTTTTAACACTCTTCTCTCCAGGAATTAAGTTTTTTCGTATGGGCCAATCCACAATGTTGTAATGTTTATCTTTTGCCCGGCTGTCCCATTTGCAAAGAAAGCAACACATTTTTTTTTAAACCCAGACTGCATGCCTAACAGTATACCAATCATTTTGAGGTCTCCTCATATCTGCCAACCATATTTTTCATAATTTATCACTTTTAATATTGTATCCATATTTTCATACGTTTCCTTCATGGTGGAAGAATAGGCAAGGGGTACTGATGGGTATATATTCCCATTATGCAACAATACTACTTTTAAACTATTCTTAGATGAATCTAAAAATAGTATCCACTCGTTTGGGTTGCGACTCCTTCCAAGTTCTTGCAGAAGGCCTTCTACATCATTGCGGTAAGTTAACTCATTACTAACAGAAAAAAATGTGTCAGTGATTGTTGGCGTTTCCGATATGACACCTTAACACCATCTTGTAATAAATTCCACCCACGGAGACGAGAACCTAATAATTCCGCTTGAACTATAGAAAGGTTGAGATCTCCGACTAGATCATTTAGTTCGGATTGGGAAATAAAGTGAGGTATATTTGGATCAGGAAAATTTGGATCGGTGTTTGAATATGAGGGTCCAGGTTCGTCATCTGGAGAAGCACTGCTTGGTTCTGTTTCATCCACTGTCCATTCTTTAGGAGGCTTAGGAATTGGTATAAAATCATGACTCATAGGTTTCTTGGCTGAAAGAACATCAGGATAAAATATAGAATGTTTTGATTTAGAACTATATCCCACTATGTTTGTTAAACAAAAGTAACAATTCGTATATGATCTTTCTGTTCTGTCCATATTACAGGGTTTCCGAATGGCATTGATTTGTGAGTGCCATTAAGCCAACCACGTAAAGCTCGCGAACAATTACAACAAATTTTACCTGGTGCCCAGCTTTTTCCCTCGTCTACTTTACTTCCAAAATACAACTCATGTGCATTTTTCACTATAGGAGTGATAGTATTTCTCTGTGACTTCGGAGTAAATTCCCCGCAAACATAACAAAACAGTTTGAGTTATTCACACATTTGCGTGACATGGCGAATTCATTAATTGAGTTATAATACAATTTCTTTAAAAAAAACAATTATGAATGCTCTTATGTTTTGTTAAAATACAACTTGCATTTCACTTCACTACAACTTACATTCACAATTTCATGAACATACACAAACATAAAATATGGCTACTCGCGAAGGCTACTCGCGAAGTTATTTGAAAGGAAGTTAAGACTCGACTAACCCACCAAAGAACAAATTTTAACAGAGAAACACGAAATTACTCTACTGCCAGATGTTTCCTCCACGAAATATTAAGTGGCAATCATAAACACACCAGGTCGCTAAAAGGTTCTTATCCATTTGCTAGGAACCAAGCGTTAAGCTGGATGCAGAGCAGGGTGCGGAGACCTGAAACCATAAAACTATAAAATGTGGGTGTTCTGCAAAAAATTTAGGCGATACAGGAAAACGGATACGATATTCGTTATCAGTACATCTGAATACATAAAGATCACTTAGTTTTGTTTAAAGGAGTATTTCATTGTTTATCAGTGCTATTAGCACCGAAAAGTTGACCAAATTTATATTGATAAGTTCAAACTAAATGTGTGTCTAACCTATCTACAAGTTTCTTTCACTGTGCCATGAAAACGTAAGTGGAAAACAGCCTGAGGTTGGTCAGTTGCAGGATGGTGTCCCAACCATCAAAGTTGCATATTTTTCGGCACGGAAATCTTTCATGACTGTCCCATTCATGGACACGCATGGTTTTTCAGTTGTGTATTTTACATAATTAACAAGTGGCATAGATACTAAGATACGCCAATTCTATTTTCATTGAAAGGGATAAATACATCACTGGTAGGGATAAAAAATAATTTTCTTTAAACAGGGATAAACTTTTTGGGTGTGCGGGTGAATCCTCGTAATTCGCACAGATAATGCATGATATTTAACAATAAAATTACGTCAACTTACTTTACTATGCTACTTATTATGCTATACACATTTTGTACTCATGTCCAGAACAAGAAGACTTAGGTTGCACGAATGAGAGAGGAAAGAAGAGTTTACAGGATTGTTGTTGGGAAATCTGATGGTAAGAGACCTGTAAGAAGGCCAAGACGAAGATGGAGAAATAACATTGGTAGGGATGGAAAGGAGGAGATATATCTTGCTCAGAATAGGGACAGATGGAAGGCTTGTGTTGCTGCAGCCATAAACCTTCGGGTTTAAGAAGGCTAATAGTTAGTTGGTGTAAGGTCATTTTTAGGGGGAGTGTAAGGAAGACTGTGCTGTCAAAAGTGCATAAATTGAGTTTTTGTGAAACGTCTAGAGGTAGGAAAATTGGATGGCGTTAGGGGTGTGGGGATAAATCTCTATGCCATGTCATGAGATGGCATGACTATCCATTTGCACGTGGTAGCATTTACAGAATGTTAGTGGGCTCTAGGCTGGTGACGAGCGTTTTAGTAACAATAGCATTTCGTCATCATGATAAATAACTTTCACAATATCCAAATGTCAGAGAACGCGATAAATAAATTAGAAGCATAAGCTTGTGAGTGATTGATAAGGTCCGTCTTGCACTGACTATTGCTTGCTGAAAGGCAAACTGCGGTGCGAACGAATCGACCTTTTCCGCAAAGTTGTATCGTAATTTCCAGTCCAGAACGCAGTTCTGTCGATAACGGTGCCAGACACGCCAAGGCACTATCCGCAGTCGCTCATTAGTTGGCCAGGCCCTGTCACTCGCTCCCTGCGCTGCCAGTCTCGCAACACGCCACGGGGAACAAAATGCCGCTACGTAATTAAAATCCACGAGGCTGCATGGTGTCATGCCGCATTTTTTGTTTTTGCTTCAAAGCTATTTACTATAACCCAATGCCACATACTGTATTAAACTCTGCACACACACATGCACGCACGTGCAAAGAATCGCCGGCCTACGTGGTGTAGTAGCGTAAGAACGTCCGAATTTCGGACCCCGTCTAACGCATGGGTGTAGCATTGTATTTGTCCCATCAATTTCATCAATTCACCATTCGTCTTCATCGTCGGGATTTATTAATCCAAATTCCATTGAATATATGCATATGTAGATGAATGACCTGAGGTAAATTTTCCACAGCTTAGCTGTTATTTTTATCGAGGAGGAAAAGAAAGCTGCGTGGAAAATGAATTATCTCAGTCCGTTTACTTTGTTAGTGTTCTTTGCAGAAAAATCTGTCTGACAGACGGAAGATTATTGCAAGATAAGATATCTATTTTGAAGTTGGTTACGTAAATTTGAGTTTGAAATTCTTATTCAACTAACATTTTTTTCGTAGATTTGTATGTCCCGATACATTTATGACTTGTGTTTGTAGATGTATTTCGAGTCTGAGTATTTGAAATGGAAAATGTAGGAAAGCAACGCACAATATCCGAAGTAGAAAGACAACATATAATTTAATAGTGATAAGGTCATCGTCTTGTAATCAAGGGGCCCCGGGTTCGTTGGCCGGTGGAGGCACATAGTAGTTCGGGTCCCACTTTAAACTGTTGGTCCAGTCCCGATTAGCCTTTCTGTTCATAAAGTGGATTTATAACAAAAACTTAAACAATATTAAATTAAATATGTGGGACACGCGGACTATATTTTTTTACATTAAAGTACGTACTAATTGTACTGATAATTAAGCAACATATTTCTTACATTTTCTGTGTAATGAAATATGAAACTTAACGCTGTTGATTAAGCATAAGTACCCTTATAATACTTTCCTAGACTTATAGCTTAAGTGACAATTTTGTGTCACGGGTGATACAGACGAAAACTGCCTTCTTTACTTAATAACAAATTTATTTTAATTCCTCTGAATTGTAAAATGATGAAAAATAAATTATTTAAGACAAAGAGATAATGTAATTGGTCTTTGAATATCCTAGTGAAGTTGAGTGGGGAATGTAACAGTTAAAGGAGAAATTATTTGTTTTTTGGTGTCAGGGGTGGGACACGATAGAAAACCAAAGAAAATCAAAACGTTAAAATAAACGAACCATATGCAAAATACCTTCATCCTTCTAACTTAAATAGGTACAATACTTGAACATTTATCCAAATGACAAGTCTACATTGTTCACTCACAAGCTCACAAGATGGGATAAAGTTACAGCATTGCATTTAATTTTAAAAATCTGAGGTTCAGGGACACTTTCATGTGAAATGACCCATATATATATACAGGGTGATTCAGAATTCCTATTACACACTTCTAGTGGTTGTAGAGGGGACTTAGTAGATCAAGTTTTGATAAGGAACCCATGTCCGGAGACGTACAGTTCCGGTACTACACAGATGACAAGATCACATAATTTCACATCTTCCGCTTTACCTGCGTCACTACAAGAGCTGCTCGATGTGGCGACCCTGAAGTTCGTTGCAAACCGAAACAGTGTATCTCCGAAGGATGTTTGCATACATACGATCAAAAATACCTGGTGTGTGCTGCAGCCAGAACTCGTGAAATCAGGTCTTCCTCCGATACTACAGGAGTCTCATAAACAGGACTCATGTGGTCCCATACGAAAAAGTCAAGAGGAGTTAGATCCGGCGATCGTGGTGGCCAAAGAGTTGGTTCACCACGACCTATCCACCTGTCCCCGTATGTTTGATTGAGATGTTGTCGGACGTTATGGGAAAAGTGTACTGGTGCGCCATCATGTTGGAATCACATGTGCTGGTGAATGTGCAGCGGCACATCGTCCAAGAACTGCGCCAATACTTCTTGCAGGAAGGTCAAGTACTTCGGACCCGTTAGGCGGCCCGGAAGAATGTACGGTCCAATCAGATGACCATCGATAATACCAGCCCATACATTGATGCCAAACAGTTGCTGAAATCCATGAGAATGAATGGCATGAGGATTTTCGTCATCCCAAATGTGGCTGTTCCGACTGTTGAAAACACCTTTCCTGGTGAAATGCGCTTCATTCGTAAAAAGAACAAGCCGAGGAAACTCGGGAACTTTCACCCAACGCTGTAGAAACCATGCACAGTATTTGGCACGTGTTACAAAATCTGCCGGACCCATTGCCTGTACCTTTTGGGGATTGTACGGGTGAAGCTGCTGGTCATGAAGAATACGCCAGATGCTGCTCTGAGACACATTTATGTCGACGGGTTCTCGTCAGTTCGATGGAGGACCTCCTCTTCAACGACGAGAGTGTGGCATGTCCGTGGAGCACTACAGTCGACCCTGTTAACTTTGAAGTTACCTGTTTCTCGCAGTCGCTGCTCTAATCGGACAAGAATGGTCTGTGATGAAGTGAAACTATGCGGAAAACTCGGGAAACGTGTATTCAACCATACTGTACTGTCTTCCGCAATGACTGAATAGCAACTAACGTGAAGGTCGAAGTACACCGGATTGGTAACAGAGGACGTTGTAAGCAGCACACATGACATCAGGTGACTGAAGACGTTGGCTTCCGTCAATGTGGTTTGCCTACCGTGAAGCGGTAGATGTGAAATTATGTGATCTTGTCATCTGTGTAGTTCCAAAACGGTACGTTTCCGGGCATGGGTTCCCTACCAAAACTTGATCTACTAAGTCCCATCTACAACCCCTAGAAGTGTGTAATAGGAATTCTGAATCGCCTTGTACAGAAGGTTGATCCGTCTATATGTGTCCGATTTTAAACCTTCACCCCTGCTCACAGAATCGACCGATCTGAATGATTCAAACAGCAGGAGAAAGGCTAAGGCCTCTAGTATTGCGCCAAGTTCGTGTGTGTGTGGTGTGTGCATCATGGCTCCCAAGGTGAACCGATTTTGGGAAGGCTACGTCGTAGCACTTTTCCACCACAAGTTTCCCGTGACACAGATTCAAAAACAGTGCGGGGAAGATGGATGTGCATTGGGGTTAAATACCATCAAGAACATAATTAATCGACATAAACACCACGATGTTCCAGCACTTCGTTCACCCACAAAGGGGAGTAGAAAGCGACCGTGTACTGCGGTGACTCCATCTTTAGCTGGGAAGTTGCCCAGAATGGCCCTACAGGTAAACCATCCTACGCAACGTGTGATGGCAAGACGAGTGCACGTGGCACAGTCTACTGTGAACCGCAACCTAAGTGGCAAATTAAAGCTCCGGATGGTGTTTAAAAGTCGTGGACACTTCCTCACTGCGGCCCATCAGAGGGAGAGAAAGACTCACTGCAGGCACCTCTACGAACGCCATCTATCCGGGGAAAAGTGGAAGTTTGTTGCCACACTCGATGGAGCATGGACTTATCTATCCGATTGTGGCAAAATTCGAGCCGTAACGTACACCCCACGAGGCTCAAAAACCCGTCCTGACTTCATCCGTCGGTGAAAGCAAGTTTCGCGAAGGGATTTCTGGTTCTCGCGGAATGCTTCTATGACGGCAAGTTAACGATTCGGCTGGTGCCTAAAAACTGCGAAATCAACTCCGCATTTTATCAGCAACATATCCTCACACCAATTTATACAGACGATCTGCCCCGTTTGTATGGAAATGCAATAAATCAGGTCTGTGTGCATATGGATAAGGCCTCATCAGATACATCTCGTTCTACACAGAGATTTCTGCAACAAATGGCGGCAGACACCGGCATCCAAGCTATTCCCTTCCAGGACATACCGGTGAAGTCACCTGATGCCAGTTCCATGGATTTTTGCGGGTCTGGCCTATAGAAAAGGGCACTTGCACCTCGTCGTGTCACCACTGTCCGTGGCCTCTGGAAATCCTGCCAGGAGGAGTGACTCAAGATTCCCGTTCCTGTACTTCAACGGAGCCTCCTACAATGGAAGTTACGGTGCAGGGCTACTGCCAGGACCCATGGTGCTCACATCGAGGGCAACCGCTGGTGGTCCCGTGGTTTTTCCTTAAGTAGGTGAGACGTCAAAATCGGACACATATAGACGGATCAACCTTCTGTATATACATGGGCTGATTTTGTATTAGTGGCAACTGTGCTTTAGCGACGCCGTGCAATGGAGCCAGGCAATGTTGTTTATACCAAAGGTTAGTTACATGCGTACCCTCCCTCAGAGCAAATTAACTCTTCCCACTCCATGCCCGTGCGCAGTGACAACAAGAACAGAGCAGTTGTAAGTGAGCGATCACGGAGTGGAGTCACGATGTCTACGAAACAGGAGCAGCAAAGGTGGTTAAAAATTGAATGCTAGAGGTCGCACAGCCCGACAGTGTCACAAACAGTGCACAACAACCTGCGAGCAGCTACGAGACGAAAACGGCGACACTTTATGCATAATCCAACCATCACTGAAGATGGGAAGTGCTCTACCACACCCCATACTCTCTGGATTTAAGGCGAGGACGGACAATTACGCACTAGTTGTACATTTATTTCAATATCGTTGGATTGGGCACTGCTATTTAAAAAAGAATTTAGTATGCAAGAGAGTATGGATTTATCTCCATGTTGCAAGTGGAAACTGTTTTTCAAGTTGATTAGTAAGCTAGACACGATGTTTGAAAAATATGATTAATAAGTATTTACAGAATCCCATGTATTCCTTATAGGAAATCGACTTCAACTTCAAGTTACGGCTAATAATGGAAGTTTCGACTCTTCCTACTACTATGACATAGTTCAATGTGTCCTTTTCCCGTCCATGTACTTTTCTACGTCATTGGATGTTTGATATTCCGGAGAGAACGAATAAAATAATGGTCCCATAAACCTAATGCATTTCTCCTTGCCTCATACGGCCATTCTGGCAGTGTTGCCAAACCTGATATACATAAAAGAGCTACATTTCACCATTAATAGAGCTAAAGATGACTTTCAAGGGGCTAGATTAACGAAGGCTGCATAAAGAGCCTCCTAGGGTAATTTTAGGTATCGGAGGGGTGGGGGCGCTGCTATTACCGTTAGCTTTAAAGTGATGGAAATTTATTCTTAGTTTTCACCACCTAGATTTGGCGGCATCGCCCATCTCAATAATCAGATGATATTCATATGAAATCGAAAATAAAGGATTCCCTGATAATAATATTGTCATCTTCACCTTAGCCACAGCACTATATATAAAAATACCTGGGAAGGGAAGAGGGGGCTGGGTGACGCAGTCTACGTATATATGAATATCACGTCACATGCAAAATGCACACTCATGGCAAAGGTTGGTCTTTATAGGCCGGAGCCAGTGGTGGCATTATGGTGGGGCAGAGGGCGGATGCCATAGTTCACAGTCAAACGAGTGCATGAAAGAGCCAGATCTGACTTCAAATGAGCGAAGTTAGCAACAGTGATCGGCATCTGCCCCAGCGAGAAAGATCTAGGATTATATTCACTGTAGGGCAAGACGCCAGAGCCTCGTTGGCCTGCAAGAAGCAATTACCAGGGGTGTACAACGTGTAAATGAGGTTGACATTTGGGTGCCTTGCCAGAAGGTCACCCCTTACACCACAATTCAATTTTTCTTACAATATTTTTGTGCTTAGCTGACGACTTAATCTCCTCGTTTGTTTCAAATCTCTATACTTCAGTGTCAATTTTAGTCGGGCCAAAGATTGTCTAAGTTATCTTTCCTTCAAAACTCAAGAGGATCTGTAAGATATGCTTTCTTAAAAACTATATTTCCCAACCATAGGTCACTACTTGTTTTATAATGGCATTATACAGTCTCATCTCGGAATGTTTTGATAAAAGTTTCGATAGGAATAGGAATTTGTATGCATCATATGCATGATTTCCTGCAGTACTTCCTTCTTTATTACTTGTTGTATGGCATTATTTTAGGTTACTATTGCTCCAAGATATTTGAACATTTTCTACGTCTGTCCTTTATCTGAAAATATTCAGATTCCCTAGTGATTTTCTAGTCTTTGAAGAATGCGTTTGATTGAGTTGATGTTTTAAGTCCAATTATGCACAGAAATACTAATTGGGATTGGACCTACAATTTAAAGTGGGATCCGAACCACTATATGTCTCCACCAGGTATCGAACATGGGACTCCTTGATTACAAGGCTACGACGCTAACACATTTTTTTAAAGGTAAGCGGTAATATCCCCCGACAAACAAACATTCATGCCCTAATCAGGATTCGAACCCGGGACCCCTGGCGTCGTAGCGCGCTGAGCTAACCACTCCGCCACGGAGGCCGACATCACTGTGACATCGGGGAGGCCCTTGAGGAATTTGTAATTAGGTCAGTGTTTATTTAGCTTTCGAAAAGTAGCTATCATGCCTTGGTGTTTTTGGAGAGTATTAGCATATGCTGAATCTGTTCGAGATGTTACCTCTTATATCTACCTTAATTAAGGTTATATCTGTTGCAAGGCTAACGAGCAATGCTGACAATGGGACTACTCCTGAATTGATTTCAAAATTTTCAGAAAATTCATTAATTTTTTTCTTACTTTGGTTATTGTATTTTATAACGTAAATGTGCCGCATTTACCGGGATTACTTTTTTCTTACAAGTTTTTGAGGAAAAATCTTTATCACTGAATTTATAATTAATTTAAAGTAGTATAGGTATACCGTACTTTCAACAAATAACTTATCTAATCCTAAGTAGAAAAAATACATTTAAATCTTCTTCGTCTCACACTGCAAGAAAGCAAGAAAGAAGTCGTCTAACTCAGATCAGATAAAATTTCCAGAAATGGAGGTAATCAAAAACTGAGTATCGGCGTGTAAGAGGCACCCTGTTTGTCGGACCTATTTTTAAAGGGAAAATGTCCATCTTATACGCCGGAAAATACGTAATTATATATATTAGTTTTGGTAGAACATCAAATCATCCTCGACCTTTAACGATTGTAGATAGATTCATTTTGTCAAATGCTTGTTTACAATCTTTAAAATTTTATCGATGTCAATGATACAGGGTGGCGCAGAGAAACGGCAAAATTTGAATGTGGAATTGGCAACACTGTAGCGCCGGCATTTGTTCGGAAACGATGCGACATAATTGAGGAGGCTTTGCCATTTAGTAATGATGCAGCATTGGAATGGTTCGGAGCGTGCTTTCGCTGTGAAAGCTTCTTATAAGAACGGTGATAGTGTGACTGCAGCGCAAAGGGTATTTCGGCAGCATTACGTACCAGGTAGGACGTCATGCTCGTGTCCCATCGGCTCGTGCGATTACAACATGGGTGCGTAATGTCGAAGAAACCGGTTCAGCGTTGAAGAAAAAGTCCCCAGGTAGAGTTCGAACAGTACGTATGCCAGAGAATATTGAAGCAGTTCGAGTTGCCATTCAGAGGAGCCCTCCCCGCTCCGTTCGAAAACATGCATCAGCCCTACAGTGTAGTCGAAGAAGCGTACAAAGAATATTGAATGAAATGAAGTTCCACCCCTATAAGTTACAGATTGTGCACCAATTACATCCTGAAGACCCTGTGTTGCGTAAGAAGTTTTGCGAATTGGTGTTGGCTAAGGTTAACGAGGACGCCAATTTCATTAACAATTTGTGGATGTCAGATGAAGCCCATTTCCACCTTAGCGGATATGTTAACAAACAGAATTTCTGTTACTGGTTACTGGTGTCAGCTTCACGAGCGTTCATTACATAGCACCAAGGTTACAGCATGGTGTGCAGTGTCAAGTCATGCTGCTTTCGGTCCTTATTTTTTTGAAAGTGAGGAAAGCATTGCAACAACAGTGACATCAGCTCGACATGTTGCTATGCTTGAAACATTCTTTGCACCGATGTTGAACGACGCACATCTTGACTATGACAACATGTGGTTTCAGCAGGACGGAGTCACGTCGCGTACTTCTCGACAGTCGATGGAGGCGATTCGCAAATTGTAAGGCGGATCATTTCACGTAACGGTGACATATCATAGCCTCCGAGATCCCCTGATCTCAGTTTGCGATTTCTTTCTGTGGGGACATCTCAAAAGTAAAGTATACAGCACACGTCCTGCAAACATTGCTGAACTGAAACAGAAGATTGCAGCAGAAATCACTGATATTCCTCGAGACATGATACAGCGGGCACTCCAGAGTTATCACAGCAGACTTTCAGAATGTGTACGGCGAGATGGAACACATATTTCTGATGTAATCTTTAAGAAGTAAAGTGACATGTAAAATGACATGTAAATTAGGGGGGATCGAAAAAAGCTAATTTTTTATGATGCTTTTGGGGTAGAGCGGAAAAGTTGCCTCTATACATAAGTAACTTCTGTTCAAAATTTCACCACCCTAGGATAATGTCTTCTGTTCTGGCAAGGGACGTGAAATTTCAAAAATTTAGTAAAATCGGCAATTTTTTTTAAAATTTTTTTTTCAAATTTCACTGCACTTTGCGGTAGTGTGCAAAAGTTGCACCTATGTATGGTTAATTACAGTGCAAAATTTGGCGCCCCACGGACAATATGTTCTGTTCTGGCAAGGAGCCTGAAATTACCCAAAAATCGACAAATACACTGTTTTTTCATTATACTTTTAGATATAAATATGATTTATTAACAATTATGTTAGCAGCAGATTTTCCAGGTTATCATTAACCACTAATTAATGGTTAATAATTATTAATCTTTTTTTTTGTTACAGGTCGTGAACTGAGCTAGCAGTGAGCAACAAAACCTGGCAAAATCTTCAAAATTTTCAAAGCGAGGAGCATTAGACTGCCCAATTTTCGGATCACCGACAGATTTTGCTGGGATGCTTCCAACAAAAGAGGATGTTATTAAATGCTGCATTTACGAAAGGTGGCGTCTTGGATCTGAAACAACTGGTAACAAGGAACCCGCATTTTCTTACATCGCAGAGCAAGTTTGTGTAAAGCTGCAAATGCTGTATTCTGATGCTTCCATTCCGACAGTTTCAAAGAAACGTGTCCTTGATATGATTCATGCATATCACAAGAAATATATCGATATCAAGGCTGTTTATAAAAGAATAGAGAAAAGCATGGCAACTAAAGCAAGGGTGGAGAAGTTTAAAGAAGAATCATGCTTTCTTTTTTATATAGAAGCTTGTAAGTGCTCCACGTTTACAGACTGCAATTGCCCGAAGGAATCCAAGGTCCCCTTTAAGGAACAGACATTTCTTGCTGATCAGAGAACAAAGCGCCTAATGTGCATTGGATCGCTCGATTTGCAAGAAACCAAAAAGCTCCAAGCACGTGCTGAAAGGAAGACAAAAAAATTCCTTCGTAGTTCTAAATCTACTGCGTCCTGCTCATCGCAGCCTGATGGTGATGAGCTCTCATCAACATCAACGTTATTAGAAGATGATGAGGCAATGGATGAGGATAAGGAACCTGAACCTGATGACTACGACTACAATCCCGGACCGTCGACTTCATCCTCTTCGCAAATGCGAAAGAAACTTTCAAATACCGCCTTAATAAGCCAAAGATTTGGGGTATCGCTTCAAGCCACGGCTGCCATAGCTTCTAGCGTTCTGCACGACGTAGGCCTAGTCTCTGAATCGGATACAGCTTTAGTGATTGATAAGAACAAAATTGCTAGAGAAAGGTATCGAACCATGCAAGAGCTTAAAAGTGAGAGTTCGGACATTGACAATGATCATTTAACAGGTCTTTACTTCGATGGCCGACGTGACAAAACGTTGTCAACAGAAAAGGAGGATGATAAATACTACCAAAGAACAATTGTAGAGGAACACTATTCCTTGGTGAAACAACCAGGATCTAGCTACGTTGGTCATGTTACACCAGCTTCAGGATCAAGTCTGGCCATTGCTGAAAGTATTTACGACTATATCACAGCAGAAGTGCCCGGAGGTTTAAACCATATTCTTGTTCTAGGGTGTGATGGAACTGTCGTAAATACTGGAGTTCACAATGGGGTACTGCGTCGTCTTGAACTGAAGATCGGGAGAGCTGTGCAATGGGCTGTTTGTCAACTACATTTCAACGAATTGCCTCTCCGCCACTTGTTCGAGTCCCTCGATGGTCCCACCTCCGGACCCAATTCCTACACTGGTTGCATTGGAAAATCTTTGAAGGCGTGTGAGCTGCTTCCAGTGGTAACATTTGAGCCAGTTAACTGCACCTTGCCATCAGATGATATATCCACTTTGAGTAAGGACCAGAAGTATCTGAGGAATATTGCTCTCGCCGTTAGCTCAGGCATGTGTCCTCCAGGTCTTGCTAAGCGCGATCCAGGTCCCCTAAACATGTCCCGCTGGTTGACAACAGCCAACAGGATATTAAGACTGTATGTTTCCACCACGGAACCATCAGACAACTTACGTACCATAGTAGAGTTCGTTATCAGGGTGTATGTGCCATCTTGGTTCCGCATCAAAATCCATCATTCAATTAAGGATGGAGCTCGGCATCTTTACCATTTCATTCAGTCATCCAGATACTTGGATCAAGTTAACCGCAACGTCATCGACCCAGTGATTTCTCGGAATGCTTACTTCGCATCTCCAGAAAACATTCTGCTCGCGATGCTGACTGATAAGAGAACACATATATCAGAGCCCTTGGCATTCGAAGAGTCATAAAAGCACGAGAATCATGTGAGACGGTTGGACACGTCGGATTGGAAAGTTAGATATTCCAAAAATAAACTTCGAAGCAAACGACTATATCGAACTAATTGACTGGTCGTCCAGCGAAGTAACTCCACCACCAATACTGAATGATGTGACTACAGAAGATTTGAAAAGTATGCTGAAAGAACCAATACCAATTGACTGGACTTTTACAAAGTTCCCATGCCACACACAAGCTGTGGAAAGAACAGTAAAGTTAGTTACGGAGGCCTCAAAGAAAGTGTGTGGTCATAAAAAACGGGATGGATTTATTCGCTGCACTCTGAAATCGAGAAAGGCCATGCCTGAATTTAGGTGCAAGAGACAGTACAAAACCTAAAGACACATATTTTACATTATTATTACCTACAAAACACACATTTTCGTGCTTTTAATTTTGAATACTTATTTCTTAATTCTTATATCTAATAGTATGCGAGTGTATGACAATTCTGGTTTATGTTTAATAAATGTTAGTTAAATAATGAAAAAACAGTGTATTTGTCGATTTTTGGGTAATTTCAGGCTCCTTGCCAGAACAGAACATATTGTCCGTGGGGCGCCAAATTTTGCACTGTAATTAACCATACATAGATGCAACTTTTGCACACTACCGCAAAGTGCTGTGAAATTTGAAAAAAATTTAAAAAAAAAAATTGCCGATTTTACTAAATTTTTGAAATTTCACGTCCCTTGCCAGAACAGAAGACATTATCCTAGGGTGGTGAAATTTTGAACAGAAGTTACTTATGTATAGAGGCAACTTTTCCGCTCTACCCCAAAAGCATCATAAAAAATTTGCTTTTTTCGATACCCCCTAATGTAAATGTCATAGTTAATGGCATAGTATGTACATGCATATCCATCATTAAATGTATTATTTCCTGTGATTATTCGTGCATTTTACGTCAATTGAAATGTTGCCGTTTCTCTGCGCCACCCTGTATATTCATGACACTTTTCATACATTTGCTTAATTATACTATTATCTATAGTTAATATGTCAGGTCAAAATCCCATTTGAAAATATCCTAGTTTTAATTCTACCACTTTCATGGGTGATACATATTAAAGCAGAAAGTATTTTATCATTATGATAAGTCGTCGCATCGTAATCAATGGGTTCGATACTCGATGAAGGCACGTAGTTGTTCGGATCCCACTTTAAACTGTAGATCCAGTCCCGATTAGCCTTACTGTTCGTAAAGTGAACTTAAAACATCAAATCAATCAATCAGTAATGTTATTACTCTATAATTTTCACAGCATCTGGGGGTCGCCTTTTTAAACTTATACCTTCTAATCATTTTTGGGGTATTTCTCCTATCACCAATATTTTGGTTCACTAAAAATCCCCACTTAAAAATTTACTGGGGGAAGCCAGTTTTATAACAGTAAAGATGAGCGATAAATTTTTACTTGAACTAAACTTCACCAAAGATAATGCCAAAACACACACACGAAAAGAAGAGAAATGTTGATCTGTGTGTCTTTTGCTTGTTCGTTCTGGCTGCATATCTGTACAGTTAATATGTCAGGTCCTGTACTATAACAGCATGGACCCAAAACACAATTCTGTAGGCATGGGGAACATTAAAGAATGCACTACCTATATTAAATTGACTTGATAAGAACTTTTTTTGTATTATGAGAACATTAAAAGATGTACTACAACAATAACATGCAGTACACAACAAAAATAAAACACGAATGTGAGACAAATATAATTATATAACTATCATAGCTCGTTATTAATATAAAACGAAACTTAAAAGGAAAAAAAATAATAAATCCATCTTAGAAATTCTGCAATATTTTTTCTATTTGAAGAAGTTGGGGAAACGTTTCATTTGCTACTTGTATATTAATTCCTTGTATATTAATTGAACTTAAACCATATAAATTAGTTTCACACCCGCGCTGTGTGCCGTACAAATTTGTAACGATTTCGCACACTGACCAGAGCTGTGAATAACAGCATTCCGGAGTTTCTCACTGACGCTAAAAATACTAAATTATCGCAAAGAACGAATAAGAAGCAAAACAGCGATAGTCTAATTGATCAGGCTCTGACATGGCTGACAAATTGAGCTCGTGAATAGCTGAGATCCAGCGATGGACGGACTGCGCGTACAACATCGTGACTATCGCCGTCCTTCAGGAAACATGCAACATTGTTCTGCCTCGACTTATCAATCCGACAATGAAATCTGTCCGGTAGAGATCAATATTTCCCCAACAGACAAGAGTCTCAGCAAATCGAACACGAAACGCTCTACTCAACAGAAAGAGCACATAGCCTGTATCGGTCGCATGTCAAGGACAACTTGCGACATCGATTCCGTACAAGCACAGGCAAGAGGGAATCAAATGGAACAAGTGCTTAAATTGGAGTGAATGCTAGAAGCAAAAGTCTTGTGTCTGTTTTATACCTTTTGCATGGCAACGTCTGCCAGAGAACTTAACAGCAATGCATGCTAGTTAACATCGACGGACCGTACACTCGTGAGAGAGTGGGAACCAAAGAGGGATAGAGAGTTATGCACGTAGAGAGAGAGGGGGGACGTAGAGAAAAAGAGATAGATACGCAGCTACACACAGACACGCAGAGAGACAGGAACAGAGATAGATAGCTCTTTTGGCAGAGCAGAGATTGTGTTCAAATACTATGATGTAACTTGTATGTTTATGTTATGTATTTTGTCTACATCTTTTTTTTAATTTATTTTTTATTCATTTTATTTTATTTTTATGTTGTTGTCTTTTCACAATTTTTGTATCAATTTATTCATACATTTATTACAATTACTTTATCAATAGATTTTGTAACTAAATCATGCAGTTTATTGTACACTGTATTAATACTGTAATAACATAAGAAATGTAAATTTAAATGTAACCGATGACACGGGTTAGGTGGCAGAACAGCCTCAGGCTGAACCTCGCCCACGTAAATAAAGAATTTGAATTTGAATTAGAATTTGAATTTGAATTAGAGACGCAGAGAGAGAGGAACAGAGATAGCTAGACACACAAAGAGAGGGGGGAGAGAAAGAGAGAAATATAGATACAGAGGTAGAAGTAGAAAAAGAGAGATAGATACAGAGTGAGATAGAGTAACAAAGATAGATAGATAAACAGAGAGACAGATAAACAGGGAAGAAGAAAGAGAGTGAGCCAGATAGATACACAGACAGGCAGTGAGGGAGAGGGAGAACATCGACTTCGGAATTATAAATCGTGAAACACCTTACGTTCACGCACATTACGGGTGGACAAACTAACGATAACGTCACTTCTGGCTAATCGCAACGATGAAGATCAACGAGGATGAGATGAAATTGATAAACGGACAAACATCAAGATCGGAACGTGAAACCGGACAATTCGGTAACCTGCTGGCCACCGATCCCCCTTCCAGATTTAAATTTTAACTCTGAGGGTATGTTATATATATTTCCACTATGGAAAACTTTCAATTATACACTTCCTATGAAGGAAGGGGAGACACCTTGAAATTCGGGAGTAAATTAGAGAAATGTGTATAACCTACTAAACCGTATATACCTCTAATAAGTGGTGAGTCACAAATAAAGAGTCGGTAGGGCATCTGACTGTCACTCGGGAGACTCGGGGTTGGTGATCTAAGGTCGGAATTATTCCCCACATGAAGCGGCTCCGAGTCACACCCAGCCTCAAATCAATCGGTACCTTGAGGGCAACCCTAGGGGTAAAGCCGACCGGAGCGTGGTGCTGATCACATCACCTCCAAAATAGCCGAGATCGAGAATGTGTGTGTTCGAGAATGTTCCGGTTTACAAAAATTACGGTCTTGATGATATACGGGTGGGAAATAACCTTTTGCTAGGGGTCCACAGTAAAAAGTAACAACAATTAAGAAATTATGGTAATACCAAATGTTTACTACGACAATTGTGGTTACAAAAACAAAATTAAAAGTTAGTATGTCCGCAGTTTGCTTCTCTCACAGCACGAAGACGATCAGGGTAGGAGCTCAGAAGATTCGCAAACAGTCCGTATTCCATTCCATGTCACGGAGGACTTGTTCCAGATGTGCAAGGAGTGTTGGCCGGGAATAGCGGTCCGGTCCGCGTTCCACTATCATCAAGGACTCAACTGCGTCCTTCAGAATAGCCCCAAAGTGCTCCGCTGCATTCAGGTCCGGTGATGCACCCGGCCATTCAGAACTGCTGAAGAAGTCAATGCCACTTCGCCGAAGAAGATCTTGGTTTTAGCATTTGCCTTGAAGCAAGGTGCCTTGTCGTGAACTAACTTTTAATTATGTTTTTGTAACCACAATTGTCGTAGTAAACATTTGGTATTACCATAATTTCTTAATTGTTGTTACTTTTTCCTGCAGACCCCTAGCAAAAGGTTATTTCCCACCCTGTACATCACGTGAAAGAAATATAATGTACGTACATAATGGAATTTTACGACTTCGTTCAACTCTAATAACCTATTTCACAAATTTTATACCTTTGTACTCAGTAATGGATGTTATATTTTGTATTTGTCGGTTATTTCTGTCAAAGACAGGGAGAAAGCTTTATGATTATTGCGATGTAGTTAGCGAACTGTAAAAAATGTGTTCTTGTGTTACCAGCTTTTAAGGTAATTGGAAATGTAGAACGAAAATCTGTAGACAAGTTGCTAAAGTGAACATTTACTAGTTTATAAAGAATCTGAATAACGAATCGTTTCGTACACTTGCACAGTCAGTCATTGTGATTTCATGTATCCTATTTGCTTTATTTAAATTTATACTCTGTATAAAAGTAGGAGAGCGAGATTTTATATCAACCTGTTCTAAATACCCGAAGTACAAGGGACAATATAAATATGAACTTTTATGTCAACATGGTACGATTTCAATACATGTCCAGGTACAGTTACAAGTAAATTGTCCTTGTTAGGGATGAATTAAATACACGCTGATGTTCCTAAAACTTACACCGTATCCTGAAAAACAACTTGTCTCTTGAATTTTACCATATCTAGCTTGTCTACCGAAAAGGGATATAATTATAAGGATATTCTCATGATAGATCATGAGGTTTATTGTGTTCTCCTGCTTTTTGCTTTGGACTTCTTAATTAAAGTAAGTCGCTTGCATTAATATTCCCATTTTCCGTGTGATTGTAAATCGATTTTCATAGGATTAATTACTGTTAGATCTTTAAGGTTAGTGTTCTTAGCATCCAGGTATTTCGAATAGGTTAGGCTAGTACGTTTGCTGCATTAGTATGTGTACACTTTTTCTCTTTGCTTGATGTAAAATCTTTAATACGAAAAATGGTTCTAAAAGATTGTAACCTTCAACCAAACCAGTCAAACTTATGCAGCCAAATATTTACCGGATTTCTAGAAAATTAAATATGTATTCAAGTTACACACGGGAATTCAGTTCCCAAAGTTGGAAAGTTTATTTAATACCAAATTTCATCCTCAACCTAACTTTTACAAAATTATCTTGCATGCATAAGTTGAATCGTAAGTTTTTAATCCACAGCAATTCAATAGCAATTATATATTAACGATGATAATTCTTTACGAATTTAGAGTAAGTATCAATGTAGGATCAAATTTTATCTCTATGGCATTTTTTGCCCTTGATAATTTGAAAAATAAAGGTACATTATGCAGAAAAGGTTGGATCAACAATATTCACGTATTTTGTAATGCCGTATAACATTTGAAATGTTCATGATGTGAAAGCAACGTTCTGAATGAATAACAAAGGACGATTCAGTTAGAAAAATAAATATTATACTCTTATAATGCACTTTGTTAGATGCTGTAAATTAACTATAGTTGACTAGTCCTGTGACGTCACGGAAGCTTGTGTGACGCCCGTACATAAGTATCTCGGAGGCCCCGGTCAAGCCCCTTACCTTAACTAAAAGCAACACGTGTCTCAGGACTAAACTTTTAACCAGGTTAAAAGCGGTCTGGTGCGGGCACATCCAGCTGCTAACAGTCACTAACACTAATTGCTAAGAGTTCTAAATCTGCCCCCCCTTACCTAACCACACATGCATTATTAGAACTAAGCGGAATTGTAGGTTAGGAATTGTTAGGTTAGGAATTGTTAGGTTAGGAGCGCTAGGTTTAGAGCTGTTAGCAAATAGTTTTAGTGACTGTTAGCACCTGGATGTGACTCCACCAGACCCGTTTAAAAGCTGAGGTAAAGGGACACTCAATATATATAAAAAACACAGAACAACGCAGCCCTACAGAGAACTATACCAAACTGGCCAGACGTCAGAGTCTCGTTATTTGACTCTCTTTGCGCTCACTGTGCAATACCGAGTCGTCTAGTTGGTTGATTTGGAGTCAAGTAATGTATTTGGTGTCTGCATTACCTTCCGGACCGGTGTATGTAGTGTACGGTCACGTGGTGCGTGCTAACTAATCAAATGACCGTTTAAAACAGCAGACAGGCATTTGTTGAATCTTCTGAACTTGAGCACCGCTTTCCGTCTAGTTGGTTGAACGTAATTTCCTTGCACCACTTTTGCACCACGCTGACACTGGATACACCTGCACTGCACCGAGTGTCAAAAAGTGCAGCCAACTAGACGAGGCTTATGACTAAATGAATGCTGTCATGTAGACTGATATACCCTGTTGGCATTCCCTTGCTTGGATATCAAAGTTATTATTTCAAGGATATACGATACTTCTAAAAACCTTGGATATTCGTACTATGTACAGTTAGGAGTAAATTGTCGTTCAAAAATGTGTTGAAATTCCTGCAACCTTCACCCTATCATCTAAAACAATATTGTATCCCTGTTAACTTTGTTGTCTGCCCAATAGGAATAAAATTATTGGAATATCTGGATACTTTTGTCATGATTCTATAATAATGACAGTCTTCTCCTGAAGAATTAATACGGTAGTTACACGAAATCACTTACAAGAATCTTATGTTGATACGTGTTAGTATACGATTAATAAACAACTCTAATTACACTCAGGTTTCCTATTGCATATGCTTAAAACTAATAGTGTAATGAGAACACGTTTGGAAATTATGGCTTCACTATTCATTTTTCTTTGTAGGTTTTAAACACTAGGAAAACATTTGTTATAGTATCGTTGGTTTAAATTTTGAACTGGTTTAAGCGAGAGCTTCTGCTTTCGACTACTAGTAAACAATATGCAGTACGTTAACTATAACTTGAAAAATTGTCAAATAATAGCCTATACTAGGTATTAGTTGCGATTTTATATGTAGTCGTTGTAAGTGCAAGGGCATTCTCAATGATTAGTTTTGCGAAATTCTCTTGTCCGTATAGGGAGGTGAATAGTTTCTTTGAGTTTGAATATGAGAAGCATTTTTGTTTAGATGCCATCTCAGAAATCAACGAACTGTGCTTCATTTCAAAGAGTTCGTTTTATTACAATGAATTGTCAAAAGTCTAAAATTTCTAAATAGGGTATTCCTCGAAAAGTGGTCCTACTCCATGTAAATAACAAAGTAAACCAATCTAAAAATTATTATTGTTTCTAATTGCATTAAGGTTTAAATGTTTGTGAATGCATTTAATTTGCATATTTCACCAAAAGAAACTGCTAGCCTCTGTATGCTTCACAGAAAATGAAGTCAAACCGTGCTACATTTTTAAAGCGTCACACACGTAATACATTTTCATTAATGCTTTTCATGCATTCAGGCTATGCCATTATACTCCTCTTTTTTTTCATTTGTTAGCAGACACCACAAAGTACTTCATAATTTGATTAAATCAGTTTGTTATAAAAAAAAGGTAAAGTTCTCCCCTGTGCATAGCACCACGCCATGAAGGCGTATAGGGGGTGTGGGGGTAACGCTATGAATATTTTAATCCAATCTCATGTCTAGAACTGTACATTTTAGGTGTAAAAGTCACACACATAACACAGGAATGTCCAAATAGTGTTCCACGTAGGATCAATATCCTTCCTTTTAATTTATGTAAAAAAGAAGCTACATAACTTGTAAATTTCGTCTGGTGTATTCTTACTGCAAAACCATTTTGTGCTTTGTGGTGTGAACAATATACAATAAACCATGAGTACAAGCGGAAGAAAGTTAAAGCTGAATTACCCGGTATCAGAGCAGTTATCGTATTGAATTTGGGCTAAATTGTGCAGAAATACTATTCTCAACATGTCGAACGTGACGATTTGATTTCTGACTGGTTCGAAATAAGTAATTGATCACTTACCTGTCAAGGAAATCTATTCTAGGTAGACAAATCTGTTCGGAACTTGACGTGCGTACAATATGTTGCTCAGGTTCTGGCAGAGTTTGCTCAAGTTTGGGAAATAACGGTTGTCGCTTCTTCTTTCCGGACTCGACCATTCAGAAGCACACAGACATAGACAAGCACCTGTCACTCGGATGAGGCCACGTTCATGCAATGATTACGCCAACAGCATAACAGAACTGCGAACCGTTTCATGGTGAATTGCGTGGCATGTAACACGCACACGGCGCAATGGACTTGTTTACCGTGTCGAGCGTTCGATACATAAATAGGTAAAACTTTCAATTTGTAAAACTCCCCATGTGCGAGAGTGCAGTAAAGCTCTGTTACTTCCAGCCACTGAAACCAGATAGAATTTTTAAGACTTAAGGTTAAGTTGACGTTTGGTGTGTGTTCAAATTTATATGTAAACAGGTATACATCATCCATCGAATGGCCTAATATTCATATGCTCTCTCAATGTATTCTATTTTGGCAATTTTACGCCGCTTTTCGTAATCTCTGCGTTAATCGTGATGATAGGGATAATATTGAAATGATGAAGCAGATGAGGTACACAAGCAACCCCGATTTATAAGTGTGTGTTTGTCCCTTACTCAATTGTGTCTAATCATTATTCGCCCTCATAGTGGTAATTATTCGAAAACGATTTGAAATAATCAATATATACCGTGCGTCCATTTCGATCTGCAGCCGAGAGATCGGGAGAAGCGTGGCGGGCGGCACTGACGGAGATGCCGACATTTGCGGCCTGAAATGCCCGCTTATTTTTATGGACATATGCAGACATTTATATAAATATTGCAAAACGAGCACTAACCTGTGTTATAAGAGTATGGTTTTAATTTTAGTAGCTTAGTGACTGTATGTGCCGATGATTTTGACACGCCCACCTCTTGTGAAACACGGCGTAGAGGTTTGTTTGGAGAACGTTCTAACGCTGCACCAATATCATCGAGTTTTGCTTCGGTTAGAATCCGTCGTTTTTGCTTAGGTGTTTTAAAATTTAACGATACAGTTTCTCGTAATTTAAGGACAAGATGTCTAACCGTATCTCTGTGTGGAGTTGAAACGCATGGGAATTTCTGTACAAATTACCTACACACGTCTCGACACGAGTTTGTTTTCACGTAGGTACGTGTCATACATAAAAAAATCTTTGTTCTAACGTGAATCTTGCGGCTGGCATTCCAATCGTCTCACTGACACGTCACACATACACACTACAATAACACAAACAAGTAACTGCAAGTAACCAAGAATAACACTCTTGCGCACAGTACGAAATTAACACGCTCTTGGTTTACATTGCTCGCCACTATATTTATAACTCTGTCTTCATCTAGTCGCGAAGGAACAAAAAACTCGAGCTCGGAGATTTCGGATTGCAAGGAAGCTCACGAACACTATTGGCTTTTAACGGTTTCTTCTACAGCGTAATCTTGATACAGTGTTGCACATTCAAAACCTCCAAACGATCCCCATCGGCACAAAACTCTTTCAAGGATATAAACTTAAGCAGGACGTTACTGGTCAAAACTATGATTAAAATGTTTTATTATCTGTGGCTCTTAACATCGTTTCTAAAGCGTATTTTTTTGTGTATATAAGAGCAGAACTTGGATGAATTACAGAAGAACTTTTGCGTGTTATAACACAGGTTAGTGATCGTTTTGCAATATTTATATAAATGTCTGCATATGTCTATAAAAATAAGCGGGCATTACAGGCCGCAAATGTCGGCATCTCCGTCAGCGCCGCCCGCCACGCTTCTCCCGATCTCTCGGCTGCAGATCGAAATGAACGCACGGTATATATTTTATCCTTAGCAAAGCATGGAAATATTTATTATGTTTGAAACTGTATTGTAACTTCTAATTCTCTATTTATACTTATGGGTTAACCGACACAATTATGAGAATTATGATGTGGCTAAATGGCAATATCAAAAAAAATATATCTTATTTGGGATCTGAATCCCTGACCTCTAGTTTCCAGAAGTAGCGTTCGTAAGAAATTCGTCTTCATATTCTTGAAAATAGTTGAAGCCCATATGACTGAAATTCACGCAAACGTTTTACTTTTTACTGGTTGCTCTCTAAACATCTAATTGTTCGGCAAACCAATCATCAATGCTTTCGTACGAAACAACAACAGCAACAACAACAAAATAAAGAAAGTTGATATAATAAATAATAGATGTGATTGGAACAAATTGACCGAACATAGCAGCGCTAGGGGGTGCTTGAACACCCCTTTCTCTCTTGTCAGCACCACCTTTCGCAACCCGGTTTTCATCTCACTGTTAGTAGGTGAGTGGTCAGTGGCGGCGATTGGGTTCCAATACCCGGGGGGCAAAGTACCAAAACTGGGGGGGAAGACAATATATTTCCCTTTGTAGATAAGGTTTAGCATAGTGCCGGGGCAAAAGTGACGAAAAGTGGTGGGGGCAACTCCCACCCTCGTCCCCCCCCAATCGCCGCCACCGTCAGTAGTAATTATAAATGAAATTATAAATGACCATACATGAAAAGGTTACTATTGCAGACGGTCTCTGTGGTGGAGTAATAGCACAGCACACTACGACGCAGAGATCCCGGGTTCGAATCCCGGCCTGGGCATGGGTGTTCTTTGTGAGTGTCCCTTTATCAATTTCATCATACCATCACTCATCCTCATCGTCGCGTAAGTGACAGAAAAATGAAGTAAAATAAAATAAATCAATCAACCTATTGATCTGTTCCCTTATATTAGGGGGCGATAGGAATGTCCAAAGTGTAATCCTAATCCTGATTATCCTCTGTGTAATGTAACCATCGTCGTTTTTTTAAATGACTATTCAAAAAAAAGGAAATATAAGGCAGTCATCAGCAACTTTTCTTTCAGTTTCATTTAGTTAGTTGTCCATAAATTCGTTATAAAGTTACTTGTATCTTTTTTATTCAACTGTCTTTCTTATATTATCAATATTTTGCTCATATGTAGTATTCACACATAATATTGGGTTGGTGCGAATGAAATGTCCGCTTTGACGTCTGGTGGGAAACTCACCTCAACAACACAACACAGGGATTGACTGGGGTCACAGGTCTAACGTCATAAACTCTGTACACGTCGAGCAAACAGGCTGGAGCACCCAGACAGTCAGGAGGCAGTGTGTTGCTGAACAGGGTCATCTGAAAGTGCACTATGGAGAACACACAATTGTGAGTGATTTGTCTTTACGAATTCAAACTGGGACATTCTGCTCAGCAAGCCGCCAAAAACACTAACAGTGCATTTGGGGCAGGAATGGTAAATGAACGCACCATTCGCCGCTGGTTTGTCAAATTTCGTTTCGGTGACACAGCATTGCAAAATGAACCCAGTGGCCATCGACCAACATCATGTTCGGATGAGCTCCTCAGGAACCCCGTGGAAGCGGACCCTCGGAAAAGTGTTCGTGCCATTGCAGACGAGTTAGGCATGCACCATACCACTGTCGTTTGGCGGCTCCGTGTTATCAGTAAAGTGAAAAAGTTGGACTCATGGGTACCACATGATTTGACACCGGTCAACAAGACTCGCCGTCTGGAGGTGTGCAGTTCTCTGAGTGTAAGGAATAACTGGGATGGTTTCCTGCATCGGATTGTCACTTCAGATGAAAAATGGATCTGCTATGACAATCATAAACGATCAGGACAATCGTTGGATCGTGATCAACGTCCAGGGCGGTTTCCGAAACCACCTCTCCACCCACGGAAGGTGTTGTTGCTGGTATGGTGGTCTATGGTGGGTGTGATCCACCATGTCTTTCGCAGGCGAGGTGAAACCATCAATGCAAATTGTTACAGTGCTGAACTCCATGAAATGCACCACAAACTTCTCCACAAGCATCCAGCAATGGTCCACAGACATGGTGTCCTCATGTTGCATGACAATGCTCGCCCACATGTCGCACAAAGGACGGTGCAGGCTCTCCATGAGTTGCAATATGAAACCCTTCCTCATCCAGCATATTCTCCCGACCTCTCTTCCCTTGACTACCATCACTTCCGGCATCTCGATCACTTCCTAACAGGTAAGACCTTGGCTGATGATCGGGCTGTGCAACATGCCGTTGAGGAGATCTTTGCGTCGCAGACTCCAGACTTCTTTCGCCATGGAATCCAATTGTTGGCTGAGCATTGACAAAAGTGTGTGGCTGCAGGGCGACTATTTTGATTAACCAGGTATAGTAGTTTTGATTTTTTTGGTCTTTGACAATGACGCACTTGGGCCGGACATTTCATTCGCACCAACCCAATATAATATTAACATTACACTTTGAATGTGTAAGGGCAAAAATCGACTTTGTATAGTTATAAAAGATGCAAAACCAATAGTCGTATTGGGTAGCAAGAAATGACGATAAGCTAATGCACTGTGTATAAGCTAATCATATAAATGTTCGCGTTCTTTGGTGATATAACGTCGCACGCTTCATAGTGAACACCAGTCATTTGTTCAGAACTATAGCCGACTGTATAGATAACATATGGCAGGAGTGTATGTCTCCGCTAACTGAAACCTGATTATTGAACAGGTTTCAGTAAAGTATTAATATCTTTCTAAGCACTGTAAATTTAAAAATATGGACTTGATTTATGACTCCAATGTCCGCACATTTTTTTTCCTGGTTGGTAGGCTTTCATTTCTAAACTATAAAAAATATTATCAGTCAAAATATGCCAACATACAGGGTCTGTATTTTAAGTAATGAGAATATTTTTTTTCTGCCGCGACTAGACGTCAGAGCCCGCTGGGACCGGTTGGAGTAGGTAGTGGGGTGTGTGACCTTGAAAACGCTCCAAGCGGCAGTTGCCTGCTGGCGTCCGTTGAGGCATGATCACGCGTGGCGTGGACGTCTGCAAAGTAGTGTGTGCAAGAGCAAAATGCAGCAAATCATGGAACAGCGGTACGCGATCAAATTTTGTGTGCGCCTTGGAAAATCTGGTGCAGCAACGCTGGAAATGATTCGGAAAGCGTACGGCAGTGACAGTTTATCACAAGCGCAAGTGTTTCGGTGGCACAAAATGTTCAAAGAAGGCCAGGAGAGCGTGGAGAACCCCGCGCAGGGCGCTCGTCAACCTCAAGAACCAGAGACAACGAACAACGTGTGCGAGATTTGTCGAACGCGGACAGGCGTGTCAGTGTGCGGTTTATCGCGGATACGCTAGGACTCGATAAAATGGTTGTTCTCAAAATCATCACCAAGGATCTTGGGATGAGAAAAATTTGCACCAAGCTCGTCCCGAAAGTTTTGACGAACGAGCAATTGCACAACCGCTCGGTTCAGACGGGTCAACCGAGTGCGACCAGAAATTTCCGCTGATTGGAAGCTCCATCATGACAATGCGCCATGTCACACGTGCTTCGTGGTTAGAGAGTTCCTGACGAAATCTGGCATCACAACGATTCCTCAGCCTCTCTACAGCCCCAACCTTGCCCCTGCAGATTTTTCCTCTTTCCCAGAGTGAAAACAGCCCTCAAAGGACACCACCACGGAACCCTGGATGCTGTCAAAGCGGCTTGCACGCGTGCTCTGAAGGCTGTTTTAGTTGCTGGCTTACAGGGAGCGTACGACGCGTGGAAAACTCGCCTGCAGAAGTGTGTTGACGCTCAAGGGGCATACTTTGAAGACTACTAAAGATTTGTAGCGATATCTGTAATAAATTTTGTTTTCTGGATTTATTCTCATTACTTAAAATACAGACCCTGTATATATACTGTATTTTCACGAAACTGTACTTTTAATTGGACATGATGAAATTGCATTTTTAGACTGTTTGAAAATTTGAGTGTGTTCAAATTTAAACTTGGCATCACATTGATTATAAATTAATCATAATTGGAAGAAACAATTTCCATCCGTGTGTACCTGTAAGTAATTTTTTAAACGAATATAATATTTTCAAACTCTTGTCATTAATTGTAGTGTTTTTATAACTTTTGTTTCTTAATTATTCGATTATAAATTGAATACTATTTTCTAACCGCACGGGAAGAATTTCAACTTGTTGAATCCCGATATCCTGTAGTAGTAACCTGGTGATTGTTCATGAGTGTAACCTGGCTTCCTGAGCTATGCTAAACGTCATTTTCTTACGGGCGACCTTGCATGCTATTTTCTATCTGCCAAACGTATTCCAGTGGGAATGCACTGGAGCGACGGTCAATATCAGTTGCAGTGTTAACGTCCTAGGAACAACATCGTTGGCCGAAAAAAGCTCTGTTTGTTTCCGTGTTTCCACATGAGAAGGAAGTGCTGCAATGAGCCAAGGTCCTTCGACTGCTATTTCTCGCGCTCATAAGGGGGAGTCTGTTGAGTAGTTGATTAGCGCACTGGATTTATGATGAATCACAGGTCCGTCGTAGGCTCGATCTTGTGTCGCCCCAGTCGAATCTGGTCGTGATCACATTCTAATACAGCACTGCAACATCTGAGCATACATTTATCTGTGCCACATTCTGGAAGAATCTTCAATCGTTTTAGATATCAAATTAATTATTTTGTAATCCCCCTTGGCATTTGAAAAATATTTTTAAAATACATGTAATTTCCAACTTTAATTATTTTATGTAGATATTGTAAAATCCCAAGTTACATGATATAATTATGCAAAACGACATAATAATAACACGTGGCTGTACAGCCCTCGAAGGGCCTTGGCCTATCTCCCGACTGCCAGTCTCCCTCCCACAATCATCCCTAGAGTTGTGGAGATCTTCAACCGGTAATGGGGTGACGTGGGGTTCGCATGTCGAACCCCCAACCGTTATAGGAGATTTCCGAGACCGGGTTACGCTATTCACTCGTAGCTCCCCATTTTCGTTACGATGGTGGGTTGCCACCGGTCCTGTTTCACAGGCCGAGAACCCAGAGACTGAACCCAGGCGGACTCGAACCCATGCCGTCTTGCAGTCGGAGCCCAAAGCACAGCGCCTTAGACCGCGCGGCCACGGAGGACGACATGCAAAATGATGGATTCATGTAAATATTGACAAAGTTACCTTGGTATTTTGTCAACAACTTTCCTGTGTAAAAAAAGGGACCAAATTGTGTACCTTTCGGCCTTCATTATCCAGTCGGCATTGGCCTTGGGCTAGTTCCTCATAAACCTACGCTTTCGAGCTAACAAACCGTTTATTAATATCGGAAGCGATGCCCGTTACTCGGAAGCAGATCTGCATCAATCAACGCGATTCAGGATTGCCAGTGATTTGTTTCATTGAAATTGTTCCAAAGAACAATACATACGACTTTATTGGAAAAAATTTCAGAGGTGACCAGTGACAGGTCCTAGAGGACAGTGAAGGTGCGTGTCAATCTCCATCATCAGTAAAACGAACTTCTATCACCTGAAGACGAGACAAGAGGTGCTCTCTCAAAACAAAATAAGTACAAAAATATATATATTTTTTAAACTAGACAATGGAAAATGCCCAATTAACATACGATGCTAGAAGAATTCAAGCACTGTGGACAATATCGGGCAACAACCATTAGGAAGAAAACTAGGAAAGATTCTGATTAAGGGATATATATAATAGAACCTCTGTAAAGTATGAAGTTCCTGCGGTGCCTTCAAAGACACTTGCATTCCGTTATTTCGGTTACTTGATGTGACCCCCACCCCCATTCACTGTTGATATCAGAAAATGACTGTACTTTAAACATTCCCCTCTGCAGTTCTTCAATTTCACAATTAAATATAAGTAAATAATAACATATATTACGGTTACAAAATACATATGCACTCGTTCCTCAGAGTGGAAATTATATTCATTTGAAAGAAAACTACATAAGAAAGGGAATACATAGCGCCGCTGGAAAATTTGGGAAGAGATTTCACTTTACTTTAATGTTTATTAAACTTCTTTGGCCTATGGTATGTGCCTGTTTCTTTTTTTTAAACATCATTTTAACGAATTGAGAGCGAACTATAGCACTTTAGTACCTATTAAATAGCAGCCACTGCTTAAACTGCAATTTCAAAATCCTGCAGTGGCCTGTAAAACTCTCAACGGCTATCTCCCACCGAATCATCGACCCTAATTTGACTTCCGAAGGAATCGCGTGCTGTCCTCATCATCGTTCAGCGGCTGCAAAACTTTGCTCATAAAACGTTCCCCTAATTTCCGGTATCTAACTGGTAGCGTCACGCGAACCATGCATATTGGTGGTTAATGTTCAATGAATTAGCAAATGACGAGTTTTTTGTTTTGGATCCTAGAGTGCATGAACCCCCCACCACCACCACCACCACACACACACACACACACACCTTCCTATTCTCCTTGTGTGGATATCTTCCCACAGGAACTCGCCAAGATTAAAATTTAGCGTAGTTTCTTGGACCGAAAAGAAGCCCCCCTTTTTTTAAAAAAAAACACAAGTTATTGTCTTTATGCACGTAAGATTATGTAACATGTAAATACAAGGTATCCCATAAGTCCACCATCATAGGGCTTGTTGGGCATCCGACCTAAACCCACGGCCATGAAAAGAAGCGGTTAGGCAGGAAAAAAAATCAGTTTATGTACAATCACTTCTGTATGCTGATGACATAGCATTAATAACATCAACAAAACAGGAACTACAAAATACAGTAATAGAATGGGCCAGCTCAATACAAGATAGAGAAATGATAGTGAACCCAAAGAAGAGTAAAGTAATGCATATATCAAAGCATGGAAATGAAGAGAGATTAGAAATTGGCAAGGAGAACAGCTAGAACAAGTGAAAAAATATGAATATTTGGGAGGAATGATAACAGCCGATGGAAAAGTAGAAGAAGAAATAAATAACAGGGTTCAAAAAGCAAATAAAATATATTACCAAATAAGTAATAGAATAGTAGGAAAAAAGGAGGTACAAGAAAGTACTAAATTAAGGATTTACAAAACCATAATTATACCAACAATGCTCTATGGCATAGAAAGCTTAACGCTCCAAAATAAGCATAAAAGTAGATTAAGAGCAACAGAGATGAAATACCTCAGAAGAGTCGTAGGAAAAACCAGACGAGATAGAATCAGGAACACTAAAATCAGGAAACAGCTACAAGTAGAATCAATTGAAGAGATAATAGAGAGAAGAACACTGGGCTGGTATGGCCATGTCATGAGAATAGGAGAAAAAAGAAAACCGAAACAAGTAATGGAAGCGAGACCAGAAGGAAGGAGAGGAAGAGGAAGACCTCGGATAGAATGGGAGCAATACCTGTCAGAGATGGTTACTAAAAGAGGAAAGGCACTAATGGAAGTTAAGAGAATGGTACAAGCTAGGAAGAGTTTTAGTAGATGGCTGAAGGACCCCGACGCCTAACAGCAGGGAAGAAGAAGTAAGTAATGTTACGTACCCAATAGGACCAAGTAATGTGAATAGTTTGCCAAAGACGAATAGAGATGGCAGCACCAGGCGTGCAAGGTTAAGAATTGGCATAATATATGTGAATAATTTTATATATAAGAACAAAGCAAATTGGAAAGATGAAAAACAATAGAATATATTATAAGAAGACAAAAAATAAATAGGAAAGAAGTAAATTAATATATATATTTTATAAATCAAATCAGTGATCACATGTAAGTTAATATGAAAATTAAGGAAGTCCAAGCACTGATACAAGTTTGTGTCTTTGAACAGATATTGCATCTGTCTGATTGATTTACCATTCCCATAGGGGAAATTTTGTTTACATCAGTGGCGAGCGCGGTTTAACCGTAGCACCTACTTGGATGCGCGTGTAAATCGTTTGCACCAAGTATACACTCTGTTGTACCTAGTTAGTGGTGGCGCGTTCCAACTGCAGCCCCAAGGGAGGATATTAGTATTATTCCCAAAGCTTATAGGAAAAAGTTGGAAAAGGATAAAGGAATTCGTTAAATAGTCAAAACCTAAATAAATTAAAATCCAGAGGGAAGTTCACAGAGAAGATAAGAAGGAAGTCCCGATCCAGAACGTCCATCAAGAAGGAAGTCCAGATCCAGACCGTCCATTGAGAAGGAAGTCCCGATCCAGATCTGCCCATTGCGAAGGAAGAAGATTGAGATGAAAATTGACTGTAAACGAGAAAATTATAGAAGAATGTAGCTTATCATGTAAAATTCTTACTCCATGTATCCTGTGTTTGAATAATATATTCGTTTAAACGTCTCCATTGGAAGGCATCCTGTCTGGTTTCGTTGTCTACAAAGAACCCTACCCTGTAGATAAGATAGCTGAGATTTAAGATTAAGGTTTATGTACCTTTGCACCAAATGAAGGTAGCAGTAAGTAAGTTATCCTGGTACTTGTTCCCCCCAGACAAAAATTCGTGGTTGCGCCTCTGATCAGGATACGCTTCAATCTTGTGTGAAGGTGTCAACTGAGGTGGACGAGGAACCAACAGAAAGATTCAGTGATGATGTCATCCACAGATATGCTGTAGAAAGCCTGGAGGTCTTGGATTGCTGTAAATGTAAATTATTGCATGCTAAATTATTATTTCATTCATTATCAAAACCTCATTATTAAAATGACAGCTAATTAAAACTAATTACACTTACGTGGCTATTAAAAAATATTAGTATTTTTTATCGGTATTGCAAAGGAGAGTCACATGAAACCCTTAATTTGTTTTCGTTTTTTATCTAGTAGATTTCTATATGAAGGGTTTCACAAGTTTGCTGTATTTTAGCACAGACCTATTGCTGATGTACATATATTTTCAGCTTTGAGTTAGTGCCTGTATACTTTAAGAAGAATAAGTCTTTGGGGGTCCACGTGTAGTCACTGCCTTTCCACCCATCTGCCTGCGAAGTGAGGCCCTTGCCGAATTTTTTCATCTATTAGTAAACTTGCTGTTATAGTAAACATGCACAGAGATATTGAATTTTCATTTGCCGAGAAATTTCTATAAATATTAGGCTGACAGAGGGCAAGAATCCACTCCTCTTTACTGGTGCAAATATGTATAGGAGGCGCCATCTTTAAAATAACAAAATTGTCATTTTGAAGGTCACTTGATTAGTGTTGCAGCCTTGAGGTCGTTTTGTAAATAATAGTTGATACCTCATTTAAATTTGAGCTGCATACAGTCTGCCCTACAATTTTTATTCGACTTTTAAGGTTTTCATTTAACTTATGACATTCTCTCCCCCCACCAGCCCCCTGTGACGTCAGATGTCCCCTCCGCTGGGTTCAACATTTCTGCCACCTCCAGGTAGTGGGGTGTTGACAAACGCCGCTCCTTACGACAGCAGCGTTGCGAGAGTGACCTTTCCAAATTGCGTTGCACTCTCTCCCAGGAGCCCTGCCAGCGGAGGGGAACTCCCGAACCACTACAAGGTCGCCATTACGCAACCGTTGGAAATGTCAGAAAGGATAAAAATAAAGTCATACATTGAGACTGGCGATTGATGTTCTGCCAGCGATGTCACCATTCGTCCCTTCAAAGTTAAAATAACTTACCGCAAGATCCGTCTTCGGGCAATAAATATCGGTTTATTGCTTGGTTGTTACAAATGTTGGTTATTTGGTTTCATTGCTCCTGGTGAATGACGGGAAACTCTTGGAGATACGGCGCCCAAATTGTCATCTCTCTCCTTACTTCTTCCGTCCTCCCCTCAGAGGATAATTTGGCAATTGAAAGCAGGCACGTATCTAAAAATAAATTTCGGGGGGTGGGGGGAGCGTGTCGAAACAAAATGTCTCAGGAATAATAATAATGTTTAATTTTAAATTGTCATATCATAATTACAGTGAGTGTAAAAAGTGTTTGGATACTGATGTAGTTACGTTAATAATAGATCCTCTTGGCGTTGTGGATGATGGTAGGTGAGCGGGATAAAAGTGCAATGGTTTTACCTCAAATTCTTTCTTTCTTGGCACAACAACGAAATAAAAATATCAAAACATAATAATCCATGAACAATTATAACAAAAATGCCACAAATTATGGGCACAGAAAGTCTATGGACACTTAGTGAAAAAACATTAAAAAGGACCTCTGTGAAACACGATCAATAAACCTGAACTGACATACACGTACGAGGGGGTGCTGAAAAGTTCGTAGCCCAACCCAGAAGAAGTGCACGTGGAATGATAAAATTTTACAGTTATTGTACATACTCCCCCCGAAGTGCAATACACTTCCTTGCATGGTGCTCCAATTTTTGCAGACCAGTGAAAAAAAATTCTGAAGGTTGTTCCACACACCACTGTTCCGTAGCGCTTATCACCTCCTTATTAGATCCAAAATGGCGTCCTTTCAAGTGTTGTTTGAGTTTGGGAAATAGGAAATAGTCTGATGGAGCTAAATCTGGGGAATAAGGACGATGATCTAGACATTGAAACCCTAGATCATGCAATGTCAGTTGTGTTTGCAGTGCTCGATGGACAGGGGCATTATCCTGCAGGAACAGAATTCCTTTTCTCATGTTTCCGCGGCGTTGCACTTTCAATTTGTCTTTAAATTTTGTGAGTAATGCAGAGTAATACTCTGCATTAAATGTCTGACCCTTGGGCAGGTAGTCTATGAGTACGATTCCATCCTTATCCCAGAAGAATGTTGCAAACACTTTCCCAGCCGACTTCTGCATCTTGAACTTCTTGGGGCAAGGGCAACCTGAGTGCCGCCACTCCATTGACTGTTGTTTCGTTTCAGGATCGTAGTGGTACAACCATGTTTCATCCATGGTTAGTATTCGTGACAGAAATTGGTCGGCATTGCGTTCAAAATTGGCAATGACTTCCCTTGATGTCCTCACTCTTTCACGCTTTTGATCTGCTGACAGATTTTGGGAACCCATTTTGCCGAGAGCTTGCGCATGTCCAAGTCATTATGAATTATGGTACCAACGCGTTCCCGAGAAATGCCCATAATCTCTGCCACACGTTTTGCTGAGATTCTGCGTATTCAAGAATAAGGTCATGAATTTCATCCACGATTTTGTTGACAGTCACTGTTTTTGATCTTCCTGCACGTGGAGCATCATCTGTTGAAAAATCGCCACGTTTAAAATGAGCCACCCACTTCTTCACAACTGCATATGATGGAGGAGAGTCCCGTAGTGTTCCACTGATTTCCTCATGAATTTGCTTTGACGTCTTTCCTTGGTGGAACAAAAAATTGATGACAGCTCTGATCTCGATGTTTGTGATTTTGTGATGTTTTTGGGTTCAAAATATGTGATATTTTCGTTATTATTGTATATAGATGTTTTTTTATATATTTCGTATTTTCCTGTTGTATTATATAAACAAGTATATGAGGTAGAATGATGTGGTTTTCATTCCACTCGCCTACCTGCACCAACAACTCTGAGCGGATCCCCTTTTTACGTACCATCAATGGTGTCCAAACACTTTTTACACTCACTGTATATTAAATTCAATTAACACTAATTAAAATATATAAATCAATTAATTGGCTCAGTCGGTAACGCGTCTGACTACCATGCTAAAGGTCCCGGGTTCGATCCCCGGCTGGTTCAAATCCGGGAACTTTTCTAACGATGGCAGCGGCCCCGGCGCCCACGCAGCGTCGAATAACATGGGTACCTGGGGGAAACCCTGGGGGGGTAAAGGCGGTCAGGGGCGTGATGCTGATCACATCACCCCCACTCACGACCGGATCAAGAAAGTGTGGGGTGTTACCCCCACACCCCCTATATGCCTTCATGGCGTGGTGCTATGCACAGGGGAGCACTTTACCTTTTTTATTAATATTATATTATTATTACATGAATAGGCAAAAAGACGAAATGAGAATAGAGATACCACAGTAGGCTACTTATTAATTATCTAGCTTGCCTGCAGTTAAGATGGGCTATAATTTGTATAAAAACAAGTGCCTTGGCAAATAAATTAATGTCAAATAGACTAATAGAATAATTCAATATGTACTACTGAATAAAAAAAATGATGTTAGATTCAGTTGGCGAAAAGTAAAGTTTTTGATTAATATTTTATACATAAGTCGTAACGTGCATGAATCTTGTTTGGTCCTGTCCTTCAAAGCCGTGTGATCCAAATATAATCCTTGTCTTTCAATAAATTCAGAGGAAACCAATGATTATACAATAAATGCTAAACAATTATACAGGGTAATTCAAAATGAATGGTGCAACTTTACACAATTATTATGACGTTACTATTTATGAGAGAAAATCAGACAAGGCATCAATATAAAGAAAAACTATGGAAGATATACTCACATGACTCACATTATAAAGATTCAACATGGGAACCACCTGTAACGCGTAAAAGGTCCAAACGATAATCAAGTACTTGCTACGGACGAAACGGCAAGTCGTTGTCAACGGTTTCGAAGACACTAACAATTCACAGTTGTAATTTTGGCAAATCTATCGGAAAGATGAAACTTATGTGAAACATATGCATTACTACCGAAACGCATGTGGAAATGCCTTTGCACCATTGTCATTGAATCAGTTCTCGATAGCTCCAACACACAATACGCCTTCTACTGGTCATTAGCCATTTTGCGGCACTGGCGATCCTGGTGGAACATCTGCTAAGCAGAACAACCCCGCTAAGTGGGAATAAAACTTCCAGAGATTTTCTTTATATTGATGCCTTGCCTGATTTTCTATCGTAAGTAGTAACGTCATAATAACTGTGAATTATCCTGTATGTTCATGATGTAATTGAGGACTAAAAGTGGTAAACGTTGTAAGTGCCAAAAGCGAAAGTGTTGGGAAATCGCATCGTTCCGCACATCAGCCCGTAAGAACGTGCACACTAGTGACCTCTTTACACGCCCTTTGAACTACTTAGAGGGCTACCAGCCACATTTCACGTTTACCACATCTTGGCACATTTCACAGTTTAACGTGGAAAACGGTGTTTGAATTATTGTGGCACTTACAGCGTTTACCAAGTTTAGTCTTCAATTTTAGTACTTGGTAAGTCTTTCGGAGGGGGTCAGGACCCCCTGGACTCCCCCTAAATACGTTCTTGATTGAAAGGTCTTTTATCATAAATGCACGTTCTATGTGATGCGAACCAACGCCATTATACGAGAACAATTTTCGCCACGCAAGAGGTAAGATGTATCCAAAGTTAGCCAAAGTTTACAAGCAGTTCATGATGCACTAGAATCTATCAAAATAAAATAGTAACAATTAACGATGAAAATGTTATGTTTGTCAATCATAGTTAGAATCATATTGTGGGTTTCACAACTAAAAGTAATTTAGAATGTATCTGCAAAATTATTTAAAATACTTGGGTGCGTGGGCACCCTTTCGGTGTATGCAGGAAAGATGCACTTATCTAAAACCCTTATCTCAAAATTTAAAAAATGGGTGTAAAAATCCCCTTCAGAAAGGTTAAATATGCAAGTTGTAAAGGGGTCTGCATAGGAGAAACACAACACATTATAAAAGGTAAAATATTGTCTAAAAACTACGTCAGAAATAGTGGAAAAGGCCTGCTCTTCCCAAAAAGCTAAAATCATTGGCTAAAACACTGTCATCGTCTCCCAACATAGCTGACAAATCATTGGAAAGGTTGAAACCCTGTCTGAGGTCATTAAAATCGGCTCGGCGACGATACTTCTAAGAGTTGTAATTTACACTTAAATATGCATTTTACACGTAATATTTGAGGCAACAGTACATTTATTTTCTTGTCTCTTGTAGGATATGAAGCACAGGAAGGGTTGTACCACAGACAAAGGTAATAGGTTAGGTTAGGTTGTACTCTCAGACTGGAGCAACAGGTGTCCAATCCTCTTTTCCCTTCTGCCATCCTCACTGTGTATGGATATGGAGAATAAGCATAAATTTATCGATGGGATAGTCGCCTTTGTTAGGCAGAAGTGAGCATATTTCTTCATTTTCCAACCGAAATACAGGGTGTCTACAAATGATTAAAGCGGTTTCACGATGTTACTTGTGTATTATTGAACATATCGTGAAGTAACTTTACAGTTTTGTAGAGAAACTCAACAAGTTTTGTGACACATTACAAGTGTTCGATATGATCCCCCTTTGAAATTTTGCGAACATCAACTGTACAGTGGTATCCATGAGTATTACCGTGCAAATTGTCCATGACTATTTTCATTAACTTTTCTCTTACATCCTATGTGTTGTTAAGCGATGGATTTTTATGTATGCTGGTGCAGAAGTTGTCAACAGCTTGTTTTGAGTTTTATTTTAATTCTTGAAGTTCTTATTGGGTCAAATAAAGTGCACACACATGGTGATGGACAATTTGTACGGTAATACTCATGGATCCCACCGTACAATCAAGTTCTTCCCAAACGCGATGCAGCATGTCCCTATCAATTCGATCAAAAGTACTGATGATGCGAGCCCGCAGTTCTGATAGATCACTCGATAATGGAGGCACAAGCACTAGATCCTTCACATAGCCCCACACACAAAAAAGTCACCGTGAGGCAATGACAGCAGTTGTTGAACATCATTTCCACAACGACCGACCCATCGGTTTGATACTCTGGTGGTTAAGATTTTGTGGACATCGTAATGGAACTGGGGCGGAGCACAATCCAACTGGTGGATAAAGTTCTCACTAACTGTCTCCAACTGCGACATGAGCCAATATTCTGGCATGTCAAGATACTCGTATTTTGTAATTGTTGTTCGCTGGAGAAGAAGGGGCCCTAAACTATAAATTTTGAGATTGCACAAAAAGCATTGAGTTTCGGAAAGTCACGAATATGCTCAACGGCGCCACAGCGAACAGAAAATTCCCATAACTTGTAATGTGTGACAAAACTTGTTGAGTTTCTCTACCAAACTGTAAAGCTACTTCGTGATACGTTCAATAATACATGTACAGTAACATCATGGAACCGCTTCAATCATTTGTAGACACCCTGTATAGGAACCGCATCCAATGTTTCCAACATGAAAATCACTCCTGTCACGTCATGTAATATTATAGATCTTTCCCTGCCTACAGCCTATGAATATCAGGTAAATAAGTTTATAAAAGCTAATGCTTCAATAAAATTATTATTTCAATTCCACTATAAAGTATGAAAAAGTATACATAACGGAAATATTATGATTATTTTATAATATCCAAAAACATCCTATTTATGTGCATTATTCTGGATAAGTTCTAGCTATGTTTTGGATATCCAGAATAGGATGTGTTTTGGACAACCCATTTTGGACAAGATCTACATATGTTTTGGATATAAAGAATTGGACGTGGTTTGGATATCCCGTTTTAGACAAGATATACATATGTATTAGATATCCAAAATTGGATGTGTTTTGGATATCCAGTTCTGGACAAGATCTGGCGACATATTGGATATTCGGAATTGGATAATGTTTCTAACAGCTAGTTCTACACATGTTTGGGCTATGTATTAGATATCTAGAATTGTTCGAGTTTCAGATATCCAGTTCTGGATCCATGTATATTCAAAATTGGATATCCAGAAATGGATATGTAATGGATATCCGATGGATATCCATAATATCCATGGATCTGATCTGGACGTTGTAGATATCCAATGAATATCCCTTGAAGATTTGTGCTGTATGGATAAGTACAGAAAACGTATGAGTTTACAGTTGTAAATATCGAATAATCTTGATTGAATATTTTCATATCCAAATAAAAAAAAGAAGTGGAAATGGATTAGACATAATCTTCGGAAACCTCCTGGATCCATAGAGAAATTTGCATTAGATTGGAATCCTCATGGAAACCGAAGACCGAAGACGTGGTCGACCTAGGAAAACATGGAAAAAGTCAATTGAAGAAGAAGCCTTCGGAACGGGAAAATCGTCGGATGAAATTAAGAAGTACCAAATAGAACAGATGGAGAAGTTTCACAAATGAGGAGCAACAGCAATTAAGTCAAGTGGATTGAATATTGCAACATAAATTACTGTACTTTTGGTGTAACATTTTCAGTAAAAATTAGGGCTGAGCCGATACCTCTTTGAGCCGATGCCGATACTCTCACCGATTCCCACCGATAGCGATACTTGAAAATTGTAATAATTAAAATTTGTTCAAAATATGATCAATATTGGTGTGTAAATAATCTTCTCCAATTACATGCATCAATTTACCAATAAATGTGCTTTAGAATATTCAAGAATTACATCAGAATATTAAAATAGATGTTATGTAAGCACGGTTTGGTTTGATAGTGAACTAATTCATATATTTTGAAAAAGAAGAAACAGGCTTGGAGCTTGTGGAAATAGTGCCCCAATGAACACACTTATAAAACATTCTGTGATATTCGGAGGCACTCAAAAAAACTATTCAAAAATAAGTATATTCATTATGTAAATAACTTAACATCAGAGTGTATGACTGATCCAAAGAAGTTCTTTTCGTTAGTTAATTCAAGAAACCAGAACCCGCGCGTGCCGATGGAAATTGTGCATAATTCTACCACCGCTGTAGGAGATGAGAGAGCGCAACTTTTTAATGTGTTTTTCATGAAAATTTCTCCTCAGAGACAATTTCTGAACCTCTTCCTACAGTCAAGTCTGTCAGTTCACACACTCTCTATTCGATTAAAACCTCCCCTGAAGAAGTCAAATCTCTCCTCTCCTCTTTGCCGTTGCACCGGTCCTTAGCCCCAGATGGAATTCCGACAATTTTTCTTCGTAAAACTACTGACTCCTTGGCTCACCCTCTGTGCCTCTTACTTAATAACTGTTTTTCTACAGGTGTGTTTCCCGGCTTGTTCAAACGTGCCAATATTGTACCTATCTACAAATCTGGAGACAAAAATTCCACTAATTCGTACAGACCGATCTATCTTTTGTCACCTCTTTCCATTGTCTGTGAGAAAATAATTAAAGACAGGTTGCTAAAGTTTACATCTCCCCTTATAAACACTGCTCAGCATGGTTTCCTTCCAGGCAGCTCTTGCTTGACCAATCTATCGGTATTACTTTCACATGCTACTCAGTCTATCTCAAAAAATTCCCAGCTTGACGTTATATTTGGACATTTCAAAAGCCTTCGATAAAATAAATCATAATCTCCTTCTTCATAAATTACAATCCAGATTTAACATCCATGGGAAATTTCTATCCTTACTACAATACTATCTGAGTGCACGAGAGCAGCGTGTTATCCTTCCTGGCAACTCTTCCAGCTTTATTCCTGTTTTGTCTGGAGTCCCCCCCTCCAGGGGGGCGTCTTAGGCCCACTTTTGTTTCTTCTTTACATGCATGATCTCCCTGACAGACTGTCCTCTCTATCTATAAATATACTTCTGTTTGCCGATGACTGTAAACTCTTCACAGAAATCTCATCAGAACACGATGCTTTAATCTTACAGCAAGCTCTTACAGAACTACTTGTGTGGTGTCGCCAGTGGAAACTTCAATTGAATCCTAAGAAATGCTCCTGCCTCACCATTTCCCTAAGAAGGAACAAACTCGATTCTGCTTACTATCTCGAAACAATCCCATCAAAAAGTTACCTCTCAAAAAAATCTCGGAGTTATCATCGACGAAAAACTAAACTTCAATGAGCACATTACGAACACTACTAAAAGAGCAATGCGTCTTCTCGGTCTTCTGTACAGGTTCACTGAAATCCAAAACCAATCATCAATCAGCATATTTTACAAATTCCTTATCTCCCCCATTCTTGAATACTGCTCTCCTATCTGGACCATGGCTTCAAAAACAAATCTTTCCCGGATTGATTCTGTTCTCAACTTTTCCTCGCCATTGCTCGCCACAGAATACCTTCTCTGAGGCACCTTCACAAAACAGACATTATGTCTGTCTTCAATATCCAATCACCACACACTCGTCGCGAATTAGCAGACATGAAATTCTTGCACAAAATCATGAATGGTAAAATTAAATCCGAATTTCTGCTCAACAAATTTCATCTACGTGTTCCCACACGGCCAACCCGCAACGTTAAGCTCTTCCACAATCCCACCACAAGGCTCTCCCTTCTACAGCGGTCTCTTTTCTACAGGCTTCCTCACGCATATAATAACCTGCCTCCAAATGTGGACATATTCTTGCCAGAATAAAGTTTTAGAAAATTGTTAACGATGTATGTATAATTTTGATTTGTTTTCAGTGCCATCTTGCACTCTATTTTGTTGTTGTTGTTTTTGTTATTTTCCTGCTGTTACTGTTTCAGTGTAAAATGGTCATTCAGTACTGTATCTGAAACTTTAGGTAAAATAAATAAATAAATAAAATACAGTTTTTCTTTCATAATTTGTGGAAATGAAAAGAAAGTTGGAATTTTCCTTGATCTCCAAGATAATTAGACTCCACGAAAATGTCGCGCGATATTTTGTGGACCCCGTGAAAGAGCAATATGCCGGAAAAGTATCGGCTGGTATCGGTAGATGAATTCCCACCGATACTTTCCGATACCGATGCATCTGCATCGGAATCGGCTCAGCCCTGGTAAAAATGGAAAATTGTACGCATTGTAGTTCGTTTGTTTGGCAGTTTTACTTTATCTTCGCGTTCCGTAGAATGACATAAAAATTGTTTTCGTAATTGCGGTTCATGTTCAATTTCGTTCTAGTTTTATTGCCTACGAGGTGCTACAAAAATTTTAGTTAACAGATATTGTTTCTTCAAGACACATTTATGCATGTGCTCACCCATATTACACTTAATAATGCACATTACAGAAATACTATCGTGAATTTGGGTGTGGCATTGTAATCAATCTACTTTCCTTAATGTTCTCTCGTGAAATTTCAAATTCACAGGTAATGTCTATGAACACGCCACCTGTGATCGTACGGACGTTGAACATGAAATCCTGGCTATCGTATTATCTAATATTCAACATTTTTCGCCCAGGTTTTTAACATTTAGTGCAGTCTCGGACGAGTGTTGAAAATTACATAGTGTATAGGCAACAGAGAATGTACTTCACATCCTTCTGAATGTTTTAGTGGGAGGAATTCTAAATGTGTAATTTAGAATCAGCAAATTTCTTCGAAATAAAATGCATTCAGAATAAATCGTTGCTGGGACAGTTGTATAGGAGGACATAATTGGAATAGCTTATTATGATGTACAGCTTCCTGGACTACAGACTTCGTATCATCGAGATAGAATATATACAGTGACGCACATATATATTCAAACAGCTATGAAAATTTCATTTTATGGCATGTTATACTCTATCCCAGGAATCTATGGAGCAGAGACTTGTTTTCGTTCGCTTGCTACAGAGGTAACTGAGACAGAGTGTAGACACATTTCGAATACAAGAACACGAGGAGCTTGTAAACGAAATATTATCTTCAATATTCTGAACGTAAATACAATATGAAGAAATGCAATTTAAAACCAGATAATAAATTTTTTTAAAAAAATAATTAATACTCTGCAAAGCAAAACACATTAAAACTTCTTTGGCTTGATAACTTCCTTCCACTGCCTCACCGGATATTTACACATTCATTCCGTTGTCGTCTTGCAAATCAGCTTTCTTACTTTTTAAAAATCAAATTCTTGCCATAACAGATCAGGAAACTAGAGTATCGTTTTCAGAACCTGATGGCAGATATAGTGCTGTAACTCTTTCAGCAAATACGGTTTGTGCTTGGGATTATTGGCTTGACAGAATTTGAAATTATTTGAAAAATTCCTCTTTTTCCTTAGTCTCTTCTCTACCTCTCCCTATTCTCTTCCTGTTTCTCTTTCCTTTCCTCTTTTTTCTTAGTCTCTTCTCTACCTCTCCCTATTCTCTTCCTGTTTCTCTTTCCTTTCCTCTTTTTTCTTAGTCTCTTCTCTACCTCTCCCTATTCTCTTCCTGTTTCTCTTTCCTTTCCTCTTTTTCCTTAGTCTCTTCTCTACCTCTCCCTACTCTCTTTCTGTTTCTCTTTCCTTTCCTCTTTTTTCTTAGTCTCTTCTCTACCTCTCCCTATTTTCTTTCTGTTTCTCTTTCCTTTCCTCTTTTTTCTTAGTCTCTTCTCTACCTCTCCCTATTCTCTTCCTGTTTCTCTTTCCTTTCCTCTTTTTTCTTAGTCTCTTCTCTACCTCTCCCTATTCTCTTCCTGTTTCTCTTTCCTTTCCTCTTTTTCTTAGTCTCTTCTCTACCTCTCCCTATTTTCTTCCTGTTTCTCTTTCCTTTCCTCTTTTATCTTAGTCTCCTATCTTCCTCTCCCTCTTTTATTCCTCTTTCTCCTTTCTTTCTAACTTTTTCTTAGTCGCCACTGGAAGGCTCGAAAGATTGTCATGCATTGGTGCTATTCCTGTTCGCATCTACATGCAAAAAGGCGTCGAAATTAATCGTCGCAGTACTTATGCATCTCCAAACCCACTAAAATAATCTCCTCAAAGTTTTGTTTCCAAACAAGCGCACATAAAAATAGCCTTATCTTCGCTTTTGTGTGGCTGCGAATGGTTCATTAATGCATTATTCATGCGCCTCCTTCTTGACGTAAACGTGGATGTCGCACACGGCGGGGAGAAGCATCTTGACCAGCCACACAAACACCTTGGCAGCTCTTTTTTCGTTTTATCGACACGCGAGCGCCTCTCTCGTTAAGTTGCCAAGTTTAAACGCGAATCTCGCGGGCTAAGGTATGCGTTACGCAAGAGGATTGCACCGAAACCTGTATCTTCCCAAATGCGTCATAGCAGTGTGTGTGTGCGTGTGTGTGTGTGGCGATTGAAACTATTTCGCCAGCACGTGCTCCATGTTGACTTTTGTTTGGCGATGACTTTCAGCAGCCAAAATTCCAATCGTTTGCAGCTACAAACAGGGGCGTACTGGCCGACAGAGGCTGTGGGTCCCACCATGTCATAATTCATTGGGTGCTCTTGAAAGTGTCGTAACCACAGGGGGCAGAGGGCATTACCCCCAATCTTTAAAATAAATCAATTCTAGGAACGAAGGGGGAGCAAACATTCAAATATAAAACAAGACTAGCAGAATCTAAGAGTAGCAGGGCCTCCCCGGGGTCCCGTGTTCGATTCTCGGTGGAGACACATGGTTCAGTTCTTACTTTAAACTCTAGCTCCAGTTCTGGTTAGCCGTACTGTGCATAAAGTGGACTTAAAACACCAACTCAACTCAACTGAGGATAGCAGGATAAAAGGATACTCGAGATGGAATTAGTTTTCACGTATTTCTTGCATTTTTTCTTGCAGACCTGGGAACCGAATGATCTAAATGGAAAAAAATTGTAAAGGAGAATGCCATGGCGCCCCATGTAATTACACAGGGCCGCATGGGTTCTGTTGTTTTTATAATTTTGGGTGTTTTACATGCATTTTAACTTGCTGATGCTGAAACTGGCATTAGTTTTCTCACATCACGCAGAATTTTTTACAATTCACGATTTTTATATGTGGGTTGTGGTATGCACGTTTCAGTGCAATTGAAGTGATTGTCGCTAGATGTCACTGGTACGTTTCAAAATTATTCAACAAGTAATAAAGACGAACAAGCTTTAAATACAGAGAAGTTTTGTTTTATTTAAATTAATTAATATGTTTCTTGCCTAAATGCTGAAAATAATACTATGTAAAACATTGATATATCATTTGAAATTGATTTTATATGTAACTCTAAAAAGTCCTAATTTGCATGGTGTGGCCATGGCATTCTGTCTCGAGGATTTCTGTCTATGAACACTCGTTTCCTTTGGTGGAAATCATTTCTAAGTATAGATTTTCTATTTAGACATCAAGAGAATATCAAGTCTAGCGTTATTTTCAATTACAATGTTGCTAAAATTGCCGGACAATCTTTTATGACCAGGTCCGGGATTTTGATGGCCTTAAAATATCTGAAAAAATCATCTTTAAAATAACCTAAAAAATGACTTAAAAATTTTGTCTTTATTTCAGAGTATGACAGAACGGCACAGTTCTTATTTCTGTAACGTTAGAACTGAAATTACAAGGTGTCTGTTAATTTTAGTTTGCTTTGTTCCAACAATCGCGTGGCGATAAAATTCTTGTATTCATTGTTACCGACATCAAGGCGATAAATGTCACTTCGTGGCTAAAAATGAGTGAGGGAAATGTCATGCAATTACATTATTTTTTTTGCAATTACGCAAAAAGACAACAAAAAGACGTAAAAAACTAAAAATAACGTAAAACTCAAAAACATGACCAAATACTTAAAAAAATAGAAAATATAACGAAAAATGCACACTAAAATTCATATTTTTATATCCAGAGTTTCGTATTCATTATTTTAACACTTAAGAGCAATGCATACTACATGAGAAATAAAATATGACGTCATCAAAATGCGGGCACTGTTTATGACTCCTCTATAGCAATTTATTTTTGTCGAGTTTAATTCTTAGCTGAATATGATCAATCCACACAATCCAAGTTGCCAGAGAATTTTGTTTGGGTGGACGAGAGAGTTTCAGATTCCTTCCTTCCCTCTCACTTTCTTAATCTGTTTCTCTGTCTCAATCTCTATTTGTCTCCCTTTCTTCGTCTGTTTTCTCTACTTTCTTTGTTTCTCTTTCCTTTCCCATGTTTGATTCTCTCTTCTTGCTCTCACTATTTTTCAATTTTTTCTATACTTTTCTTTCGGTTTCTCTGTTTCTCTTCCTATGTTTATCTCTCTTCCTATGTTTATCTCTCTTCTTCCTCTAATTTTTCTTCCTCCTTCTCGTTCCTTCTCTCTTTTTCTTAGTCTCATCCTCTCTTGTATTTCCTATGTTTGTCTCCATTTTCGTTCTCTATTTATCTTTCCTTCACTTTCACTTTATTATTGTTTCTCTCTCTCTTCTTCTGTTCTCTCTATTTTCTTTGCTTTTCCCTTTACGTCCTCCATTTACCTTCATTTTCTTGACCTGTTCCTGTTTCCTTTCCGAATGCTCTCTTCTTCCTGATTCTCAATATGTTCCTCTTTCTCTCTACTTTTCTTTGTTTCTCTTCCTCTGTTTCTCCTTCCTTTCTCTCTGTTCCTACCTCCGTTTTTCTTCCTCTTTTCTCTCTTTTCATTAGTCTCTTCTCTTTTTCTTCCTGTTTTTATTATCTTTCTTCTGTTTTCATCTGCTCCTGTCTTCTTCTGTTTGTCTCCCTTCTCTTCCTCTGTTTATCTTTGCTTTTCTCTCTTTCTTCGTTTCTTTCTTTCTTTTTCCTGTTTCTTTTTCCGAATCTCCTCTCTTCCTTTCTTTTCTTCCTGTTTCTATTTCCTTCCCTCTCTTTTTTCTTAGTCCAGTGGTTCCCAAAGGCGCCGTGGCTGGATTACAGGGGCGCTGCGAAATCTTTCGATATTTTCACCGAAACGACACTTACTTGTTATTCTACACGCGGCAAATTCAATTAATGATATGACTGTTCGAAATATGTGCTTATTTAGTTTCTGAATTTGAAATGTGTTTTAACCTCAAGCATTGACTCGCAGTGCCAGCCAGCAGGTTTCACGGTTCAACGCTGTGTGCCATGTTGTCATGTTCTGCGCACAGATTTACTCCTCTGAATAAAAATCTGTATAAAATCGGTTTCCCAATGTGAATTGACAATGATAATGCATTTTAATAAAAAACAGATGCAAAGAGCTTCAAAACAAGATCAATTCAATATTCATTAAATTAGGCACACACAGGAGAACTACGTAGAACTTTCAGCGAAAAATGCAGGCTCGACCAGGACTCGAACCCGGGCATTACGTGCCATTGCTCTACCAATGGTGGTATTCCCCTTCATTCACACTTTTCAACTTTTACACTTTTTCAAATTTTTACAGTATTCTCAGTTTGTCACGTTTGGACAAACACAAATACCCATGCCTTACCCGGGACTCGAACCCGGCACCCCTGGCGTTGCAGCGCGCTGTGCTAACCACTCCGCCACGGAGGTCGACAAGCACTGAGCTACCGAGCCGGCCTGGCTTCGTCTGAGTTTTCGCTATCGCTGTTTTACCTGTGTGGAATCGTCTCTGCCAGTACTACCACAACGGGATCTGTTGCCTTTGAAACACAGTAGGTGTCGACGTTGCCTGCTTCCTTCCAGCGTAGACATGTAAGATCTATGTAAGATCAATATTGTATTTATAGGACTACCCAATACTAATAAAAAGTTGCTTCGCAAAATTAAAAAGAACTGTTTTTTGATAAATTTTAAAAATCTAAAAGTTAAGAATTGTGTTTAAACATTTCCCACTTTTCTTTCACTTTTGCCAGTTTTACAAGAGAAAGAAAGTAAATTGTCCTTGCCCCCTCCTTCCCGTGGTATCTAATCGCCACTACTGTATAATCATCATTCATGGTCATCGTTACGATTAGCGAAATGAGGTAGGTAAGCGACGCAAAATTAGAAGAATGTAATATTCTTCTAACTTCAGTATCATTCCTAAATGTTAGCGATTACGCAAAAGCATCGATTGCTTTGTTAAACTTTATTTTTTGGCTCTAATATTTTCAATTGAAAGTAAAGCCAAACCACTAAGTCGTTCCTGAATCATAGTATTCATAATTTTAAATTTAGAAAACGATCTCTCTCCTTTTGCTACTGCGAGAGGAACAGTAAGATGTGCGTATTGTCAATCTCTACGGCGATAGAAGAAATTCAAAAGTTGCTACTGAAGTCAGCTGATCGGCATAGAATTGGGCAACACGCATAACACATTGAAGGAAAGCCAGTATTTCTGGATCTGGTTGTCCCGTTTTATTGCCGGTGACTGTACAGGTTGCATCACAAGGAGATGAGCGAGCTTTTTCACATCATTCATATCATTTATGTTGCGTTTGATAGAGCTTCTGATAACATTTGCGACGGAAATAAAAGGTTTTTGAAATGTTTTTGCAAATTTTTCAGGTCCTTTGCGAAGCTCAGTGTTTATAGATCTTGACAACAAGAGGGTTGCAGTGGCGTGACCATGGAAGAGGTTGGTGGGGGTCATAACCCCCCTTGGACACAGTAATCCTTAAAAAGTGAGAAAATGAGGGCTGAATACTGAAAAAAGTATGTGACCGCGCCACTAAAAGGTATTTCTTTCTAGGTGTCTACAACTGCTTTCATGCGTTTAAACCGAGTGTTCAGTTGTGAGCAAATTGTGTCTATCATCGGGGAAAATATTGATACGTTGACAAAAGTTTTTGGGCAGAGTTCTTCAAAATGCTTCTTTATCTTTTTGATTCTTTTGTCAGAGAATTCACTTGAAATCCTCCTCCTTGGCACAATAGCCTATTTGTCAATTCAACAAGTGATTCAAATGATTACGTGGGAGGAGAGCACGTGAGATCAACGCACAGCAAGATTTCGTGGGACTAGCGCATAGGGTCTCAGGTGTTAGTGGGATTAGTGCTCAGTATGATTATCAATAAGAACCTTCCCTCGCACTTTTCTTTCCAGACTTGGGACTGAACAACGTGTAGATTAATACACGAAGGTGGTTTAAAAGTTCTTCTATCAGCAGCTTCTATTACAGCTTCGTCAACTTTTCAGAACGATCTTCAATCAAACTTACGACAGAGAATTGAGGCCACGAAATAAATCTTCAGTTTCAACATATTTGTCTAAAATTGTTTTTATACGCCTGTCGGTTTCAATATACTGTTTACTTTTCTTGCGACCTGGACTGCCTAGGTCTTTAGCTATAATTTTGGCGCTCATCTCCTCAGCGTCTTCCATCAGTTTCTGAATGAGGAAATAAACATTTGGGTTATGTATTCCCACCATCCTATTTAACTTGTTATTCCAACCTTCCACAGGGTTGTTTGTCCTGCGTCTTTGTCTATAAACATTCGACATGGTTTTCGGCAAAGAAGCATTGTCCAGCCATTGATCTACGAAATAGTCAAGAAACTGCATCAGCATTTCATTCTGGGGAGTGGTCTGCATGATGCATAGCCACGCTTATTCAATTTTTTCAGGTGGTATCAAGGCTAAAGCTGCGCACATACGACATATTTTCCTAATATCTTCATTTTCCTTATATGTTGTGGCTAGACCTATATTTTGTATATGACGCCAAAGGCATTGATTAAAATGGTAATTTCAACCTGATACTGATGCTTGAAGAAACACTTATCTTATTTCTTCTATTACTGTTATCTCAAAGTCTGCTTTAACATGCTGCGGAGTCCAACCACAATGTTTGAGCGCCGTAAACAACTGCATATATGTAGATTTATTTTTATCTTCTAGTAACACATAAACGGCTGGCCAGATGTTTGTTCGGAACTTCCTGCATCAGCATGAATTGAATAAGTTTGCTCAAACTGTTTCGGACAACTTTTGAATGTTCCGTCAAGGTAGAAAGAATCACAAGATGTTAATAATTTCTTGCCACTGTTACTTGCAAACACCAGACATTTCTTTTCGATGTCCACTGTCAGGTCAAGCATAAGGAGATTTCGGAACTACCAATCGGATTTTGGGTTGTTCCCAGACATGGTTTTTACAACTTCCAACTCTGCAACATTCGGAACACACTGATGAGGTTTTCTTTCCAAAAAGTCGTTGTTTAATGTTGTCTTTAGTGATCCCTTGCACTTCGGCCGGCGTTCCTTTACACATCTCCAGTAGATAACATTTTCAGTCTTACGGCCAACACGATACTGATGTCCGTCTAGTAAGAGACAAGGTTTACCCTTGGCACTGGTAATAACTTCCATTGCGCATTCACCTGCAAGGAAAGAAAGAAGAGCATTTGAATGTGCGCTTCATCAACGATCTTTTTCTCTCTGTGCGCAGATCACACTGTGCGCTCCTCCCACGTGCGCTTCTCCCACGACACCATTCAAATGATCCCCGAAGCTGAGTCATTTCTAAGAGAGCGTTCCGTAAGAGATCATATGAAGGCATATAGCGAGATTCGTTTGATTGATTTGCTTTATTTTACTTCGCTTTTCTGCCACTTTTGGCTAATTTGCGAAGATGGAGATGATACGAACACGGAGTGTGGTTATATTCATCTGCTCCAAGACTTTACATTGAACAGTCAATAATAACATGAAACTGAAATATTTAATTTTCTCCTGAAGGCCAATAGCTTCATTTGGCTTCCTGCTTGTTAATATTATATGAGAAATAAACTTTCAAAACATCAAAAAGCCTCTCTTTAAGAACAGACACAACTTCTTATTTTCCAGCCCGTCGTGTTGGATTAAGTGTATTAACAGTTGGGATCGGCTTATTTTTTCAAGATTTTAACTCTGCCATCGCATAATACTAAAAAAATATATATAGAGACATTCTGAACTGTTACAGAAAACGAAAACCGGTTACCTTCTACAGCATTGAGAACCAAATTAAAATATGACTTACGCAATTTTCAAGTGTAAGTTGTTAGGTTCTTTTTTTGTACGTAAACCGATTTCCCAGCCAGCGTTGCAATCCTTACTTAATTGTTTTAAAACCTACATAATTATACCCCGATATCACTCTTTGCTTAGCATAGTGGGAAATCGTGGCATAATTACTGCAGACTTGCAACTGTACGAAACCACCAGCTTTGGGCCTCACACGTTACTGCAATCTGCCTGCAGCGAGCAAGTTACAGTGTTCGGGATTTTCGGGGCCCCTTTGCCTTGAGGGCCCAGAGGCACAGCCCCGGCTGCCCCAGCCTAGTTACGCCCCTGCACTTCACATAATCAGAATCTGCACTTTGAGAAAACTTTTCTAAGGGCATGAAAATGATTTTAAAATGAGTGTAAAATGGTTGTTACGATAAAGTTTGGTTTTAGGAAATTAATCTTCAGCTTTTCTCTGTAGAGGGGAGGGTGGTTACACAGTTCTAAAGAAGTAATGGATTGGAAGATATAAACATGCTTCAGATTAATAATGCAGAGCTTTACGTTCGAAACTTTCAAATGAATTTTTCAGAAATTATGTACTTCCACTATAAAATATTAGTTACATTTTATCGAAGCTCCCCTAAAGTTTGAAAATTGAATTTTTTGTAGAATAAGTTTCAGGAAATGAATTTTACATCGGAATGAGTGAATGAGAAAGCTTCTTGTGAGCTCTTTTTTGACGGAAAAGAGTAGAAAATTTGGACAAAATGTTAACATACTGTAAAATATGATATCAAGTCGTCTAAGTATTCAGCGTTCAAAACTGAACAACTAAATATACCTCTGCCCGATTCTGACAATTTAGGGATATTATCATTCGACATTCTACACGATTGCAGTGAAATATCGGAGTGGGCTTTGCCGATTTTCTACACCTGCCAATAATGGACAAAAGCAAGGATGGTAAAGAGACGATGGAATTTTGTTTTCTTACTTCCATTAAATCATAAAAAATAACTAACTATTTAATAATAAAAGTTCACTTTTCACGTCACTTCTGGTCAAAATTTTCTCCCTATTTTATCTTTCATGCAATTGTCACAAAAGATGTAATTGTGGATTTTCACTACTTCCGAAACAGATAAATTGAAGCTTTTCATATTCCGTCATTACAAGCACAATTCTGATTTTCCTCAATTTGTGCACAAATAAGGCACTAAAAATGCCATACAAATTTAACAAATAAATAATTGCAGATATTTATATGATCCTAAATGGCCAACTTGATATAATGAAACGGAATAGAATGAAACGACAAATACTCCCATCGACGTGTGTCATATTTAGTATTCAGCAGCTAATATCTCCAGTTTTTCTGAGAGAGCTCACCGGTTTTTGTCCTTAACTTTGTCAAGGGATGTTCGGTTGGTTGAGTTGGTGTTTTAAGGCCACTTTATGCACAGTGAGGCTAATCGGGACTAGACCTACAGTTTAAAGTGGGATCCGAACCACTATGTGCCTCCACCGGGTATCGAACCACCCGGGACCCCTTGATTTCAAGGTGACGATCCTACAACTACGCCATCGGAGAGGCCCCTCAAGGGATGTTCGGAAACGTATAGTTAAACCTACGTATAGAGATTATGTTGAAATTAAATATCATACCGATATAAGTTTCGGATTTCTCTCGGTTTCGCCTCGAATTTATGTAACTAAGCAGTTATTGAGAATCGTATTGAAAATGGAATTCGGGCGGATGATTTTGGGTCAAATCTAACATTATTCAGAATAATTATTGATTGACTGGGTAGAACTGTACTCCTCTCGATTTATTATTTTGGTTTTATTATTTGTACTCGTATGTTGTGTAATGTTCTTAATTTATCCTAATATTATTAGAATCAGAAATATAAAGCAGATATCTACCTGATTATTGCCAGATGTTATACAGGGTGATTTCGAACTCCCATTACAAACTTAGGGGGGTGAATCTAGAAGGAAAAACAAGCCGAAAGTGCCATGTGGCAAAATTACGAAAACGGCACTGTGTGGCTGCCAGAGCCGTGAGAAAATCGGTTCACACCTCTTTCAAAGAGCAATAACGTCTGAACCACGAAAGATACGAAGATCGGCTCTGGCGGAAGTGGAGGAAGTCGTATCCAAACAATATCAGGGCGTTGAAATTGCGGCGCTTTTCGTAATGCGCAAGGGGAATCCCCAAAGGAAATGGGCAATCCACACTGCATGTGAGCGGAAACTCGCGCAAAATGGAGAAACACGACGAGGGAACATGCTGTCACAGGACGGTCGAAAAGTGACACATGGAGGGAGTCCCCAGAGGAGCGCATGAAGGGCGACAAATGGAACATGCTTGGACAGTGACTGTCGCGCATCCCAGATGGTACGCAAAACGGAGTGATGGATGTACACGTGCATGCTACGTGGAACGCAACGTGCAATTACAATTGCGATATGAACCACTACGTGCCCCCTCCCACCGGGAATTCGTTGAACCCGGGACCTCGGGAGTACTGTACAAGGTCAGCCGTAAGTCGGCTCTCTGAGGAGCAGCACCAAATACGTATCCACGTGCCCCACGAATGCTGGGACACGTTCGTATTGTTCTGTACTACATTACTGCAGAGCGTGTAGAGGTATCCCATGCGAGTCCGACGTTAGTCATTAACGTTCTCACGTGAAGGACATGGAACGGGAGCGACCAACCCGTACTTACTGACGTTCCTTCCCGTTCGTAGCCTCTGTGATGCATTAAGGTGTGCGCTGACGTCATACTAGGAGTCACTCGCTATCCCTGGTCGAAGTTGACCCTTGCGCCCTCTGGGTATTGCAAGACTGTGTGGAGAGAGCGCTGGACGTGACACATTGGTTGAGTACGTACACACGACGTATCTTCTGGGAACATTACGACGTTGTGGGTGTGTGTGGACGTGAAAACTCCCACGATGGTGCAATACAGTTTCGAGGAGTATGCAGACATGATGCTCATTTACGGGGAAGCGAGATGCAATGGAAGGGCTGCCCGTGCGATGTACCAGGAACGTTTCCCGGAACGTGTGACGCCATCACACACCATATTCGAAAAAGTGAACCGTCGTCTTCTTGAATCTGGAACATTTGTTGTGAGTAGAGTGGACACAGGTGCCCCAAGGACGAGGCGCACGCCTGCGGTGGAGGAGGCAATTCTTCATGCTGTGCACGAAGACCCTGGTACGAGTACCCGAATCGTAGCGCGGGATGTTGGTGTATCTCAGTCTGTAGTGTGGAATGTCCTTCATGATCAACAACTGCACCCATATCACCCCCAGAAGGTGCACGCCATGGGTCCCACAGATTTTGAACCACGTGTTCACTTCTGCACATGGTTTGTGCGTCGTTGCGTGAATACGCCTCAGTTTCCACAGTTGGTGCTCTTCACGGATGAGGCGAAATTCACCAGAGAGGGTGTTTTTAATTCCCGCAACAGCCATGTGTGGGATGAAGAGAACCCATTCGCAACGAAAGCTCGTGGGTTCCAGCAGCGAATGGGCATCAACGTCTGGGCAGGAATACTGGCCGGTCGTTTAATTGGCCCATACGTACTTCCCACCAATGTCACAGGTCGTACTTATCTGATTTTTCTCCAAGAGACATTGCCCGAGATGTTGGAAAATGTGCCATTGGCCATTAGGCAAAACATGTGGTTCCAACATGATGGGGCGCGACCCCACTTTGCACGGGACGTACGGGACCATCTGACCCACAGATATGACAGGCAATGGATAGGGCGTGCCGGGCAAGTGCCGTGGCCCCCACGATCTCCCGACTTAACGCCCCTGGACTTTTTTCTATGGGGGCGCATGAAGAGTCTCATTTATGAAACCCCCATCGAGTCTGAGCATGACCTGGTTGCTAGGATTGTGGCAGCAGCGGACTTCATTCGAGAGAATCCACTGGTCTTCAATCGTCTGTATGAGAACATTCTTCGAAGGTACAATGTGTGCATCGATGTTGGTGGTCGTCATATTGAGCCCCTGTTGTGAGTTTCCGTTCTGCACACGCCAAAGGATGTTTTCATACTGTCCTTCGCAGTGCTTACGTGCTGCATTCCGAGTTCATCGTCGTTCCTTCATACCATCGGTAATGAACAGAAACATCAAGCAGCAATGATTCAAGATTTAGCACAAGTTGCCTATTTTTCAGGACAAAGGGTCAATATCTGTGTTACTGATTTTTATCTGTTTGTGCTACTCTCTGTTTTCCTTCCGCCAAAGTGATACTGTACATTCCAATGTGAAACCCTTCATACGTACGTGCCATTTTTTTTTTTTTTTTTTTTTTTTTTTTTTTTTTTTTTTTTTTTTGGCTGTGCCTTTTAGGGAGGTGTCCCTGCATTCGTGGGGCACGTGGATATTTGGTGCTGCTCCTCAGAGAGCCGACTTCCGGCTGACCTTGTACTCTCGAGGTCCCGGGTTCAACGAATTCCCGGTGGGAGGGGGCACGTAGTGGTTCATATCGCAATTGTAATTGCACGTTGCGTTCCACGTAGCATGCACGTGTACATCCATCACTCCGTTTTGCGTACCATCTGGGATGCGCGACAGTCACTGTCCAAGCATGTTCCATTTGTCGCCCTTCATGCGCTCCTCTGGGGACTCCCTCCATGTGTCACTTTTCGACCGTCCTGTGACAGCATGTTCCCTCGTCATGTTTCTCCATTTTGCGCGAGTTTCCGCTCACATGCAGTGGGGATTGCCCATTTCCTTTGGGGATTCCCCTTGCGCATTACGAAAAGCGCCGCAATTTCAACGCCCTGATATTGTTTGGATACGACTTCCTCCACTTCCGCCAGAGCCGATCTTCGTATCTTTCGTGGTTCAGACCAGGGAGTCGTAACGTACCCAATTTGCGTTACACGGTACGTTCCATTTTGTAGGAGGAAAAGTATGGTTCCACTGCTGGTACCCATGTAACGTAACGAAATGCAATATGTTATAGACTGACGTTACAAGGAACGTAACAAAATGTATTGTGGTAGATATTAACGTTATAAAGGAACGGAACGAAATGAGCACATTGGAACATAACGTAATATGCAATATGGTATATACTACCGTTACAAGTTACAAGGAACGTAGTAACGAAATGCAATATGGTATATACTAGCGTTACAAAAAAACGTAACGAAATGCAACATGGTAGTAAATAACGGTATACATAGGAACGTAATGAATGCAATCCTCCGTAACGGAATGAAGTGAAAGGCAATATGGTTAATTAACGTTACATAGGAATGTAACAAAATGTAAACCACTGTAGCGGAACGGAACAAAATGCAGTTGGGTACATACCATCTACATAAGGAACGTAAATAAATTCAGTATGGTAGATGTTAACGTTACAAGGAAAGAACAATTCACAAATGTTAGCTAGTAACGTTATAGGCGCGTGACGAATATAATCTATTTAACATCACGGAAGAAAAAGGAATAGCCAAAATCTCTTACCTTTCATTGGAACATTGCGAAAAATAACTCAGTATATCGTATGGGATTAATGTGAAATAGCCGTGAAAAATATGGTTGTTTGTAAAAAAATGAATTTCAACCAGGGTTGTTAAAGGGTCAGGAATTTTAAATCAATTCAATTCCGGTTCAGCAGGGAATATTAGCAAGCATAAATGGATCTGGACCGTAAAGAGCCTTTTTATGTATTTCAGATCGTTCCAGGGACCTTTTCTCCTGATCAATTGAAATACGGCAAAGGGACCTTCTTTCCGGATCAATTAAAAGACGGTCTAAGTTCCATATTGAAATGAAAGAATACGCAACTTGGACCGAATTTAAACTGTGCGATAAAAAAGTTTCCAGTCTTGTTGCGGAACCCAATAGAACCCATTAGAATTTATGGGTTCGTGGACGTTTAACAACCCTGATTTGATATTAAATTACATTTTTGGCTCGAAACTGAATAAAGCTTCCAACTAGTGTAGAAAGGAGTAGCAATAGGCGTGCGCACGGGGTGCAAGGGGAGGGGTAAAATGCCCCCCTCGTCATGGACATCAGAGAAATATGCCATATGCAATTGCATATTAACCCGATAATAGTGTTGCCCCTCAAGAAACACCACTTGAATTCGAAATTATCGCATTCCTGCATCCCCATTATAATAATTAATGTAAATTAGTATGACAAATCAAATTATACGTGTGAAATATATACTTTTAGCTGACATTCGTTTTCTAAAGGGGAGAGGTGGCCATCCTCGCCCCCCTTCCAGATTTCCATGCCCTTATATTATTATACTTTATTCCAGAAATTTAGGGTAGAGGAATCATATCGCCGGTTATTAAACGATATTATGCTCTTGAAGAAAATGAAGTATTTTGAAGCCGATGAAAGTTCACAAAGGAACAACGGCGGAAGAAGGTGTTGTGGCACAACCACAGGGGGCAGGGTAGATTAGCCCTCAAACTTGTACAGAAATCAATTCTAGGAGGTAAGGAAGGCAAACATTGGACTATAGAAAGAAAGGTTGCAGAATCTAAGAGTAGCAAGACAAAAGGATACTCAAGATGGATTTAGTTTTCACGTCTTTCGTGCACTATTTCTACTATTTCCAGACGGCAAGAGCACCTGCAAGGGGGCACAGAGGGGCAATTGCCCCCTCTCGATTTCTATCTTTATACCAATTTTAAAAAAAGTTATATAAACTTGGACAGTTGCTGCTGATTACGGTGTAAGTTTTGTCCGTGTAAGGTAATAAATAGATTTATTATTAATTTTTGAAGCCGCACCGTTCATTTATAAACACACTGTATATGAGTCATTGTGAATTCGAGTCAATTTAAACATTTTGCGTTGTTGCGAGATTATCTATTAGGATACAATTTGGACATAAACAATCTAAGTAGAAAAAGTGCATCTTGTATATCAAAATTGCCATGTCCATCTGATCTCCGAAAGTAGTGTTTAGCACGTCATTTTTCAAGTATATGATTGATTGATTTGGTGTTTTGAGTCCACTTTATGCACAGTAAGGCCAATCGGGACTGAACCTTCAGTTTGAAGTGGAATCCGAACCACTTGTGCCTCCACCGGGTATCGAACCCGGGACCCCTTGATTACTAGGCGACGACGCAACCACTGCGCCATCGGGGAGGCCATTTCAAGTATAGTCCATGATTGTATCTAGTATATGAATGAGATTTGTCCCTCCTCTCAAACAATTCGTGGCTTGTCCCCACCGAACGAAGTGTGTCACTTATAAATTAAGTTTCCGAAAGCAGGCATTATGCATGAACAGAACAAAAAATACTCCTGAGAAATTACAAACATTATAAGCCAGTTCGTGACCGGGAGTTATTGACGGTCTCCCCCCCCCCAACCTATCCACTTTAGGTCCCGGGTTCGAGTCCTGGTCTGTAAATATCTTTTTAGGTGTCTCTTCATCAATTTCATCTATTTATCATCCATCTTCATAGTTTCGATTAATTATAAAAGTGACAAAAGCAAAGCAAAATAAGAACAAATAAAAATAATTGCAAAATGACTACAATGTCAGAACTACATTTGAAAAATAAAATGCGAGCAGAAGATTCATTTTCAAACAGGTATTTGGGTAGAATTGTGTAGACAGACAGCATGCTCCCGAAAGTTGCCAATCCACGTGTAGCATGACCTTCGATACTGGGGTTGCGCTTTTTCAGGAAAGTTTTCTCGACCCTCCTCAGGCGTCTTATCAAGAATGCCTCAGTGTTCGTAGCATTGCCAACTTATTTTCCGTCGGAAAAAGTATTTTTCCTCCTATTTAATCTGCGGTTGGCTCTACAATACATACAACAACTGAATTACGGCGAAGTAGGTTAGAAACCCTGCGTGCTCAACAGCAGCTTCGATAAGGCACCTGATTGTTTCGAGCTGAACCAGGAAATGGGCGATCTTTATTCCCCAAGGCCATTCCGTAAAACTAATGCCACAAGAAGTTTTCTGTGTGGATTTGAGAGCATGAAATTGTAGGCTGATGATAGTACTAGAAGACGTCAAGTGGATTTTTTTTCTGTTTCGTTATGTTATATAGCTTTCCTACCTATATAGTTTGAATAACTAATCAATCATTTGATGAGTAGACAAACACGAAGAAGCCGATCCCGTGGCAAATTAGTTAGCGTAATACACTGCGAAGTCTAATGTCGGATTAGAAAATATGGATGGGTCATTTGTCTTTATACCACTTCCATCACCTATCACATCCTTTATCATCGCGATTAACCGAAAGTGGTAGACGCGAAATAAAAATAGAACCTTTGCATGAATGTCCGAAAAAAAGGCAAGGGCACGAACCACCTGGAAAAGGAAAGTCAACCAAAAATTATATATATCGCGCAATTGCATTTTAGCTATAATAATATATGTTAATTATTGCATGAACATGCTTGAGGGGAGGGTGGGGGAACACAATTTTTATCCCGAAATTTTGGAATTTTGAGAGTTAGCCCCCTCCCCCTCGCCACATATTTGCAAAAATTTCATATAGTCTGAATCTCTGGTTCATTCCGCGTACAACGGTATATCACTCATCTCTCTAGGACAATTAGCTTCCGATCTACACTTATTTAATTGAAACTCTGCATTTTGCTCAAAATCGGCTCGGTACCCAGAGGCTTACTTGTGAAAAAGGTCTTGGGCGTCAAAAGGTTAAAACAAGACAAACTTTCATTCTAACCTCAGTCAATTGTGGGAGCTGCTTAGAAGTAGTAGTGTTGCTGGTATGGTGGACTTCGGTTCTTACTTTTGCTTTTAACAGATAGATACATTTTGAATAATAGTGAAATCAAAGTAATCGATTATTCTACCGAATGACAAAGTTATAATGGAATTGTGTTATCTCCATTACAGAACAACTACCTAATCTCATTCAATTCCAGTGTTCTATCTGGTAGATAGATATATCAACCTTTGCAATGATGTAAACTTTCAGTGCAATGGCGACAAAAGTCCAAGAACTATAATGTCAAACTTTAAAGGTTTCCTGACAAAATAAAAAAGGGACAGATCATTTACATTCTCAATGGACATGTTGAAAAAAAGACTAATATTCATTTTTTAAAATTTCTTTTTTTAGCGTAGGTAAAAGGAAGTCACTTGAATAAAGTGGGAATATAATCAAAATGTCCATCAGGTATTCATTGATTTCAAAAAAGCATATGATTCGGTCAAAAGAGATAAATTATATAATATATTAGTCGAATTTGGAATACCTAAGAAGCTTGTTAATATGATACAAGTATGCACCAGTGAAACAGAAAGTAAAATTCGTGTGGGTATTTATGTGTCTGACAAATTTACAATTCATGATGGGTTAAAACAAGGAGATGCATTATATCCATTGCTCTTTAATTTTGCCTTAGAATATGCTGTCAGGAAGGTAACAGAAACTAACGAAGGACTAAAATTAAATGGTGTGACTCAGTTGTTAGCATATGCAGATGATGTAGACTTATTAGGGGATGATATAAATACAATTAAGAATAATGCTAAAATACTTTTCAAAACTGCTAAAGACATAGGTTTGGAAGTTAACAAAGAGAAAACTAAATATATGCTTACAGGCCGAAACCAAGTGTTAGGTAATAATCAAAATATAATTATTGATAACAACTCGTTTGAACCAGTTTCCAAATTCAAATACTTAGGAGTAATATTAACCAATGAAAATTATATTAAAGAGGAAATAAAGAGTAGGCTTAATTCAGGAAATGCAAGTTACTTCTCTCTTCATAAACTTTTGTCTTCTAGTTTAATAACTAAGAAACTAAAAGTTAAAATATACAAAACAGTAATTTTGTATGTAGTGCTCGTATTAAATGGGTGTGAAACTTGGTCCCTTACATTGAAAGAGGAACATAAATTGAGAGTATTTGAAAATAAGGTTCTTAGGAAAATATTTGGACCTAAAAGGGATGAGGAGACAGGTGAGTGGAGAAGGTTACATAATTTAGAACTACATAATTTGTATTCATGTCCAGATGTTATTAGAATAATTAAATCAAGAAGACTTAGGTGGGCAGGCCATGTGGCACGAATGGGAGAGGAAAGAGGAGTTTACAGGATTCTTGTTGGGAAACCTGATGGTAGGAGACCTGTAGGAAGGCCAAGACGAAGATGGAGGGACAACGTTGACATGGACCTAAAGGAAATCGGTAGGGATGGAAAAGAGTATATAGATCTTGCTCAATATAGGGACAGATGGAAGGCCTGTGTTGCTGCAGCCATGAACCTTCGGGTTTAAGAAAGCTAGAGAGTTAGTTAGTTAGTTTAAAAGGAAGTAGCTATAAATGAGTAAATAAAAAATATTACGTGGCAGAGTGGTTAGCACAGCGCACTACGACGCCAGGGGTCCCGGTTTCGAATCCCGATCTGCACATGAGTGTTCTCTGTGAGTGTCCCTTCGTCAGTTTCAGCATTCGTCGCTCATGCTCATCTTCGCTTTCTGAACCGCCAGGTGTACAGCACCTGGCGCAGCGTTTCGCGTCCGAATTCCAGGAACAGGCAACTTACGGTTACCTGACCAAGTAGCGTTTCGTCCGAGGGCTACCATCCTAATAGTGTTTAATGAAGCAAACTCTTGCTAACACTCTTAAATGCTCCATCGAAGAAAAAATATATTTTTTTGTTTTAATATTTCTTTCCCTCTGGAAATTGCAAATCTCACCTTCGTAGTTGACAGATAGTAAGAAAGTGTTGCCATCAGCCATGACTAAAATTTCTAGATCCAAGTTCACTTCCTCTCGACGATTTGTTTTGATTTGATTTGTTGTTTTAAGTCCACTTTATGCACATTAAGGCTAATAGGGATTGGACCTACAGTTTAAAGTGGGATCCGAACCACTTGTGCGTCCACCGGGTATCGAACCCGGGACCTCTCTCTCGACAATTTGTCTTGAGTCTGCACTCCGCTGTCTATGCAATGTAGTTTTAAAAGTTGTAAACCGAGGTATACTAGTCACCAATTCCATCGCTGCCAGTGGTTAGTCAAGGTGTGACTCATCATCAGCCAGGATCGAACAAAACGCAACTCATTAAACCGTCGCAGACGAACTGTAGCATTTTTCTAGAAATTTCGCTTTCGGACGAAACGCTACTGAACCGTACAGCAGTCCCAATGCCTACTCCAAGTTGCACAGCTGCTTTCGGAGCTCTTGGTTTGGAAAGGGGGTCGGGATGAGGAAAGGGTCTTGATTTTTTATACTGAAGCTCCTTCATTTCATTCTCCTATTTCTCTTGGTTGAATTTTCTGAGATACGGAATCTACCTCATTTTGCTTGTCATTACGTTTTATTGCATCACCCACGGTACGCTTACATATACTACTTAACATTTTCAATTTCCCTGTACCCTTTGGTTAGGTACGGTAAAAATAAATAGCTGCCATTCGTCAAATGTTGTATTTTTGTTTTTGTTACCCATTTTTCTCGTACTTCAGTCAGGGAGCAATGCAGCTACTGGTAACAAATGTAGTCAGGAAGTAGCATCAATTGTTCCTTCCCCGCACTGTAGTTGACCAGTAAAAAAAAACGATGTAAAGCCTCGTTTCTATTACCACAAATTTGCCGCGCAACATGACGCGCGGCATGCGACGCTGCATGTGCCAAGCATTTGTTGAAATGGAAATTGTCTGCAACATGCCGCGGCGCAAGTGCCGGGGACAAAATTGCCCCAACAATTAAGACGCACAACATGCGCCGCGGACAATGGAAACAGCCTGCAGCAAGTTCCTGGGGCATGCGCACTAGAGTAGAAACAGACGACGCGACTACAATCTGTGGTCCAACAAGATTTAATAACAATGCAAAATCACTTACAGTCATTCTTACAAAGTTTTCGTATCCACTTTGAAGACGTAAGTCTCTCATCAACGAGTTATATGCTCCTTCCGAATTTCTTTTCGCTAGAAAACTTCTAATCCACCATCTAGGTCGTTTTCGCCTCTTATTTTTACAAGTTCATGGTACGCGCCTGCCATAACCACAAAACCCGCCATAGTTGTATTGTTCATCTTTACACAAGTTAAATCACTACCAAATTATTACAATACAAGAGAAGAAACACTGACTACTCTAAAGCACAATGGAACAACGCTACACTCAAGTCCTGCACTCCGGTGCTGTTGTAGGCGTATTTTGCAGAAGTAGTTTTGAATTGGAAACAGTGCACTGAATGACGCGCAACATGCGCCTGCACATGTTGCGCGTCATGGGTCTGGAACTTGTCAGAATGGAAACGTAGCTTAACAGAAACAGAAGGCTTTCACGATTTGTCTGAATATTAAAGTGATCTCTTTTTTCACACCCAAACATAAATAACTATTTTCAAATATTTAAACGTAACAGGGGTGTAAGGGGTGACCTTCCACGTATTACATCCAATCCTCAACTTCATTCCACGTAGTACGCCCTGGACTGCTCTTTCCAGACTAACGAGACTCTGGCGACTGGCCCTATGGCCAGTATAATTCTGTGTGTTCTCCTGCTTTCTGTCATATGCGCTGAGTGCCTCTTTACAGCCTCAGCTTTTAACCTAAGTCAGAATATTTTAATATTTCAGTTATGCGACATTACAGTTATGTTATTTGTTATGGTAAGGGGCTGCACCCCGTATAACGTGGCGGGTGCAAAATAGCCTAAGTGCTGACGCACCCAAATTTTTTTAAAAAAAGTTACATATAACTTTAAGAAATGCGTATAAATATTTCACCATCGTTTATATTTATGTACATGTTGTTAATTTTCAAATATTGTGAAGGAATGCAGCAAGATGCTACGTATTTGATTACTAATGTGAGCCACTGTATATGTTATGTTTTTATTTCATGAACAATGTATGGTCAAACATTATTTTGCAGAGCTCCGTGGCGGAGTGGTTAGCACAGTGCAATACGACGCCACAGGTTCCGAGTTCGGATCACAGCCTGTGCATTATTTTCTTTGTGATGTCCTTTCATCAATTTTGCCATTTCATCACCCATCCTCGTCTTCGCGATTAGCCAAAACTGGCATAAAACCAAATTTAAATATAACAAATCAAAATCAAACATTACTTGGCATGACAAGAATGGATAGGTTATTTTGAAGCTGCTGTTATTAAAAGCAAATTGTATGTAGCTTTCCTAGACAGAAGTTTCACACAGAGAAACTGATTGATTGGATAACGGCTGCGGATTCCTACTCGAGCAGAAAATATATATATTTCCATTTATTACTTACAACAATAGCAGACTGATTTCCTGCTAAATCAAAGAAAACTTGCATTCACAGTTACAAATTGACGTGTTGAATGAACTTAACTACAGATTTCTCTCACTCCAATTCTGATTAATCGAACAGCACACCACAACGTGGGTCATTATATATTTCCAGCTTACTCTCGAGTTCCTCAACTAAAAATAAATTGACTGCGAGACAAAAACTCCTCTCCGATAACACATTATATGCAGATTGTACGTAAGTTGAAATTCCATCATAATAATAATTTGAATTCTTCAAGTAGTAGCTACAAATATAATTTTTCATACATATTTTCTTAGCAAAATATGAAGTTCCTCACTTCACAAGGATAACATATACACAGTATTTCACAAGAGTTTTTAGTTCGAGCTAGTCGTAGGCCTAATATGAATATAAACGTCACTTCATTACTTAGTTAAAAAAAAAAGTGCCAGGCAATCAGAATTCAAGGGTATGCCTGAAACTATTTGTAGTATCTCATGTATAAAGGGGGCTTTTTAAGTAAAATGAAGGATACATACCACATGCTTTGGTCAATTCAGAGTAGTAGAAACGTAATTATACTGCATGTTGCAACTGAAACCGTAGCCTCGAAGGCCGAAGTCGTTTAGTAATCCATTCATACACTCGGTACGTACCAAACATTTCAAGTTCGAGTAGACATCTGGGCATGGCTGTTTTTTTTTATAACATCCCTTCATAGATTTAATATGATCATCATTCATCTTCATAGTCGCGATTATCTACAAGTGGCAGAAAAGCGATATAAAACATGAATAATACAAAAGTATAACAAACAAAAGAGGATAAAAGGATGAACTGAGTTTGAGTTAATTATAGGAAGTTTTATAAAATTACTGTTTCTTGAATAATCTTGTCCTTTGTTCCGATTGTATTTCTCAGTCACACGTTGCTCAATATCCATGTCGACTGCCGTTCTTGCGTTCTTGAAAATTACTTTCTTGTCTGTCTATGACCTTCTTTCAAACGTGGTAGGTAGGCGGGCATTCTGTCTGTTTCTACACCAAAAAGTTTAATGCACCTCCTGTCCAAGAAGACAAGAATTACTGAAAGTAATTTTCAAAATTGTAAGCGGATGAGGGCCCTTGTAAATGATAAAATATACTGTCATTTTATTCGCTTAGTTTTAAGAATCACTTTCCATACAATTCTTGCCTTCTTGAGAGTCCAATGGCCCTGTCTAGCTACAGACCAGTTGCACAAACGCGGTTTCGTTTGTTTCGTACAACAATTCCATCTAACATTTCGTTTCTACGCATTTTCTACTTGCCAAAAGTGCCTTTCATATCGCCCCAAGGCGTTGTCTACTCGGATGCTTCGTGATCGAAAGTCACGTGTACAAAGTTTCAGGATTCAGATTTTCCGATTTTGCGTGGTGCTGCTGCTATCAGTTCGGTTCGCCTTCTCAAGGTCGCGCAACAAGCAATTATTTTTGGTCTTCCGATAGGAGAAAGCTTGCCTCTCGCTTAGGTGGACGAACGATTGGCACGGATGATTTTTTGGCTCGACCATGGTTGGTCCTTTATGTTTCGTCCTTCAGCAACTTAATCTAAGCACGAATCATTCTCATCGCCAAACAACTGTATTTTTTTTAAAAAAAAAATGATGTAACACATGTAAACAGAGAGAGAGAGAGAGAGAGAGAGAGAGAGAGAGATGAGATAGATAGATATAAACGTTTTCCCTCAACAAACGTTTGCTTTGCTATCGTATAAAGTGAACGTACATGTTAAAATTCATCTTGCATAAATAATCAAATTAGAACAAATTCACATAAAGCGATTAAGTATGCAGAAAAGAAATATATTTGTGATAAATACATAGTTAATAAGTAAATTCCAATAACCAGAACTTTTGTCACGCCGAATCTTGTTTACGGATGTTTTCAAACGTTTTGTTTTACAATTTAATTTTTTCACTGACATCCAAAACGAAAATACGTATTATAACTTAGTGACTTTCAAGGGGTCAAAGTACTGTAATGTTAGTATGCTGCCGATCATAATTATGAGGCTTCTTCGAAAACGCCTTCGATAACGGTATTTGCTATTCGTAACGGATATGTGTATCACTTTTTCGAAACAGACTTTTGTGGAGGAAAAGAACTGTAACGTTACAAAAGTAACGAGCACAATTATACGAGAGACCTATGTTATTCTCTCCGGAACACGGCATCGGACACGGTATTGCACATCGGAACGTCTGTATCATACCAGCTATAAATAACGTTGTTGCTTTGAGAAAAGGAGTGTAACGTTTTTACAACCGTGACCTCAATTAAGTTACTGGTTAATTGTAACGTTACTATCACTTTCCACACACACTAAAGTTACTAGTCAATACGTGACGAACCTCTTTCTTACCCTGTAACGTTACTGGGTGCCGGCAATGGATGTAACGTTAAAGTGTCACGTGAAGACCTACTCCTTTAGAGATCAGTTATGGTTCGGTACCGTTATGCACACCTGTAACGTAATGTTCATATACCTGAGGTAACGTTTCTGTTCACGAAAAAAGTTCTTCTGTTTCTGGTTGTAACGTAACGGAAACCGTAATTGAAAATACCGTTCCATTTCGTTACGTTACGACTCCCTGGTTCAGACGTTATTGCTCTTTGAAAGAGGTGTGAACCGATTTTCTCACGGCTCTGGCAGCCACACAGTGCCGTTTTCGTAATTTTGCCACATGGCACTTTCGGCCTGTTTTTCCTTCTAGATTCACCCCCCTAAGTTTGTAATGGGAGTTCGAAATCACCCTGTATATTTTGTTTATCGATTGCAAAGTTAATCAGTCAGTTACAGGTGCTGCTTGATTTCGTATATTCAGGATTCTGCATTCGAGAGTTCATAGCATCGAAATGAGGCATCAAGCAGGAAAACGTTGTTAAGGCAAATTATTTGCTTTAATGACCTCTATAATTTGTGAAACATACATTTATAACACCATTAAGCCTTGTTTCCATTATAGCCAAAAACTGAATGTGCTGACCAAGACAGAATTTATTTAATTGAAAAACATAAACTAAACGTTACGTTTCAACCTTCTTCTTCAGACTCTGTACCTTATTTCATTTGTATTTGGTACAAAGTCTGAAGGTGACCTTGCTAGAAGGTTAAAACGTAACGTTTAGTTTATGTTTTTTTTTTAAAACATTCTGGCTCGGTCAGCATATTGAGTTTTTGATATACGTATTTATGTATACCATTATTTTAATGTGTTCTGACAGTTTTCTCGAAAAACATGGGTATCGGACACCTTAGCTTTTATTAAGATTTGTTTTTAAAGATTAGATAGAATCGATTGTGAAATACATAATATACAACCTTGGTGACAATGAAGTTCGACCAGAAAGGAATACGTGATTAAATGCACAGAGGCATAGGTTGTGGAATGGGTGACCCGCAGAAGTGACGCATGTGTGTAAGAGGAGGCGTGTGAGCAGACAAGAATGGTGATCCCAGCATGTTGCACCCAAGGTCACGTAAAGAACGAAAACGGTGAACAATACGCGTGACATTGAACTTCGACCAGGCACCAGACCCATACGTAATATTCCAGATAGTGGTGCATTCGACGGAAGCATGACGTCACGGACACGATAAGGGAGTCCGCCGTATATAAGCGCGTGCTGTGCACCGAGGAACCGCAGTGCATCGTCACCATGGCCAGGGGCAAACCTATTGACAACACCGTGAGGAGAAGAGTGGTGGAGTTGCAACGGGATGGACTCAGTGAACGGGAAATAGGGCGCCAACTGAACTTACCCAAGTCAACCGTCCACTGCATCATCAAACACCACCAAAATACGGGTACTACAGAGCCAGGTAAGGCCCCCGGTCGAAAACGCCTGCTGAGCGTGCGTGACCTACGGATATTTAGGCGCTATATCCAGACCAACAATCATGTTTCTGTGGCCGAATTACGACTGTGGACTCGAGAACGCTTTCACATTGAAGCGTCAACCAGAACCATTCGCCGTTACCTACAGCGATGCGGTTACCGAGTACAAGGCGAAACGTAAACCCTTCCTTTCCATGTTGAACGAAGGCAATCGACTACGGTGGGCACGAATGTACCGGGATGGACATTTCGGCAGTGGAACAGGGTTTCGTGGACGGACGAATCCATTTTCAATGTTGTGTACGGGAAAATACGGAAAACAGTCATTTGTCGGAAGGAGGAACAGAATGAAGCAAAATGTTATGCACATCGGGTACAGAAACCTGCGTCAGTGATGGCATGGGGATGCATGACGGCATCCGGGGTTGGCCCACTACACGTCTGTGAGGGCATTGTGAATGCACACGCCTATACACGCATACTGGAGCGGCATCTTCCCACAGTGCGAAGGCACCTGTTCCACGGGCGGCGTCTCATCTTTCAACACGACAATACCAGGCCTCATACAGAGCGGCTGACAAGAGAATGGTTGACTCGCCATCACGTGCGAACTCTGCCATGGCCACCATCGAGTCCCGACCTCTCGCCCATTGAGAATGTGTGGCGTGTTCTTAAGCGACGTGTGCAACAGAGGGGACCCACGACAGTGGGTGCTCTTATCGCCTGCCTGCAGGAGGAATGGCACCGCATCGATGTGGAATACCTTGAACGACTCGTCCGCAGCATGCCCCGACGCATTGCCACAGTTATTCGCCGACGGGGCGGCGTCACTTCATGGTAAACAGGATCCCCTCTAACAGTGGTCGAACTTCAATGTCACGTGTAGATGGACGAAAATGTTTTATTTTGTGTGGAGAACATACATTGCTGCGTTGCAGCGGAAATTTATGTTTTCCTTTGTTCCATGTAGCCTGCTGAATAAAATATGTTCAGCATATGCATGTGTTCTCCTTCTTTCACAACGCACTCCTATATTTGTGACTGGTCGAACTTCATTGTCACTAAGGTTGTAAAACGTCAATCTCTTACCCACACACTGCGTGGAATCTGAATATTATGATTTTCGGTGAAAAATTAAAGTCATAAAAAATTAGCCTTTTCAAAAAGTGGAGAGTGGTATCGGACAGAAGTAAAAGTACAGTAAAAATAACTTTATTGAGTTTTTAATTAAAACTATTGACCACGAATACACTTTCTAATCGGTGTATAATTTATATTACATAAAACAAAGGAACTTAGACTATTAGACTACAGGAGTAAAAATAGCAGTATAACAGTTTTATGAGAAAAAAAACTTTCTCTGTCTTTGTGCTTCACACTTGAAGTGCTTGAAATTTGTTCTAGGATGTGTTGAGTCGGTGATGACATGGGCATTTGAGAAGCTGACAATGAAGGTTTTGGAGAAGATGCTGCGTTTGAAGTTGATGTTCTTGGGTCCATAGGCGCCGACTCCATGGGCTTAGGGGGGCTCGAGCCCCCCCCCCCCCCCAATGTTAATGATGTGGGGGCAGAGCCCCCAAATAATTTTGCTTAAGAGAATCTAATGTATTATTTTGCTTCTCTTCCAAAGTTTACTCTGAATTGTGCCACATGAACTTCACTTTAACTACACATTTGAAATGTTCTAGACCAACAACTTTGGGGGCTGAGACCGCTAAACCATCAACTTTGGGGGGGGGGGGGCATGTGTTTGATAATTTGGACCTGAGAGCGCTCGTTAATGAGTTCATAAAAAAATAACCTACTGCGTAGAGCAACTTTTGCTATATTTTAAATCATGTTCATATTTTTTTGTTGTGTATGTCATTATATATCTTAGTGTACATGCTATTTTTTTATTATTGCAAAATTAAATTTAAAAAGTAAAATATTGGAGCAAGAACAAAAAAGTAAAACTATTTTCCTGCGATTTTTGTTAGCATTTATGTAAATAATTAAATAAAACTGTTACATATTCCTTATTTTATGGGTTATTTGCAACTCATCGCATGTATGTTGCAGACATTAAAACACACCCATGCCCTCGGTGGGAATCGAACCCGATACCTCTGGATCAATGGATCAAAGAGAGTTGAGTCGACCACCCAACATGCTCGGCTACCGTGGCCGGCATAAAACTGTTAGGTTGGTCTCTTAATGTAAATACATAATTTTCAATAAAAATGTTAATTGTTATCTAAAAAACAAATGAGCAGACACAAAAGGCATAGAGACACTTTGAAACATTATCTAAACGTTTTTCATATTACATCGTAGCGTTCCTCTGGACGCGGGGATCTTAAATAGGGATGTACTATTAGTACTAGTTGATGGTAGAGACAGCCCTGAACGGGCAGGTACAAATATCTAACTATTCATTAAAATAGACTCATGATTCGTTTCTAGACTGAAGTGAGCAATGCAAATGGCAGAATGGGTGTAGACTAGCTTACCCTGTTCGGCTTAGAAATAAGACCAGTAGCTCCTGCTTCTCCGATGATTCCAGATTAAAAGACCTCGTGTCGCTCTCATGCGTACCTATTTAAACCCTCGCTTGGCCTCTCGTCACCTCTTGCCAAAGGCCAGTGTTCTTACCATTTCCTGTAGAAAGCTTATTCTACACATTTCTGAGCAGGAGCTGACAAGGTCTGCCAGGGTCAATATTTCTTAATCGAACAGGGCATGGTACGACACTCCCTCTTGCGAAACAATTTCCAAAATTGAAATTGTAATAATTAAAAGTTTAAATTGAACCTTCTGCCATTCACCAAAATTTAAAAGGTTTTGTTTATTACATGAACAAAAAAGGTTACATAAAATAAAATAATAATAAAAAAAAAATGTCGGAGACCCTTCACCGAAAAGTAAATGGAACAGAATTAAGCTCAAGTTGAATGCTGAAAGAAAGTCTTTTGTTTTCATTAGCCACACGCTGGAAGAGTCTTTCGTAATCAACAATGCTGACGGTTGGTCAACATGCGATATAAAGTGTTGTTCGCAGGTCCGTGGAGTCAGCGGAAAGTTCAACACACTGCATCGTAACGCGAGACGCGAATGGCTTCTGAACAAGTGCTAACTAAGCACCGAACTTAATCCGTGAGAAACCTTAAGGCCGCATGCTCGCAATCTTCCGCCTCATCAGGATGACAGTTCGAGGCGAGAGCAAAAAGACCATGGTAAACACCAAGCTCCACTGGACTGCGCACAACCACACGAAGATTAAAAAAAATATTTGAAGATGATGTTTTCACTGACGTTCGTAGCACACTATGTGTGCACACTATGACCTGAGAAATGAAAAGGCAGGGCAATCCAAATACACTCAAACCCCGGAGTCCTGGGGTACGAAGCACTGTTCCGGGACATACACGGTCCTTGACCGATCACAATTTCACTGGGGGACCGGATTCGAATCCCGGTGTGGAAAGTTCCGGAATACTGTTCAGCCAAGGTCAGATGAAAAGACGTTGGCCGTGGGGCGGGCGAACACAGGGTAGTCCATGGAAAGCCACTCCAAGTAGCGTTTCCACGCCCCAAAATATGCGTTGTTCAATGGCGGACACTGGGGGGGGGGGAATGTTAGGATAGGCCCCCGAAAGTTCACAGCAGACGCCATTGCATATTTCCGGCACACATCGAATGGCGACACATTTCGTACGCTGGTTGCATGCGAAAACGGAAGGTGTACCGTGCTGCAATCACTCCAAGAAGGGGAACAGTAAATATAGCCACTGGTAGGATGAAACTGTTCACAGGTGGCTGGCAGGTTGCTGATCCACAGGGGTGGGTCTCAACACATTTGGGTCGTTGACTGTACCCGGAAAGTTCCAATATGTGGTGAAATACACTGCCTGGCCTTACAGAGCAAAAGGGGACGATGTATATGAAAGATGTTCATGCTTCTTCTTAAGGGGGTTAGAGTCGTGGGGGGGGGGTTTGCTCTGTAAGATGACATTTCTTCTGATGTTTCTGACGCTGTTCCGATCCTGGGATGTCACTTGGAATAGGATTTTCGGTGCTGCTACGTGACATACACCGCTGAAAACCAAAGGAGGCTGGTGAGCTCCAAAGCCTTCAGGAATGCCTTCTTCTTCCGGCCTCAAAAAAATCGCTGGACTACTTTCGAAATTCCTTGAACTCGTGGAATTCCCGAACAGGGGAGGAAACAGGTTGGACATGGGAAAAACTACATTGGTCTCAGTCATTCAATATTGAAAATATATAAAAAATGTGTAAAGTAATCGTCTTCTATAGGCAAGTGAAAATCATGAGTAAAGATAAGTAAACTAAAATAAAATAAACTGCCCAATAGTAGTACAGTGGTGCCGGTTCCACGCCCGAAAATGAGGCTCGGTGAGGCTCGCCTTAATGGATTTCTCTCGTAAGGCATGAGCCTCATTTTCTCGCAGTGTTGCCAGCTCACCCCAAGAATATTTCACCATGTGATATTTTACAGGCGAAGCTAACTTACAGTAGTAGGTGGAATGCTTCGTTCTGGCTGGGTCCTTTGACCTACTTTTTATTTTACGACGTTTTACGCACTAAACTAACCTACAATGAAAGAAAAAATGGACAGAAAAAGCTCTGGCATCACTTTTTAAGCTATTTTTTACCCTATTACAAAAAAAGGAGAGAGAGAGAGAGAGTGAGAGAGGAGGACGAGTTAAACAACCGACAGTGTTGCCAACTCCTCACTCGAAAAAATCACCAAGGTTGTTTTTGGGTATAACCTAACCTCAAGCAAGGAGCTGGCAACGCTTGAGGTTTTCTCGCAGTGTTGCCAACTTACCTCAAGAATATTTCACCATGTGATATTTGACAGGCGAAGCTAACCTACGAATGGGAGTTGGCAACACGGATTAGTGGAGGTAGCCGGGTTCACCAGCATTAATTGGCGATCAGTGTTGCCAACTCACCCCAAGAATATTTCACCATGTGATATTTTACAAGCGAAGCTAACCTACGAATGGGAGTTAGCAACACTGATTAGTGTAATCAGCTCAGTTGAGTGCCATCAATTGGCGATCAGTGTTGCCAACTCACCCCAAGAATATTTCACCATATGATATTTTACAAGCAAAGATAACCTACGAATGGGAGTTGGCAACACTGACTAGTGGAGGTGCACGGGTTGAGTGCCATCAATTGATGTTGCCAGTGTTGCCAACTCACCTCAAGAATATTTCACCATGTGATATTTTACAGGCGAAGCTAACCTACAAATAGAAGTTGACAACACTGGTAACATCAATTGCGGTTCAATGTTGCCAACTCACCTGAAGAATATTTCACCATGTGATATTTTACAGGCGAAGCTAACCTACAAATAGAAGTTGACAACACTGGTAACATCAATTGCGGTTCAATGTTGCCAACTTACCTGAAGAATATTTCATCATGTGATATTTTACAGGCGAAGCTAACCTACAAATGGGAGTTGGCAACACTGACTAATAGAAGTGGCCAGGGCTGCGTCCGAATCAGCAGCAGATGTCACCTAGAGCGCTGTTCCATCCGGGACTCAGCCAATCTCTGTTGTCCGAATTTGCGGTAGACGTGGAGTCGGAGGGAGGCGCGACAGATGCACGCTTGAACTCGCTGTGACGCTGCGCTTGGCAGCCATATTCTAACTTTCACTTTGTACAGACAATATTTACTGATTAGAGGATGTAAAACTCAGTTATATTTTAATATTTTATCGATAATACTGAATGCAGAAAACGTAAATGATGAAATAGCGTGTTATATTTTTAATGTGAGTAGTTAGGTGGAAATCATTGTCATGTTTGTTTGCGCCCCAGAGCGCGGTGGGTGAAGTTCGGGCTGACACCTGGCGGGAAAAGTGACAGCCGTACTACAAGGGGACATGCAGATTCGGACGACTTGGACGTGACTTCGACGGCACGCGAGAGCAACTGGGGAGAGAACAGGATGGAGCGCTTGCCAATCCGGACACGGTTTTTGTAAACCTCTCTCGGGAACGATGTGCCACACATGCGCGCGCGCGCCTATCGGTAGATTATGTTTCGCGTATTTATTCGTTGCGCTGACACAGCGTGATGAGTAAATAATGCATTTTCTCATTTTTGAAGTACGAATGCACTTTATCGTAATCTTCCAAGTCCCGGGGACACTAATGTTTGTATATCGTGACTTTTGTAAACCTCTCTCGGGAACGATGTGCCACACACACACACGTGCACGCGCTGGCGCCTCTTATTATTTCTGTATTATGGCGCAAACACATCTAGAAAAACTACAATTTTGCTCCCTCTCCTCTCTGCGTGTGCTATCAACAATACGTAGGCCTTGGGACGACGAAAATTACACAACGGTGAGCCTCGTCAGTACACCTACCCCGCAACATCTGGAGCATGCAAGTACATAATAGCGGGTCGCTTGGGTGTATACAATTTGTTTTGTTTATATTTTGTTTCAGAGCGAGCGAGATAATCGGAGCATGCAGGCACACAACAGCGAGCTGGGATGGAAGATCGTCAGCATATCCGGAGCGTGCAGGTACATAATAGCGAGCTGCTTGGGCGTTAGCGTGGCTTCGCCGGATGCAATACACACGATGCTTAGGTTACAACAGGTTGTTAACATTAGCTTTGGGGGAGAATATTCTAGAGAAGATTGTCTCAGAACATTTTCATAGTTTCACACCTCTATTAGATTGGTAGAAAAATATATTAGTGGGCAATAAAATCTGAAGAAGATTTGTGTCTAGCAAAAATAAGCTAAATAGAATTACACATGCATACAATATTTATTTTTTTCTATCTACAATCATATTTTTCTTATATATTTTTCAATTTTTTTTATAGGGTTGATTAAAACACATATTTGAGGAAGACAACACTCTACCACCAACTGATCACATATAAATAAACATACCCAAAAAAAAAAAATGCGCTCCATGAAAAGTTGTCCTGTGTGCAAAACAGCCATATCAAGCAAAAATTTTGCAAGACATTGTCGCACCTGCGTGCCAAGCAAGCATTTGGTTGCCACCGAACTGTGTTCCGGATGCAATAAATACATTACAATTGCGTATGTCAAGAAGCATAAGCTTACTTGTCTAAGCAAAAATACATCTGGGGCTCAGCCTTCGACCTCCACCAAGAGGAAGGCAGAAGCAGCCTCCATCAATGCACCACCTGCTAAACGCGTCAAGCCTCCAAAAGCAGACCGGTCTGCTTTCGGTGGAATATTAGGAGATTACGTTCAATTGTCGGATGGCTCTTGCGATGTTCGTAGCTTTTTAGAGGAGAAACGAGCAGAAATAGTTTCTATTTTTAGTAATGCACTGGCTACGCACTCCTCCACTAAATTCTACGCATCGCTTCGTTGCTGGTACAAAAAACCGTCTGATGAAATTTACAGCTTCTGCCACAACACCAAGGCGAAGATGCTGCATCTGGCGGATGTCGACAACCTCGAGGTCATCTACAACAAGTTTGTCGAGGAGCTGCTGGCAAAGCAAGAAGAACATGAAGCTAAGGGCTCGGGAGGTTCGCTGTGTGGGGAGCCTCACGAACTGCGCGTCAAACTTTCCAAGTTTGTGCCTCTCTCCGCCTCCAGCTACGTTCGCTTACCAGAAGCAATTGCGGCAAAGACGGCCGTCCTGAACATTCAGAACAGTGACGCCAAGTGCTTCGTATGGTGTGTGCTTGCGGCGTTGCACCCTGTTCACTGGAAAAACCATCCACATCGAGTTAACCACTACCTACCCTACGAGTCAGAACTGGAAGATGCCATTGCTGGGATTGACTACCCGGTGGAGGTCTCGGACATTCGCAAGTTCGAGGCTCGCACACACAACCCTCGGTTGGCCATCAACGTTTATGGCCTCACCGACGAAAATGTGGTGTACCCTATCCGGGTGAGCGACGTAGACGATGATGGTGCGCAGGAAATTCATCTCCTACTCATCAAGAACGAGACCCATCACCACTACACCCTCATCCGCTCCCTCTCTCGGCTTGTTTCGAGCCAAACAAGCAAACACGAACACCACATAGAAGTTTGTCCTAGGTGCTTGTCTAAATTTCGTAATCAAAAACGGCAGAATTATCAACGCATCAGAGGTCGCAACATCGCTGTCGAGAAGCTCGCTAACCACAAGCTCTACTGCAATGCCAATGAACCGGGGGTGGCAGACTTGCCCAAACCTGGCACCGTGGAGCGTTTCCACATGCACGGTGCCATGGTGGAGCACCCTGCTATCATCATCGCGGATTTCGAGGCCTTCCTCAAACCCCTGTCCACTTGCGACCCCGATCCTGAAGTTTCTTCCACCACCCCTTACCAACTCCACGATGCATCCAGTTTCGCTTACGTTGTGGTGCGACGAGATCAACACATCGCCCCCGAGCCCTATGTGTATCGCGGTCCCGACGCAGCCAAACACTTCCTCGAGAGGATGGTTGACGAGGCCATCGAGATAGGGAAGGTGCTGTTGACCCCCAAGTCTATGCTCCCACTGTCCCCCGACGATCAACGCAGACACGACGAGGCCATCGCTTGCCCTGTCTGCGTCGAGGAGTACACTACCAAAAACCGTAAAGTCCGTCACCACGATCACTTTAACGGTAGGTACGTTGGCCCTTGGTGCAATGATTGCAACCGTATGGCCCGGGACCCACGCTTCATCCCTGTGTTTTTTCACAACGGCTCGGGGTACGACTTTCACCACCTGATCAAGCATCTTGGGTACGACGACATGCGAATCAACGTTCTCGCCCAGAACGAGGAGCGTTACATCAGTGTGAGCAAACAAGTGTCGATCCCAGAATCAAGCTCTACCGTCGAGCTTCGCTTCCTCGATTCCCTGAGGTTCCTCCCGGCCAGCCTTGATGCCCTGACGAAAAAACTCAGCGACGAGCAAATGCTCATTACCTCTGCAAACTTTCCGAACTTGGACGCCGGTCTCTTCAGGAGTAAGGGGGTCTACCCCTACGAATACGTTACCGACTCTACCAAGTTTGCGGAGACGTCGCTACCTCCCCAGGCGAAGTTCTACAGTCAGCTTCGAGGCTCGAACATCACCGACGAAGAATATCACCACGCCCAGTCCATGTGGCACGAGCTGGGTTGTCGAACTCTCGGAGACTACCACGACGCCTACCTCAGACTTGATGTGACGCTCCTCGCCGACGTGTTCCAGACGTTCCGGGCGACCGCAATGAACATCTACCACCTGGATCCCGCCTACTTCTATAGTCTCCCCGGACTGGCGTGGTCAGCCATGTTTCTGGTGACGAAAGTCGAGCTGGAGCTTCTTTCGGACGTGGACATGATGCTGTTTGTGGAACGCGCCGTGCGGGGTGGAATGGTCCAGGTGTCGCAACGGCACGCGTGCGCCAACAACCATCACATGGCTACTGGCTACGACTCCACCCAACCGACGAGCTACATCATGCACACGGACGTCAATAACCTCTACGGGCACTCCATGATGCAGCCACTCCCCTTTAGAGGGTTCGAGTGGGCTGACCCTTCCAAATTCGACGTTGAAGGTTTCGACGATTCGGAATGCGGATTTTTCGCCGAGGTGGACCTTGAGTTCTCCGAGAAGCTGCAGGATTTGTTCTGCGATCTTCCCCCTGCACCCGAGTTCAAGTGTCCACCCGATTCCAACCAGAAGAAGCTCGTCATGGATTTCGAACCCAAGAAGAATTATGTTCTTCACTACCAGAATCTCCGGTGGTTGATGCAGCGAGGGGTCACGGTCCACGCAGTTCATCGCATCCTCAAGTTCGAGCATTCTCCATGGTTGCGTCCATATATTGAAGTCAACACTGAACACCGCACCGCAGCCACGTCCGAGCTTGATAAGGATTTCTTCAAGCTTATGAATAATGCAGTGTTTGGCAAAACCATGGAGAATATACGGAATCGCGTGGACATAAAATTGGTGACGAGGAAAGAGCGATGTCGTCAGCTTGTCGCGAGCCCATTGTTCAAGTCTCGAACAATCTATAACGAGCAGCTGGCTCTGATTCACATGAGGCAAGGTGTGGTGAAACTCACCAAGCCTATCTACGTCGGAGCCGCGGTTCTGGATCTGAGCAAGCTCCACATGTTCGAGACGTACTACGACATATTACGTTCACACTACGGCCACAACATCTCGCTTCTCTACACGGACACGGACAGCTTGGTGTACCACGTTCGCACAGCCGACGCATACGGGGATATAGCCACAGCTCCATCTTTGGTTAAACTCTTCGACACCTCGGGCTATCCCCAGCCGAACCAGTACGATATCCTGGCCCACAACAAGAAGGTTCCTGGCAAACTCAAAGACGAAAAGGACGGAGACGTGATTCTCGAATTTGCAGGTCTTCGCGCCAAGGCCTATACCATCAAAGCCGAGGGCAGCGTTACCAAGAAGGCGAAGGGTGTCGGCAGACGGGTGGTTCGGGAGCATCTCACATTCGAGGACTTCGTCGATTGCCTCAAAACCAGGTCGTCGATTCTAAGAGCAGAACAGCGCATCCAGAGCATCAACCATGTGTTGACCACCAACAAGGTGAGGAAGATTGCCCTGGATCCCAACGACGACAAGAGGTACGTCCTCGAGTGTGGAATCCACACACTGCCGTGGGGGCACTATCGCTTAGCAGAAAGCAAAACCTGCAACATATGCCCATCTTCAACAGAAGATTCATAAAAACAAAACAAAAAAAAAAACAAAAAAAATCATTTTGTTAGTCATTACAAAAAAAAAAAAACACTGACTGTCATTACAAAAAACTTTGACCGTATTTTAAATAACCAGCATACCTATGAATCTTTTTGGTTTCCGAAAACAAACCAACATGGAGACTGTACACCGCGCGACGACAGATCATGAATTTCTACCTTCCATGTTAACTAAACTCAACGGTCTACTGATTGTTCACCTTAACAGCATTTGGACGAAATTGGATGACGATGTAGGCAAGATGTTTTATGTCTTTAACAACAATTTACATTTTTACAAAATTCCGATTGATGGAAAACTTCAAATTGCCGTGAATCCGGAAAACGTAGGCGAAATCAAAATATCTACCGGCAAGAACATTTTTCGAATCAAGCACGACAAGATGCTTTCTAACATTACGTACGATGTTTCTGCAGGAGATTGTTTATACGTGGAACTCCTAGGAGATTACGACAAACTCATTCCTCTCTTCGTAGAATTACGAATCGTCTATCCTATTATAAATAACCGTTAACCAAAATGCCTAACGATATTTTCGGCAACACCAAGCGTGTAGACCACGCAGAAGAGATTCTCATGTTGGACGTCCGAATTAAAAAGTTGAGGAGCGATTTGATTGCTTTGCAGGAGACCTTAAACAAAAGTTTAGAGTCCGAGATTGCTACGCTCCAAACGCAATGTCTGGACCCCATTCTGAAAATCGATTCCGAACTGAAAACGCTCATAAAAAATTATGTCGACGTACCTTCTTACGACAACGTTCAAAATATACAGTTGAGCGTGGATAAGCTTCAAAATGATTTGGCCAAATTACAACAATTTCAATCGAAAAATGAAGATTTGGAAAAATTGAAACTCGAAATCGAAGAACGAACTTCCGCAATCGAAAAGAATTTCTCTGAACTTCAAACCGTCGTGAAGGATATTGATGTAGAACGCTTGCATGTTGTTGTTTCCAAATTACAAGAAGAATTCGCCAGCACGTTGGAAGAAATTAAATCCAAGTTACAGACTTTGGAAGATACCATGACGAACCTACCATCGTCAGACGAACTGCAGGTCATCGGCAAAAGCGTCGCGAACATAAAAATTCAATTGGAGGCTTATCAAGATTTCGAACACATTCAAACCACCATCGCTACGCTTCAGGCATCTCTGGAGTTGATCAACGAAGAAATTAAAAATATTCACGCTGAAGCAAACGCGTTGACGAGCATACAAGACACGTTGAGCACGGTTCAGCAGAAGATCGAATATTTAGAAAATTTGAACGTCGAAACGAACCTTGCTCATTTTCATCACGTACTGGACAACATACAGGGTGACTTGGAATCGTTACGGACGAGCGTACCTTCGAGCGAAGATTTGGAAAAATTGAAAACGGCGGTGACGGCACTATCCGATTCGAGCGACATCAAAAGTTCGTTGAGCGATCTCGAGAGTAGGGTTGCCAATCTCCCCACCTCCAAAGAATTGCACGCTTTGAAAAGAAGCATATCACGTATGCTGAAACGACTGGAAACGGAAACGGCGAACGTGGAACAGATTCGAGACGAACTTGCTTCGTTGGTGTCGACGCTGCCCACTTCGCAGAGCGTCGCCGACCTTCACACGCAGTTTACCGAGATGCGAAGCATCGTGAACGATCTCACCGAGAAGAGCTCGAAATTAAATCAAGTCGAGAACCTTCAGAGTATCGTCGTCAACATCAGAGATCAAGTTGGAGTGCTGGAATCCACGCAGGAATCGACGCTGGCCTCTTTCGGTGCCAAGTTGCAAGAACTCAACGAAAACTTCAAGCAGTTGAACGTGGAAGTGAAAATCAAACCGTCATTTTCTACAGTAACGGATACCATAGTCGAATATTTGTTGCCCGTACAAAATACACTGGGACAGCTTCACAGCAACCTCGTTAGCGTCGATACTAAATTCGCTAAACTGCATTCTCTGCAAGCCATCGAAATCAACAGCGTACCCAATCAACAGAGAATCTCCACGTTCGTTGAAGGTAACAAACTGTACATGTTGCATCCTTATCATCCGTACTACAAGTTTCTCCTCGATGGCACGATTCAGATAAACGAATTTTCGTACTGGTCTCACGGCAGAAAAGCTAGCGTTCCCACCATGACCTTGATATCGAATCGTGGTGTCCAGAAAGCAGGAAATATTCCTCTGGCACGTTGGAACGAAACGCGCAACATATATGAAATACACGAAGACGAAGATCTCACCGTTTTTGACGTGAGTGCCGGCGATAAGCTGATCATTCAAAACACGAGCGAAGTACCACCCTCTTTGAATCCCATCACGCTGGTACTTCTCTTCAAACGTAATCTCTAAAAAATGTCTAGGCAAGCCATCGTCGAAGAATTGCATAAACCTGCACGCCGCAACTACGAACGTTTGGCGGTGGTGACCAAGGGCATCGACGACCTCTGGCAAAGTGACCTCGTGGAGATGAGTAGCGGCAATCTAAAAAATGTGCATAAATTGAACAAGGGCAACAAGTATCTCCTCACCGTCATAGACACGTTTTCAAAATTCGCATGGGCTCTACCTTTGAAAGCCAAAACAGGAACGTGCGTCACGGAAGCATTCAAGACAATTTTTCGCGAAAGCAACAGACGACCTCGGTTTTTGCAAACAGACAATGGTAAAGAATTTTACAATACCGTATTCCAAAAGTTTATTCGGAAACACGACATTCGACATTATTCAACCTTCAGTCACATCAAAGCCAGCATCGTGGAAAGATTTAATCGAACCTTGAAAACACACATGTGGAAACGATTCACGCTTCGAGGAAATTACAAATGGGTCGACATACTGCCGGAACTCGTCGATACCTATAATGATACGGTACACAGAACGATAGGCATGAAGCCAGCTGACGTTACGAAATCTGACGAGCAACGTTTAATTTCTACAGTTTACTGTCCAAAGTACACTCCCACGACTACCAAGAAATCAAAATTCAAAATTGGAGACCAGGTGAGGATCAGCAAATTCAAACGCACCTTCGAGAAGGGGTTCACAAAAAATTGGAGCACGGAACTTTTTACGGTGGTTCGAGTTTTACCCGGAAACCGACACACGTATATAATAAAAGATAGTAGTGGCGAGATTTTGAAAGGAAGATTTTACGAAGAGGAACTCTCTAAAACAAAACATCCCGACACGTACCTCATCGAGAAAGTATTGCGTAGAAAAGGCGACAAACTGTTTGTCAAATGGCTGGGACTTCCAGAAAAGAGTTGGATCAACGCGAACGAAGTGATCTTGTAAGTACGTGGAACGTGGTGAAACGTCTACCGGATTCGGAAAGTCAAACAAAAAAAAAGAACGGCGAGTTGCTTCCCGACAGCATCCGCTGTCTGATCGTAGGTCCTTCAGAGTGTGGGAAAACAACACTGCTCGTGGACAATTTTCTCCTCGCACCGAATTGGTTAGATTGGAAGAACAGGCACCTGTACGTGTTCTCGAAAAGTTTGGAGCAAGCGAAATACCAGCAACTGATGAAACTGTACGATGGTCTGGACATTGCAACGTTCGCTTCGGAAATAAAACCCCTCCACGATTGTCGTGAAAATTCAGTCGTTGTGTTCGACGATGTCATCCTGGAAAATCAAAATGAAATTCGCAATTTTTTCACGCAAGGTCGTCACAAAGGAATAGATTGCTTCTTCCTAGCTCAAACGTTTTCCAAAATTCCAAAACAGTTAGTACGCGACAACGCTAATTTCATATGTTTGTTTCGTCAAGATCACACCAACCTCAAGCACGCGTACGATGACTACGTAGGCGGAGACATGAACTACAATCAATTTTTGGAACGCTGCTGCTCCCACTGTTGGAACAGTGACGATTTCGGATTCGCAACGATCGACATGACGAGGAAACCCAACAACGGAAAATACAGAAACAAAATCAACGACTTTCTAAACGTTGCAACGTTGTGAGAAACGACGTGTATAAATAACGCTATGACGAAACGAAAAATCGAAGACGAAAATCTCAAGTTGCGAAACTACCTCGCGAAACGCTTCAAAGGTTGGAAATCCGAGAATCGCGGATTCTACGAAGAGAAGAAACGTCAAGATCAACCTGTGATCGACGCCATCAGCGATCTAGGTAAAGAAATTAAAGGCGTCACGGAACAAAATAAAAATTTGATCAACGAACTCGTACCACTTGCAGCTAAAAGTTACACCGTACCCACGCCTATTTCGAGCATTCCTTCGACGCCGTTCGAACTAAGAGACGTACCGCCAGGACGTCGAGCCATAAGCAGCACGTCGTCGTCTTTGGATAAGATCGAGTTAGGACCTTTGGCACGAGACTACCTGAGCACGGGCAAGTTCGACAAGGATGAAGTGTTCGGATTGTATCCGAGCATGGAGAGTAACGAAGGCGGCGGTGTGGTATGGAAGATTGGGAAATCGAAGGTGACTTTTGAAGGCAACGACATTAAAGTTAATTTAGGCGATAAGAATAGCTGGAACAGGTATCCGGGTACGGTGGGACTGTGGGAACTCGTTGCCAAAAAGCAGCCGAAGGATTACACCGAAGAAGATTACCAGAGTTACAAGGAAATTCTGATCATGACGGACGCCTTGTACCAGAACAACGACGCTACGCAGAATAGGGTGAAATCGAGCAGCGGCGAAAAATACAGGAATCTCATCAAGCCGATATGGAACCAGGTGAAAACAGGCAGCGGCGTCAAACTCTACAACACGTTACCCAAAGAATTCGTTTGGGTGGACGACGTGCGCAAGCTCATAGACCGATTGTTGGTTATTGCAGGAGAGGAGAATGCAGGCAATCGTAATTTCTACAACGAGAAGGTAGGAATTGTGGACATGATCAGCACAAAACTTTCCAACTTCATCGTGAACAACGACAAGGGCATAGGTTACCTCATTAAAATTATCAACACGCTGCCTCCGAGATTCTGGAACGTGGCCGAAGGAAAGGGACTCGTGAACGACATCATCAACAAGTTACCTTTCGAGATGCATTTACCCGGCTACCAGTTCTGCGGACCAGGTACCAAACTCGAGAAAAGATTGGAGAGAGGAGACAAGGGTGTGAATCCGTTGGACGTCGCATGCAAAGATCACGACATTGCCTACAACACCACTCGCACCGATCTGAATGCACGTCACGAAGCAGACAGAAAGTTAGAGCACGCAGCTTTCGAAAGATTCGTTAGTAGAGACGCTTCACTGGGAGAAAGAGTTGCAGCACTGGGCACCACCATCGCCATGAACACGAAACAAAAATTTGGGTGGGGTGTATAAATAAATAACATACAGTAAAAAAGAAATAATAACAACATGTCTTGCATAACCGATTTGCCGCACGAACTGCTATGTAAAATATTCAAACACGCTTGCGAGGATGTAGGGAAACTTTTACACGTAGCAAGAACAACTCCGAAATTTCGTATCCCTTGTGAAATGCTTATCAAGGGTCATCTTCGGGAGATCAGTGGAATGAGGAGCGGTGATCTTGACACTCTTCTTTCGGTTGCGGGGGAAAAATTAAACGATAGGTTAGACGAACTGCACGAGGCGAGGCAGGGGAGAAGACGATATACTGATGATTGGTGTAAGTCCAAACAGGAAACTGAAGAAATCATCACGCACATCATTGCGTTTTCCGAAGCACGAACTTTCTTCCTCTAACGCACACACACAAAAAAAAATCTTCGATACAAACCGTGAAAAAAAATATATATATAAATAACACACATCGTGAAAAAAATAATCTTCGGTATATATAAATAACACACATCGTGAAAAAAAAAAAAAAAACTAAATTTCTCTAACACACACACTGAAAATTTCTCTTCGATATGACAACTGAAAAAATGAGTGACCTCCAAGCATTAAAACAAATGCTAAATTTGTCAGTAGAGTATGTAAAAATTCGGGAATTGGAAGTGGACAAACCTTACACGATAACTTCCGGTTCAATTGTTTCTACCCAGTATGGTCCCAAGGCGCGTCTGTTGCTCAACGCACAATACAGTCTATTTTTACCAGATCGATACGCTGACATGTTATCCAACGAGAAGCTAGCTATTTTAATCGAGAACAAAACTCGAATCGTGTACAAGGGTACAAAAGAACTTCTTGGTAAAAAAACAAAGCACGTAATAGAATTTGTGTAACGACTCTGCGCAAAGTATATCCTTGAAAAAAATTACACGACCAAAAAAATCTCAGAATATTTATATATAAATAACATACCAAAAAAATTACACAAAGCAAAAAAAATCTCAAAACATATATATAAATAACATATCGTGAAAATAACATATAGAGCATCAACATGAAGCCTAAGGGTGTCGTGTACCAGATACCATACTCCAATCTGAAAAATCTAGGTGCCCTCGATGGGTTACTCACTAAGAAACAACGTGAGAAGAAACGTTCTTGCTTGACGAAAGGACACGGAATGAAATTACTTCTCAGTACACCTCAATTGAGACGCTTGCAGCGTTCGCGAAAACAGCAAAAAATCGGAGGTTTCATATTCAGCATCCCGGCCATCCTGGCAGCATTAGGGGCCGTTGGAAGTTTGGCCGGCGGAAGTGCCGCCATCGCAAAAACCGTCATCGACTCGAAGAAGAACAAGGCAGAATTGGAAGAACAAAAACGTCACAATCTGGCTATGGAGAAGAAGGGGAAAGGTATAACCAAAAAACAAAAAAGCAACCTCGATGCTTTGAAAAAATATAAAAAAAAGAAGAAGCCCTGTCCAACTTCGATATTGAATCTCTGATCGAACCGTTGGGAATAAGGAACTTCAGGGGTGTTTTCATGTCCGATTCTCTACCCTCTGCTGTGAAGAAAAAGGAGTATGGCGTGGTCAACCTGGACCGTTACAAAAATCGTGGTACACATTGGATATGCTACCTCAAAATTGACGATAACAATGCATTTGTTTTCGATTCGTTCGGTGGCACACCGCCTGCCAGGTTGGTGAAGTATCTCAGTGTTGCCAACCTCTACTACAATGACAAACGCATCCAGGGTTTCACCGATGTTAACTGTGGCCACCTATGCCTTTCCGTTCTCGCATACATGTCTAAAATAAATAACCCGTCGGTGGAACATTTTCAGAAAGCATTGTGGAGCCTGAAACACGATGGGCGTGTTCCATCTCACGAGCGAATCTTCGATCCTGAAACTCACGCTGCACGACGACATCGTCTATCCTAAATCCGTAGCTCTGCGTGCATTCTACAGCATGTACCTCATACCTAACGTCACGCAGCACAATAATAAAATTAGTGTCGGAAGCGAACACATCGTCGTCACGCCAGGCCAATACAATCTTTCCACTTTGCAAGCTCAGTTACCCAAAGGCACGTACCTTTCTCAAAATTCGGTCACGCACAGAGTGGAAATCCTATCGGCGACGGAAACCATAAACCTGGGCACCATGGGTGAACTTTTAGGTTTCGAGAACGACACCAAACTCGAAGCTGGCATCAAACATACGGCAACCAACATTCCTAAATTTCTAGCCATAGAAACTCTAAATGTTCACTGCAACATGGCGGAAGGCATGATCACGAAATCCTCGGACGGATTGTTAGGAAGTCACAAGCAGACAGGAATCATAGCCACATTCAAACCCAGTTCCGAATTCATGGAACCGATCATCTACACACCCTCTTCGCCGATCTATTTTCCAGTATGCCGCAACCGCATAGACGACATAGAGTTGGTGGTGACAAACGAGAAAGGAGACGTGGTGGATTTCGCAGGTGCAACGACCACTGCCATCGTGGAGATCAACGTATAATAAATAACACGCATAGTAAAAATGGAGCAAATCGAAAGTTACGAATTGCAATCTTTCCCTCCCAACCGTCGCACGTTCGCCAATCTCAACGAAGCGAACAGGGAGATCGAATACGACGTGGACGTAGGCGACGGGTTTGTTCATCCTCACAGAGCGGACCTCTATCTTCAATTCGACGTGGTGAAGAAGGAAAGCGGAGACGCGTTTCCACCCAATGCAAATTTGATACTCGTGGACAACTTCGTACCTCACCTGTTCTCGCAGGTGGAGGTGAGGAAACACAACACCGTCATCGACAGAATAGATTATCCAGGCATCACGTCGACGGCAGTGGGAACATTAAAATTATCCAAAACGGATGCGGCATACTACCAGGCGGGAGGATTCGAAGCGGGAACGAAAATATCGACGAGAAGTCACACGGTGCTCTTTCCCATGCGTCTGCTACCGGGATTCTTCTCCGACTACAAAGAGATCATGTGGAAGGGAGGATTGCGCGTCACGTTTCGAAGAGCGGCCAACGACAACGACGCACTGATGCGATACACCAACTTGAATGCCGACGGCACGCCGATAGCCAACACATTACCCGAAGCAGCCAAGTGCGTCATCCGGAGCATGGAATTGAGAATGCCGATCGTGGAATACGAAACAAACTACGCCCTCAAGTACAAAGCGGAGATCTTGAAGAGTCCACAGGTGCCGATTCACTTTCACGGTTACCAGTGTGTGCAGAAGATGGCGTCGGGAAGTCACATGGAATTCGACGTGACAACACAGTTCAACAACATACAGTTCGACATGCCAGATTTCGTCGTGGTGCTCTTTCAGACCGGGCGCGATAACAACCAGGAAAAAGATTCCAGCAAGTTCGACGACTGCAAAATCAAGAATGTTTATCTGAAAAATGGACGCAACGAAGTTTTCCCGCGCGAGAATTACAACCTCGACATGACCAAAGACGATTACCTCAAACTTTACGAAGCTTACACCTCTTTCAAACGCGTGACCGAGGGAAGCATGGACATGTACTACACGCCCAGCGAATTCAAAACCCGCAGACCCATGTTCGTCATCAATACCACGAAGAGGAAGCAGGTGGTGGTCAACGATCGAACCAACATCAAGGTCGTCTGCGAGTTCAACAGTCCGTTGCCCGAGGACACCGTATGCAGTGTGATCCTGGTCGCCGAGAAGTCCTTCGTCCACGACGTGAAGAACGAGAGGGTCACAGAGCAGTTTTAACAAGTTTTTAACCTCTTTTCTTGCACAATAAGAAATTTTTGTACTAGCACAATCAGTTTCAATAGCACAATGCAAAAATTTCACTAGTTCAAAATCAGTTACAATATTAATTTCATCAGTTATGAATTACAATATCATCAGTTTTTGCACTATAGCACAAAACAATCAGACTTTTTGCACAAAAATTTTGTTGTTGTTGTTTTTTACATGAGAAAATTAACAATAAAATTTTTTTATCGTTTCAGATGCTGTCGAAACATCAAAAACACATACACATACACATACACACTAAAAAATAAGCATGCAACTTTATTTGTAACACACACACATACATTCTCCATCTTCATCAAAAAATATTATAATAAACATAATTATTTTTATCTATATCTCACAATAAAACTCTATATCCAAAAATATTACAACATCAAAATAACACTAGAGTCGTTAGTACACGTTGCATGCATTACGGAGGTCCTCTGTAGGGTTTCATGGAAGTTTGGGGGAAAAAAAAAAAAAACACGTGAAACTCTACAGAGGTGCGGCTATCTAGAACCGCAGCCATTAGAACCTTTTTGGGTTGGGCACCACGCACCCTGGCGGGTTAGGGGCCAGGAATCTTAAAAAAATAAAAAAAATTATTTGTTTTTGCTTGCGTCATAATACGAAACATAATCTACCGATAGGCGCGCGCGCGCATGTGTGGCACATCGTTCCCGAGAGAGGTTTACAAAAACCGTGTCCGGATTGGCAAGCGCTCCATCCTGTTCTCTCCCGTTGCTCTCGCGTGCCGTCGAAGTCACGTCCAAGTCGTCCGAATCTGCATGTCCCCTTGTAGTACGGCTGTCACTTTTCCCGCCAGGTGTCAGCCCGAACTTCACCCACCGCGCTCTGGGGCGCAAACAAACATGACAATGATTTCCACCTAACTACTCACATTAAAAATATAACACGCTATTTCATCATTTACGTTTTCTGCATTCAGTATTATCGATAAAATATTAAAATATAACTGAGTTTTACATCCTCTAATCAGTAAATATTGTCTGTACAAAGTGAAAGTTAGAATATGGCTGCCAAGCGCAGCGTCACAGCGAGTTCAAGCGTGCATCTGTCGCGCCTCCCTCCGACTCCACGTCTACCGCAAATTCGGACAACAGAGATTGGCTGAGTCCCGGATGGAACAGCGCTCTAGGTGACATCTGCTGCTGATTCGGACGCAGCCCTGGCCACTTCTATTAGTCAGTGTTGCCAACTCCCATTTGTAGGTTAGCTTCGCCTGTAAAATATCACATGATGAAATATTCTTCAGGTAAGTTGGCAACATTGAACCGCAATTGATGTTACCAGTGTTGTCAACTTCTATTTGTAGGTTAGCTTCGCCTGTAAAATATCACATGGTGAAATATTCTTCAGGTGAGTTGGCAACATTGAACCGCAATTGATGTTACCAGTGTTGTCAACTTCTATTTGTAGGTTAGCTTCGCCTGTAAAATATCACATGGTGAAATATTCTTGAGGTGAGTTGGCAACACTGGCAACATCAATTGATGGCACTCAACCCGTGCACCTCCACTAGTCAGTGTTGCCAACTCCCATTCGTAGGTTATCTTTGCTTGTAAAATATCATATGGTGAAATATTCTTGGGGTGAGTTGGCAACACTGATCGCCAATTGATGGCACTCAACTGAGCTGATTACACTAATCAGTGTTGCTAACTCCCATTCGTAGGTTAGCTTCGCTTGTAAAATATCACATGGTGAAATATTCTTGGGGTGAGTTGGCAACACTGATCGCCAATTAATGCTGGTGAACCCGGCTACCTCCACTAATCCGTGTTGCCAACTCCCATTCGTAGGTTAGCTTCGCCTGTCAAATATCACATGGTGAAATATTCTTGAGGTAAGTTGGCAACACTGCGAGAAAACCTCAAGCGTTGCCAGCTCCTTGCTTGAGGTTAGGTTATACCCAAAAACAACCTTGGTGATTTTTTCGAGTGAGGAGTTGGCAACACTGTCGGTTGTTTAACTCGTCCTCCTCTCTCACTCTCTCTCTCTCTCTCATTTTTTTGTAATAGGGTAAAAAATAGCTTAAAAAGTGATGCCAGAGCTTTTTCTGTCCATTTTTTCTTTCATTGTAGGTTAGTTTAGTGCGTAAAACGTCGTAAAATAAAAAGTAGGTCAAAGGACCCAGCCAGAACGAAGCATTCCACCTACTACTGTAAGTTAGCTTCGCCTGTAAAATATCACATGGTGAAATATTCTTGGGGTGAGCTGGCAACACTGCGAGAAAATGAGGCTCATGCCTTACGAGAGAAATCCATTAAGGCGAGCCTCACCGAGCCTCATTTTCGGGCGTGGAACCGGCACCACTGTACTACTCCCAATAAGTGATATAAATTATAAAACAAAGGTTGAATGAAGGCTAAATAAATAAAAGGCGGAAAATGTCATTTGACGCCTTAACACTGGAACACCATTAAAATGAAAATATGACTTCATCAAAAGTAATTGGTTTGAGTTGCTGTTTTAAGTCCACTTTATGCACAGTAAGGCTAATCGGGACTGGACCTCCAGTTTAAAGTGGGATCCGAACCACTTGTGCCTCCACCGGGTATCGAACCCGGGACCCCTTGATTACAAGGCAATGACGTCATCAAAAGTAATATATGTATATATTGACTAAATTAGATATACTTATATAGCCCCTGGCTTCTCCCAAAATATAAAATAATGTGCAATATAAAACTAAAGTTATGATATATCACGAAATGCCCTTTGTTGGGACATGATCAATATACAATAAAATAAACGAAAATATCTAGGTTTAAATATTGATAAATATATAAAAGTAATATGTAGATGGTATAAAATATATCCCCTGGTATCAGAAAATTAACCCGACGAAATCCATTAATATCATGTCAGAAATGTCAAAGCATTGCAAAAATGAGGAACTGACGGGAAAAAAAATAATTAACCCAAAATTTGGTAACGTCACAACTGTTAAAACGGACCTAGCCACAAGTAAAATAAAAGAGTAAATAACATAGCTCCAATGACGTTAAAATCATTAATTACGAAAGGTACATAATAAAATGGATGAATAAATCAAGGCGACATAGTGACGCACTGTTAACGCTCACTAGTCAAGGTTGGTTTGCGCTTGCATACGCCTGACGTATAGCATAAATTAACAGTTAAAATGAAGTTCCAAATTAGTAATAGGATAATAGTAACGGGAAAATGGGACAAAAATATTTCATGAAATTTGGGTTCGTTCGCGATTGACTGATTTAATTACTCCATGGCCAGTCGAAAGTCAGTCCAATCAGGAAGAATTACATTTGAAAAATTTACAGAGGTATTAAAAAGTGGAGAAATTGCTCGAATAGCTATTGCTGTATCTAAAACTCTACGAGTGTGGATGATTTCATCATCAAAAATCAATTGATCAAAATTCTTATAATTACAGAAAAAGGATGTTCCTTCAGACACTGTTATTGTTTTGTGTGTATTTAAATTGCCGTTTAAAGTTTGTGATTGGAGGAATTTGCCTGTGCCGGAAACTATCACTCCTGTTCGAGTGCGAACTTTCGTGAGGTGGCCCCCGACGTTGGATTTTATTTCTGTGGAGCAGGAAATAGTGGAATTATGAAATAGAATATTTGTTAAACATTTTATATTATCGTGAATTGAAAGTTCCGTATGAATACAAACGTAAATAAAGGAATTAAATTTACAATGACTATCAAGAATTTCCACGATTTGGGTTTGACCATTATGTTCCATTTTATATGATAATTGGGGAACCTTAACCCGGAACCATTTATTATCAACAAAAGTGCCAACATTTATAGTCCGATAAACGGGAGAAATAGCGTTACGAAGTAAATTGGGAGTTTCTAACAAAATATGAAAAGAATGAGTGGATAAGTCATAATTGACAAGGTAGACATTGGTTAAAGCGTAAAAGAGACCAAGATCCGTCATATACAGGGTGTCCTTAAAGTCAGAATGAAGACTGAGAAAAACACGGAGCCAATCGGGAGAAATCATATGATAAGACAGTTTATTCATCGATAGATCGGTTACCATAAAATCAATACGGGTAAATAATTCTGAAGCGTGCAAAAGTGCCATTAGGTGCCTTTCTTCCGTATAGATGTCACAAAATTTCGAAACTAAATCCGCTTTAAGAGCAATAAGAGAACGTTTGAAGATTACCAAAATGTTATTAACAACTCGGAAAGTCTGGATTTCGTCTTTCTTCATTTCCTGTAATTCTGCCTGAATCTGATCTTGATTATGTTTTAGAGCTTGAACAGAAGAGCTAAGGTGATGAATTGAAAAGGAGTTATAAATTGAAAGGCCTGCCGAAAATAAATTCATTAAATTAAAGAAAATCGATCTTTTCCCTGGAGTGCTCCCAGATACATTTTTCCACACCCCATGGCAATTCGGCCGGCTATCGCTGGTTTTAAAACGACAAGGGAGGTAAAGTGAAATTTCGCGTAAGTATTGCTGAATACGATCATGGGTATCATTTTGAATAGCTGACCACTTAACACAGCCTGAGTGGTTATCAGTCCGAATGTTAATATCAATATGAATATTGGCAGTTGTATATATGTAATCGGAACTGTGAACCATAAGACCTTGTTGTTCGTAAAATAAGCCCAACCCACTTATAAAAATATCCTCATTTTCATTTGCAACTGTATATTGAAAGGTGGGAAGGGTTGTCAGAAATAGAAAAAGACACCTCCAATAAAATTGCGCGATGTCAGCCATGCTTTGTATCTGGAAGGGAGAGAAAAAAAATGTTTGTGACGTGAACAAATTGATCTAAATAAACTGAGAAAAATTAAAAAAAACGGTATAGAATACTAACAAAAAAATCAAATTAAAATTGCTCAAAGCAAACCATAAACATCCCGGGTTATTCCCTGTTTTTTCAAAGTCTCAATTTGTTTCTTTATCTCTGCTCGCAAATGTACCGGGATCGGATATTGCTGCTTATGGAACGGAGTAGGATCAGAAAGCTTTATCCTGTGTTTGTAATTGGTGGCAAGGCCCATGTCATTCTCGGACCAACTGAAAACATTTTTGTATTTTAACAAAAGCTCTAAAAGTTGATTTTTCTCATGTTCCTCCAATTGAGGATTAATGTCAAATTTGGATATATCCACTTGTGGGATATCGTCGTTTTCTGATTCTTCCTTTGTTAAATTAACTGTTACAGAACTATTTTCCTGATCCACCGTTGCCAACTCACAAGATTCTGCGCCACCGATTCGAGTACCTTTGCGAATTATAATTCTATAATTCAAAAGGTTGGATACCCAAACAAGTTGTGTATCAGGGTTGAGTATCGACCTTGGTACCATTATGCCAGATTTAGCCTGAAAATTTGCATCCGGCTCAAGTAAAGTTAAATTTTGATTTGCTGTATTGACTAATTTTAAAGGGATGCACAAATGTGATCTTGGTTTCACAACAATTCGTTTAGAAGCCACATATTCAGGTTCAACAGTATGTACTAGCAAACCTGCCAATTTAACGGAAACATCAAAAGCTTTCTTCGATTCAAACCGAATGCGGTTGCGTGGGGGAGTGCCAAATCTGCTCAAAGCCAATTTATTGTTTTCAAAATCTAAAGTTGCACTTTGGGCTTTGAGAAAATCATTACCAAGGATGGTATTATGACCAAAATCTTGTATCACCCTGAAGGGGTGCCTAAATGTAAAGCCATTTAGAGAAAAATCTAAAAGTACAATTTCTTTAATTATTAAACAATTATTCGTGACACCTTTAACTAGAGTGTTGATTTTAAACCTCCTAGCATGGGCAGGAATACCCTTATCACTTGTTACACTTATTTGGCTCCCACAATCGACAATAAACCTTTGACGTTCCCCATTTACATTGGCATGTACATAAATGAGATCTTCAGACGGGAAAGTAGAGACTAAAATCTTTTTACTGCCCGCAGGTATGTCTCCACTACTTGCGGTTAATTGGCGTTTAAATCTTCTGGATTTTGAAGACAAAATTCTTGGTGGTGATTAGGAAAACCACATTTATAACAAAGTTGTTGGCCACGCCGGTCACCTTGATCGGGACGACCGCGGGGGGCTGGTAAACCTCGCCCCCGACCACGCTGAAAATTGGAACGATTCTGAAACCGGCCGTTGTTTGAACGGTAGCCTCTACTGCCCCTGCCCTGAAAGCCTCGTCTGTTGTTTGAACCACGATTGTGATTAAAATTACCCCTTTGATAATTTTGGCCTACAGTTTGAAAATTTTCGTGATCGTGTGACTGTATAACTTCCTCGACTTTTAACGCTAGGTTGCTGACCTGCTTAGGCAAAGCTTCTACAGTGGACGGTTCTGAAGTTGGGAGAGACGTTTGTTGTCTTTTGACAAGGTCCAATTCAGCTTGCAAGGCTTGCAGCTGATTAGTCATGTCTTGATTAGCCCGAGGTGCTGATTCCGGAGCAGCCGCCGTAGTGCTAACTACGGGGTTCTGGTGAGGAATGCGCAACTCAGCAGGAGACGGAAAAAGAGTTTCCTTTTGAGCCGAATGCAAGAGCTCTTGCACCGTTCTACGGCGCATAAGCAACTTTGCTTTTTCATATTCCTTGAGGTCTTTCAAAAGCTCTGGAACTGAATTATATTGTTTTTTGTATATCTCCCTGATAAATTCCGGTTGAAGACCTGCGTTTATGTATTTGAGCTGCTTATTCACAACCATGTTAGGGTCCATCTTAAACAAGAGGGTCTGCTTGTCCCTAACATAAGATGATACCGGTTCATCGTCCCTGTGGAACCGATATCTGATCTGCTCCTCGATCTGCAGCTGATCAAGGGAGCCTGTGAATTCTTCGATAAGTTTTTTCTTGACGTCCTCATAGCTGACTAAATTGACGCCTGGTTGCTGGCTAATTGCATTAAACCAGCGGAGGGCTGGGCCACATAACAACGCCGGGAATAATTGCCGTTTTTTCGTCTCGTCCCAATTGTTCAGAATCGCCGCACTTTCGAAACGGTCTATGAATTTAGAAACATCCTCCCCCGAGGCACCCTGAAACTGAATGCTCTCGAACAGGAAGGGATGAACAAAAGGTAGTTGAGCCATGGTGGGTGGGTCCACAAGAACTGTGGGACGATTATCAATTTGAAAGTGAGCCTGCGCGCGTGCGCTACTTCTAGTTAATGGAGGACTTCTGATTGGGGTGGATGAGGCACAAGGTAGGCCCTCCACATCAAAAGACGGACCAACAGCATTATTGGCGAGAATGATGAGCCTATCCAATGTGGTATCAAGCTCGTCCTCCAACTCAGTAAATGACATAAGGCATTACTAACAATGGTGACGTACCTTATTTAAAAAAAATTAACCCCCCATTAGGAAAAAATTCCGCGAAGAAACAAGTCTAACATGATATTAATGCATTTCAATTTTCATTTATTTCAGAGTGAAATAAATGAAAAAATTCCGCAGCCTACCCTTTCAATTTTCATGTCTGTTTAGGAAAACAAGGCATGACGCTTTTCATTTCCAAAAGAACCACGTTGCTTTATTTTTTCATCACATTTCCGTAAAAATGGATGAAAAGCCCACGCATCTCAAACCACGTAGCGTTCCTCTGGACGCGGGGATCTTAAATAGGGATGTACTATTAGTACTAGTTGATGGTAGAGACAGCCCTGAACGGGCAGGTACAAATATCTAACTATTCATTAAAATAGACTCATGATTCGTTTCTAGACTGAAGTGAGCAATGCAAATGGCAGAATGGGTGTAGACTAGCTTACCCTGTTCGGCTTAGAAATAAGACCAGTAGCTCCTGCTTCTCCGATGATTCCAGATTAAAAGACCTCGTGTCGCTCTCATGCGCACCTATTTAAACCCTCGCTTGGCCTCTCGTCACCTCTTGCCAAAGGCCAGTGTTCTTACCATTTCCTGTAGAAAGCTTATTCTACACATTTCTGAGCAGGAGCTGACAAGGTCTGCCAGGGTCAATATTTCTTAATCGAACAGGGCATGGTACGACATTTCATTTGCATGAGGAATATACTAGCTGCTTAGAAACTGCTATACGAAGACGTAATTTTTATTTCTAAAAAAGGGAGCGAGTGAGTCATTCATTCGTTTACTTCAGTGATCAGAGCCCCCCCAATAATTTTGACAAGTCGGCGCCCCAGCTTGGGTCTGATTGTCTGCTTGGCTTGAGGTTCCAGGTAAACTGCAACTTGTAGAAGTTCCTTCCGTTCAAGGCTGGTCGTGTATTTGATTGACAGGTTGATTCAAGAGTCCAAGTAAACTGCAAGCTGTAAATGATTGAGGATTGGTTGAAGTCTGACTCATAGTAGTGGAGCTCTCTTCTACTTCATGTGAGGCAGCAAAATCCAGATCACAAAATACATTCAGTGGGTAGAGCTCAGTCAGCTTGTCAAAGAATAGTGACGCTGCAGACTTGTCGACTCGGCTCTCCTCAAACTTAAGTCCTGATGTCGACTCATGAAGTCATAGTAAAAATCTTTTCCTGCCATTTGTTTCTCTTTGTTGAAGCGGTGATTAATTTTTAGTTTTTAAGCGAATTGGTAGGCCAGTTTCAAAAACTCGGCTCTGCTTAGCGGCATCAGCTGAGTGCCCAACGCCTTTACATGATTATATAATACTTCTTCATGATTTTCAAACTTTCTTTCATAGGTGCCTCTCTTATCCGTGCAAGGCTTGGCTATTACCTCTACCCCTCTGCGATTATTACTCGATCTCATAGCGTGTTCTTGGGTACAGAATATCTAGCACTGGCATCTCTTATTGTCATTTCTTTTAAAAATACTTTGTCAATTGCCGCCTTCATATTCGCTTCGTCCAATTTTCCATGAATTTTGCCCGTGGTTTACTGAAAAACAAAACACAAAAACCTCTATTAGGCCTAGAATTCAAAATTTACCTACCAACAAGCTGTCCGATACCACCCGATTCCATTTTGCCCGATGCCACCCGAATGGCACGCAACATTGAGATAGCTACTTAACAGAGGTCAATGACGCGAACGATATTATACGGTTATAAAGTAACAACTACAATATAATATCTACGCTAGTAACAGTAGAAGCTAAATACACTTACTATAAGAGAAGTTTTAACACTCCAAATGTATCTTGGTGCACTAAACACCATAGCATTAAACAAGAAAAACGAAGCACGACACAAACTGCTTGGCGTACACATCCAATATAGCGATGGCTAAACTGGTTGGTTTTGATTAATACACTGACCGCGTGACAAGTGCTGCCTCAAGCTGCAAATCCCCTAAACTGCTCTTGTCCGATAATGTCCGCTGTCCGATACCACCCAACCTTCCCCTATACCTTCCACAAGCAATATTTGATTTTGTTATTAGTTCTGCGAAGTGTTCCATATATCCTTAACCGTGGCTTAAATTATATATATATATATATATATATATATATATATATATATATAATTTTATTGTTAGGAAAATAAATCGTCAAGGCGAATGTAATCAGTAAAACAAGTGAGAATGCCGAAGCAAAATGCTGCACTAAAAATAATGTGATGCATTCTTTCTTTACAAAGTCTATTCGAAATTTCCGCCTCTCACCCACCGGGAAAGAAAATCACGAATACCTCACTCAATGGACCGACCCCCTTCAAAGAAAAGCTTATTTCGCACACTCTCTCAATCTGTCCACGGAAGTAAATTGCGATTCTAAGAATAACGTGAAGTATTTCGTGCCAACCTTTACTGAAGCACCTTGGGTACGCAAGCGATACGTCAGTAACGTCACTGTCACGTAGGTATAAAAATTATACATGTGAGCTTATGTGACCTTGTTGTTATGGTAAGATGGCATTCTATCAAAGCTCACGCATAGCATAAAGCTAGAAATATGTTTGGGACAGCCCAAAAATACCCTCACACGATATTTCATCGTGGCTGATAAAGAAAATCTCTTAGGCCTAAATATAGCATTGCCTGACCAGCGGGCATTGCTGTAAGAGAATTTTATGGTTCACAATTAGATAACATGCTTGCTTGTGTGATCACCATATGTGTTTCCATCATCATCATTCATTACTTTGACCGCAAACACATGCCACTTTACAAACAAGCTAAATCTGGTACCAATACATAACTCACGAAAATATGTTGGAAATGTTACGCCTTCCCTCAAAGAGCTTACATAAATATTGCTAATGTCATTAAATTTGTTGAAGAAACATAAAAATGTTACTGTTCGTGGGAACATTGAAAATAACTATTAACTTGAGTATCTCCTAATCTAATCTAGAACCGTGCTGCAGCGGAGAATTAATCATCTAGGGGTGCTGAGGGGGTGCGGGATGAATTGAGGGGTGCGATGTTGAAAGAAAAGAAAACATGAAGTATGCATGCAGGCAAGTATCTAAAACTACATTTCGGAAGGGGTCCGAACTAAATACCTAACACGTAATAATACTAAAGATGAGAGTTAATTTGTTAATAAGATCAGTACGTCTATTAATAATACTGTTATTAAAATTTGTCATTTAATATTTATAAGAATATTGACAGTGATCAGAACGCTACATTTTAAAAGTACGAGGGTCACTATTTATATTTTGAGCCTAACAATGAAAAAACAGGAATTTGGCATTGAAAACTGCTTTATTGTTTTTCGAAGTATTCTCCTTTATGGTCAATACACTTTTGCATTCGTTCGATCCATTTGTCAAAGCAGTTTTTCCAATCTTCGTGAGACACCTCCATAATATGGTTTTTCAACGCATCAACGGCGTCTTCCGCCGACGAAAATCGTTGTCCACGCAATTTATTCTTGACATTCGGGAACAAGAAGAAGTCATTGGGTGCCAAATCAGGATTGTACGGCTGATGACCCATCAATTCGATTTTTTTTGACTGTTCATAAAGTCGGTTGTTAGACGAGATGTGTGACAGCTGGCATTGTCTTGATGAAGAATGATCCGACGGCGTTTGTTTGTTTTAAGAATTTGACCGAAGTCCTCTGGCAAACAAATTGTTGTGTACCATTCAGAGTTGACCGTTCTACGTTCCTCTAAAGGCACAGTTGCCACATGACCAGTTTTCCCGAAAAAACAGGCGACCATTTGTTTCGATGTGCTTCGAGCGCGAACAACTTTTGTTGGATTGGGTTCATCTTGAAACACCCATACAGTCGACTGCTGTTTACGTTCCGGATCATATGCATATATCCATGATTCGTCACCTGTTACAATCTTATATACCTCTTTTGAAGCACCACGATTGTATTTATTGAGCATTTGTTTGCAACAATTGACGCGAGCTTTTTGAGTTTTTGTCAAATTGTGTGGGATCCAACGAGAACATACCTTTCTCACAGCTAAATGGTCATGTAATATTTTATATATGCTGGTGGAACTAATGCCTATGGTTGCCTCAATCTCACAGTATGTCACATGACGATCTTGCAGTATTAGGTTTTGCACAGCATCAATGTTTTCTTGAACAACAACTGATTTTGGACGACCTTCGCGAATCTCGTCGGTGAGCGAATGGCGGCCACGATTAAATTCGTTATACCAGCGTTTCACAGTGGCAAAGGATGGGGCTTCATCGCCAAATGTGGAAGTAAGTTGATCGATGCACTCTTGTCTTGATAATCCACGTCGAAAATCGTAAAAAATCATCGCACGAAAATGTTCACGAGTAATTCCATTTTATTGTTGTCGCGCAATCTCCAAGGCAACATAAACAACACAAATGAAGCTATTGACAAAACATTTGAAGTACACACAAATTCGAAAGAAACGCCCTCCCTTACGGTTATGCAACCCGTAATTTTATATCATCTAGTTTCGCCTGGTAGAGTAGTTCCCGAGAAGAGCAGTGTTTCCAAACCTATAACTGCAGTGTTTCCAACCCTGTATTGGTAGGTTGGTTGTTGATTTGGTGTTTTAAGTCCACAATACACAGTATGACTAATCGGGACTGGACCTACAGTTTAAAGTGGGAACCGAACCCCTTTGTGCCTCCACCGGGACTCCTTGATTACAAGGCGACGACGATACCATTGCGCCATCCAAGCCTGTATTGCTTCGTAGAAGACGAAACCTTCACGTAAACTTCTTCATTCCTGAGTTACATTTGGTTTACAGACTCACATTACATGACACTCTTTTCCTGTATTGCATGTGTTCTGGAGCATTTATTTTTCCTTCTGCGGAGAAAATTCTGTTATTATTTTACATCTTATTTTTCGCAGCTTCTCTACCATTTATTGGCTAATCGCAACAATGAGGATGAATGATGACTCGATGAAATTGATAAGAGGACAGTCATAAAGAAACCATGGGGGCTAGATTCATATTATTATTATTACTAGTATTATCTTTCTTTTTTACTTTACTTTTGGCTAATCGCAACGATGAGGATTAGTGTATGATAAAATGCATGAAGGAACACTCATAAACAATCATACCCAGGCCGGGACTCCAACCCGGGAATTTCGGCAGCGAGATCAAAAGCCGACGGCTTACCACGCTCGGGCACAGAGGCGGCCAATTATTATTAGTGATATTGTCTTAAGTAGTGTATTTTTCCACCATATTCTTTCATACAATCATGCAACTGATGAAAATTAAAATGTTAAAATACCTGCCTACGTTTTTTTTTAAAGTTTGCAATATAAACCCCTGCTGCACGAAGCCAAATTGTGGGAATACGAAACAGAACCAAGTTAACATATCTTGACCGTGGAAAGTGTTAATACAAAATCTAGAAAAGAGCCATTTAACAGTTGCCTGATTGCTTTTCCATTTGTTGTATGGGAAGAATTGTCTGAAATGTGTGTGTAGTGGCAGGCAAAGTATAATACAAAGATCGAATAGAGAGGCAACACTGTCACTGTTCTGCACTGCACAGACAACGCGTCTCGTCGAGTGGGCGGGGCACTGTGGGTGCGAGCGAGCTGCTGTTGCTTCTGCAAAAAAGAACACTGACAGACAACTGAATGACGCTCCGCTTAAAATCTAGTCAATCGAGAAAGGATTTGTTGAGGAAGTGAATTGAGTAGTGGTACTTGTGCTATTATAAACCCGAGAAAGGAAGAGCTCCCCCCAAGCAGAATTGTCTACACTTAAACCTAGCTCAACATGCCCATATGAGCTTTTTGCTCTAGTGTGGAACCCCCTCTAATCTAAGATTTTTGTAAAAATGCCCTCATGGATTCCATGAGAAAGGAAGAGCCCCCCAGATTGATGTGCCTATACTTACAAAAAGGCACTTCTGTGTCTATAAACTTGTCAAAAATATGCCCCTCTTGATATTTTTTTTGGCCACACTTAAAACTAGGCCAAGACACACACACACATACCTATATACACACATATTTACTTCCAATTTAAGTTTAATTGGACCCCAGCCACTCTCACAACATTGCCTGATGCAATGCTCGGGAATTTCTGTAACTAGTAGCGCTGGTATTGATTTTTGTTTCATATGTTCTCCCTAGCGCTACTAGTTACATAAATTCCCGAGCATTGCATCAGGCAATGTTGTGAGAGTGGCAGGGGAGAACAGATGTGTTGTTAACAGTGCTCCTCATACTTACAGACCTGTTTGGTTTAAATATTTATATTGAACAATATAAAATCTGATATTTGTTGTAATCTACTCTTATTTAGGGTCAGGCTTATATTTGCCCCAGCTTGTTATACAAAATTAATGCATAACAAGGTCATTGCTATTCAAGATATGCATGTTCGTGCAGGCATTTGTGCTAGGTCAGTGTAAATCAATATTTATTCTTTATCCTACTTGTGGGATATTGGCCTTACAACCTGTCATAATAGGCATAAAAATTTGATTTAAAAACCCAGGAAATTTTATATAAATACCAAAGCGAGAAATATTAACACACATACATACATACACACATACACACACACACAAAGCACAGTGCTGAAGCCAACTGATCTAGTATAAAGTTTTGAATTGAAACCCGGGAAATTGTATATAATAAACAACGGCAAAAATGCCAAATCAAAAACATTGTAATCAGTGCAATAAAAATATATTTAGCTCTAATTGGGCCAGACACCAAAAGATTTGTAACCCAGACAAACGCAGAACTCCCACGAAAATTTGCCCCAAATGCAATAGAAAATATAGCATGGAATATTTCACATATAAACATAAAAATACTTGCTCTGCACAGTCATCAATATTGCCCCCACAACCATCTACATCTGGTCTGAAAAGAAAGCATGAAGCACCTCTTAATGCCAGAGCAGCAAAGCAGCCACGCTATGAACCTATCCATAGCAGTTTTAATGCCCAACTTAGGGATTACCGGTTTGTATCAGAGCCAAGATGTGGCATTGAGAATTTTTTGAACAGTGTAAAACCTGATGTACAGGCAATTCTAAATGCACAAAATGGCTCTTATAAGCTCTCTCTCAAATTGTTTGTACAATATAAAAAGCCAAACGGCACAAAATTTACACAGCCCCACATAACAGAAACTGTACCTGTATATTCAAATGCAAATTCAGACACAATAATAAGCAGTTTAATAGATCAATTGAATATTAAGCACTCTGAATTTGAGGCAAAAGAGTCTGGATGGAGCCTATGTGGCTCTCCACACAAGTTATATGTTAATATTTCTGAATTCTGCCCATTACAAGGATCTACATATCTGCCATTACCTGATAATATTAAAAACAGAAGAGCCGTGGTTAATATTGAAAATACCGACCAGAAATGCTTTTTGTGGTGTATTTTAGCTGCTTTGTATCCAGTTTCAAGGCATCCTGAGCGAATAAGTTATTATAAACAACATGAGCACGATTTTGATGAAGCAATGGAGGGTTTGGAATATCCAATGTCTGTTCAGAATATTGATAAATTTGAAAAAAGGGCCCGGGATATGAATGGCAAACAATTATCTATTAATGTATATATTTATTCCACTGGCAGTGGCAATTGCTTGATAGCACCTCTCAGAATCAGTACATTTGTTGATAATTCTGCTATTCCGATTGATTTGCTCTTAATTGAAGGGGATGACACAAATCATTACACTCTGATACATAATCTTCTAGCTTTAGTGAGAACACAACTAGATAAATCCAATAGAATATTCAGAATATGCAGAAGATGTTTAAGTGTATTTGATGGTAGAAAAACAGTGAATGGGGTTTGTAAAGTGAGTGCAGAAATTGCCAAAAACAGGTTAATTGAGCATCTGAAATATTGTGGGAACCATAAACCTGTTCATATGGTGATGCCAATGCCAAGTGAAAATTGCAAATTCAAAAAGTTTGAAGCCTTGTTGGAACACCCAGCATATATTGTCTGTGATTTTGAATCCAATCTCAAATCTCTTGCATTCTGCAATCCAGATCCTGAAGAATCTTCTATTACACCATACCAGCTACATGAACCTTCCAGCTTTTGTTATGTGGTCGTACAGGATGGTGTTGTTACTAAAATAGATTCATACATGGGACCAGATGCCATCAAAATATTTGCACATAAAATAGAAAATGAGTGCCGTGACATAGCATCTAACATCTTATTAAAATCAAAACCCATGTTGCCTTTAACAGAGAAACAGATTGAGGATTTCAACAATGCAGAAAAATGCCCACTATGTGATTCTGAATTTTCAGATACAAATATCAAAGTGCATCACCATTCTCATACAGATGGTCGATATAAACAGGCCCTGTGTAATAGCTGTAATATTAAGATCAAGAGACCAAGATTTGTCCCCATATTTTGCCATGGAGCATCCAATTATGATTTCCATCATCTGATCAGATATGAGGGGTTTGAGAAGGAGAATTTAAATATTTTAGCTGAAAATGATGAGAAATATATATCTATTAGCAAAACAATTAAAGTTAATGGAACTCCTATTCACATAAGATTTCTTGATTCTTACAGATTTTTACCTGCTAGCCTGGATACACTGGCCACTCAATTATCTGATGATCAATTCAAAATCACACGTGCAGTGTTTCCAAATCAGGACCCGAAATTAATTAGGCGAAAGGGTGTATATCCATATGATTATGTTACAGATTTTTCTAAATTTAATGAGTGTTCCCTGCCTCCACAACATGAGTTTTACAGCAAAATCAGAGGATCTGGAATCACTAATGAGGATTATCACCGTGCCCAATTGGCGTGGGACAATTTCGAATGCAAGACATTTGGTGATTATCACATGGCTTATTTGAAACTTGATGTGACCATCTCAGCAGATATAATGCAGGCATTCAGAAAATTTTGTATGCAAAATTATGGACTGGACCCAGTGTATTTTTTTAGTGCCCCGGGCCTAGCATGGTCTGCAATGTTTTTAAACACCAAAAAGCAATTGGATCTGATCCAAGATCAAGATATGTATCTGTTTATGGAGCAAGGTATAAGAGGAGGGATGGTGCAATGTTCTCAGAGATATGCCAGAGCAAATAACAAATATATTCCTGGTTATGATCCAGCACGGCCATCAAATTATATATTGTATGTGGATGCCAACAGCCTCTATGGTCACGCAATGATGCAAAAACTGCCATATGCAGGGCTTGAATGGGTTGAAGATTTCAATATTGAGGATCTTCAGAACTATGATGACAGTAATTATGGCTTATTCTTAGAGGTTGATTTGACAATTCCAGATCATTTACACAACAAATTTTCTGATCTGCCCCCAATTCCCGAGGTTCAGTGCTCACCTGGCTCTAAACAGAAGAAGCTCATGATGACACTGGAGCCAAAACAGGGCTGTGTCATATATTACAAGAACCTCCAGTTCCTGATGAAACATGGTGTTCAAGTGACCAAACTTGGAAAAGTTTTGAGGTTCAGGCACTCAAGATGGTTGAAACCATACATTGATACAAACACAAAGCTTCGAACATCTGCAAAGAGCGAATTTGATAAGACCTTGTTTAAATTGATGGTAAATTCTGTATATGGCAAAACAATTGAAAATGTCAGAAAACATACCAATGTTAAAATAATTACTGACCCCAGCCTGAGCAAAAAATTGGTTGCAAAGCCTAATTTCAATTACAGAAGAATTTATGATGAAGATATGGCTCTTTTCAACATGAAAAAAACAAGAATTAAGTTTGATAAACCTATTTATGTAGGGGCTGCAATATTGGAATTGTCCAAATTACATATGTTAACATTGTATTATGATGTGTTGAAACCTTTTTATGGTGATAATGTAAAACTGATGTACATGGATACGGATAGTTTTATTCTTGATATTCAAACAGAAGATGTTTATCAAGATATGTCACAGCCTGCATTGTTTCAATACTTTGATACCAGTGAATTGCCAGACCATTTGAATATTCAACCCCACAACAAAAAAGTGCCTGGCAAGTTAAAAGATGAGACACTTGGTGATGTTATTGTGGAATTTGCTGGGTTAAGTGCCAAGATGTACAGTTTTAAAACATGTAATGCTGTTGTCAAAAAAGCCAAGGGTATTGGCAAAGTAGCTGTGGAAAAAGAGCTCCAATTTGAAGATTATAAAAATTGCCTCAAATCCCAGAGCTTAATCAGAACATCAGAATCCAGAATCCAGAGTGTGGATCACTTATTGACTTCAAATGTTGTAAGAAAAGTGGCTCTGGACCCACGTGATGATAAGAGATGTATTTTGTCATGTGGCATACATACTCTACCATGGGGTCATTGTTATTTGAAAAATGGCAATCAATGCCCAAGCACAGAGCATGATTTGAAATAAATAAACATGCCTATGAACTTATTTGGGTTCAAAAAACGGGCTGTTATGGAGCTGCCACCACCACAACCCTCTCCTGATATCATATCTAAACTGAGTGGCTTGTTAATTATTCATCTGAACAGCATATTTACAGATGTTGATGATGAAACAGGCAAAATATTGTATATATTTAACAATAATTTAAATTATTACCAATTACCTGTAGGTGGGCAATTGCAATTTATTACAACTCCTGAGGGTGATGTCAAAATTTCAGTAGGGAGAAATATTTATAGAATTAAGCACTCAAACATGGTTTCTGGCACTGTTTATACTGTTTCTGCTGGTGACTGCTTATATATTGAGGTCCCTGGATCCTATGATAAGCTTATACCTTTTTTTATAGAATTAAGAATCAGGTATTCAATAATAAATAACTACTAAACAAAATGCCTAATGATATTTTTGGCCATACAAGACATGAAGATCACAGTGATGAGATTCTGATGCTTGATGTCAGAGTCAAGAAATTAAGAAGTGATTTACAAGCTTTACAAACAACACTCAATGCCAGTCTGCAATTAGAAATTACAAATTTGCAATCACAATGCATGGACCCTCTTCTTAAAATTGATTCTGAACTTAAATTATTGCTTCAGAAATATACTGATCTGGCTACATTGGATAATTTTCAAAGTTTAGAAGAAGCTGTTGCAGCTCTTCAAGCCAAATTTAAGACCCAGGCCACCAATTCTGAGCAATTGAAACAACAATTAGAAGAGCAGATAAATAATGTCCAGACACAGCTCCAAACAATTGTCAAAAGCATAAAATCACAAGAAGATTTTGATCTAGTGATTTCCACTCTAAAAGAACAGATTCAGTCACTCCAAATACCTAATCTGGATCCTCTGAACAATGCCATAGCCGAGGTTAAAGAAAAAATTGAGACACTTGAAAATTTTATGAACAATTTGCCATCTTCTGATGCTTTAAATGCAATAACTCGGAGTGTGGCAAATATTAAGCTGCAACTTGAAACATATGAAGATTTTGGAAAAATTCAAAGTTCCATAACCCATCTTGAAGGTACAATAGCAGCAGTGCAAAGTGATTTGGCAAATGTACTTGAATCCCGATTGCCTGGGATTGTAGATACACTTGTCAGTGTCCAGCAACAAATCACAAAGCTTGAAAACCTCAACACTGAATCTGAATTATCTTATTTTCATCACTTGATAGATGATATCCAAACAAAACTTGAAATTTTACAACAATCCACACCCTCTCAGGCAGATATAGCCCTGCTCCAAAATGCTATGCAAAATGTGGCTCATGCTTCTGAATTAAATGATGTGAAATTGGCACTTGAATCTTTGCAAAATACAGTATCAAATTTGCCTACATCGCAGGAACTTAAAAATATTAAGAGGGCAGTGAATAGGATATTGAAATCAGAAGATATCAAGAATATCCAGGCAGAGATCAAACATCTCACTCAGACAGTGGCCACTCTACCAACCAATCAACATATTAATGAATTGCATGCCCTGTTTGAGGATATCAGAAGACAGGTCCATGATCTTACAGCTCAAAATTCAAAATTGGCAGTTGTTGAAAATTTGCAACAAATTGTAGCTAATATCAAGCAACAGCTAGGGACCATGGAATCCAATCAAGCAAATGCTCTGTCTGTTTTTGCCACCCAGCTTCAAGATATTGTGCAACAATACAAGAAACTTGCTGTGGACATAAGAATCAAGCCTGGGCACGATGAGATTGTTAGGACCATCAATGAGCACCTTGAATCTGTAACAAGCAGATTGCTCACAGCAGAAAAGGAAATAACAGGCATAATCGAGAATCCAAAACATTCAGTAATTCTTGAATTGTACAGTATCCCCAACAAAGAATATGATTCTCCATTTACACCGGGTGGCAAAATATATATGCTGTCCCCTGCACAATTTTATTACCAATTTTTTGTTGGGGGCACATTGAGACCAATCAAGATCAAATATTGGCTTCAACCACAGGCACACCACTACCCTACCTTATCAATAACAAATGCTAACAACAAAGTGAAAATCACCAGTGTGGAATTGGAGGATTTTACAGATCCCAATACATTAGAAACATCTTATGTAGAAGATGATGGCACTTTGGAATTTAAAATACAGATAGGGGACAAATTATATTTAGAAAATCCTGCAGTCTCAGCTGCTGAACATCCCATAGTTGCAATATTCTTGTTTACATATTATGTCTAGACAAATTATTGTTGATGAATTACACAGACAGGCCAGACATAATTTTAAGAGACTCCCAGTAGTCACAAAAAGCATAGATGATTTATGGCAGGGGGACTTGATTGAGTTAGCAAGTGGGCAGTTGAAAAACTTAGACAAAATCAACAAGGGCTACAAGTATCTACTCACTATAATAGACACATTTTCAAAATTTGCCTGGGCTGTGCCACTCAAATCCAAGACTGGAAAATGTGTTACAGAAGCCATCAGAACAATCATCAATCAGAGTGGAAGATCACCGCGCTATTTGCAAACAGATAATGGCAAAGAATTTTATAATTCAGTGTTTCAACAATTTATGAAAAGCCAGGCAATAAAACATTACTCGAGTTACAGTGACCTCAAGGCCTCAATTGTAGAGAGATTCAACAGAACCTTAAAAAATCTTATGTATAAACAATTTACCCTCCAAGGTAATTATAAATGGATTAATATTCTTCCAGAACTTCTACATAAATATAACAATTCTGTCCATTCCACAATCAACATGAAACCCTCTGAAGTAATAAGCTCATCAGATGAGCAAAAATTGATCAGCACTGTTTATTATCCTAGATATCAGCCAACAACAAGAAAGGCCAGATACAAGGTGGGCGATCAAGTAAGAATAAGCAAATATAAGCACTTATTCAAGAGAGGCTTTACAAGAAACTGGAGCACTGAATTATTTACAGTGGTTCAGGTTAAACCCGGGACCCTTAACACATATATAATAAAGGATCACCGAGGAGAAATTCTCAAAGGCAGGTTCTATGAACAAGAGCTCAGCAAAACTAAACAGCCTGACACTTATCTCATAGAAAAAATCATCCGCAGAAAAGGCAACAAGTTACTTGTCAAATGGCTAGGACTCCCAGAACACAGCTGGATCGATGCAAACAAAGTGATAATATGAGCACCTGGGATGTTATAAAAAGGCTGCCAGAACCTGAACAACAAAATAAGAGAAATGGCAACTTGCTACCTGATAATATTAGGTGTCTTATTGTTGGGCCATCTGCTTGTGGTAAAACTACACTAATGGTTGATAATTTTTTATTAGCACCCAACTGGTTAGACTGGAAAAACAGGCACTTGTATATCTTCTCTAAGAGCTTGGAACAATTAAAATATCAGCAGCTGATGAAGCTATATGATGGATTGGATATTGCCACTTTTGAACCAGATGTTAAGCCACTTGATGACTGTCTCGATAATTCTGTTGTTGTGTTTGATGACATTATACTGGATAATCAAAACAAGGTTAGAAATTTTTTTACACAGGGCCGGCACAAAAACATTGATTGCTTCTACCTGGCACAGACTTTTTCAAAAATACCCAAGCAACTGATTCGAGACAATAGCAATTTTATATGTATATTTCATCAAGACCATACCAACCTCAAACACATACATGATGAATATGTAGGTGGGGACCTGAGCTACAATGATTTTTCTAAGTTTTGCAGCAAGTGCTGGAACCAGGACAGTTATGGGTTTGTCACAATTGATATGACAAGAACACTCAATAGTGGCAAATACAGAAATAAAATCAACAATTTTCTAGACGTAGAGACGTATATAAATAAACATGAAAAGGCCAATCATTGATGATCTTAAGTTAAGAGATTATCTTGTAAAAAGATTTAAGGGATGGAAATCAGAGAACCGTGGAATTTATGAAAAACACAAACAAACAGAACAGCCTGTAATTGATGCTATTAATAATTTAGGTAAAAATATCAAAACTGTTACAGAGCAAAATCAAAATTTGCTCACAGAGCTTGTACCTGTAGCTGCTAGGAACATATTAGATTATCCATTCACCCCACTTTCAAGTATTCATACACCTAGTCCTCCTCGAAGAATTGAGGCTAGTCAGGATCCTATTGAATTGGGTCTTCTTGCTCAAAAATATTTAACCACACCTAAAGACAATAAAGATGAGGTGTTTGGCTTATATGCTGACACAGAGCTTGATGGCAGCATTATTCATAGAATTGGCAATTTCAGAGTAACATTTATGGGAGATGATATAATTGTATATTCAGAATCTCGTCTCGGAGAAAAGGGTGCTTTTGTTAAGTACACCGGAACACCTGGATTGTGGGAACTGATGACTAGGAAAAGACCTGGCAGCTATACAGATCAAGATTATGAGGATTACAAAGAAATATTAATAAAATCAGATGCTCTATACCAGAACAATGATCCCACACAAAAAAGAGTCAAGTCGAGCAGTGGGGCAAAATACAATAATTTAATCAAGCCCATATGGTCTCAAATCAAGACTGGCAGTGGAATCAAACAATACAACACCCTGCCTAAAGAATTTGTGTGGGTTGATGATGTCAGGAAACTTGTAGATAGGCTATTGGTGATAGCTGGGGAGGAAAATGCTGGGAACAACAATTTTTACAATGAAAAGGTTGGAATTATGGACATGATAAGCACAAAATTGTCTAATTTTATAGTGAATGATTCTAAGGGCATTGGATATCTCATAAAAATTATTAATACTCTACCACCTAAATTTTGGAATGTTTCTGAGGGTCGGGGCCTTGTTAATGACATTATAAACAAGCTGCCATTTGAACTACATATTCCAGGCTATCAATATTGTGGTCCAGGCACAAAACTGGATCATAGATTAAACAGAGGGGATCCTGGTGTTAATCCCCTAGATGCTGCTTGTAGAGACCATGATATTGCATACAACACACATTCTGATCTTGACAAGAGACATGTTGCAGACAAGAAATTAGAAGAGGCTGCATTTGGCAGATTTGTAAGCAAAGATGCTTCTTTGAGTGAAAAAATAGCAGCATTGGGAACCACCATAGCTATGAACACCAAACAAAAACTGGGGTGGGGGTTGTGAATATGTATATAATAAACCTACAATGAAGGCCAAGGGTGTTATGTATCAAATACCTTATGCAGGTCTCAAATCTCTTAAAACTATTGACAGTCTTTTGACCAAGAAGCAGCGCAAGAAAAAAAATTCTTGTCTTGCAAAGGGGCATGGTATGAAATTGTTGCTTAGCACCCCCCAATTAAAAAAATTACAGCAATCAAGAAAAAAATCACATGTGGGGGGATTTATATTTACCATCCCTGCCATCTTAGCTGCTCTCGGGGCTGTTGGGAGCTTGGCCGGGGGATCAGCCGCCATAGCAAAAACAGTAATAGATGCCAAGAAAAATAGGGCAGAATTAGATGAGCAGAAGCGCCATAACCTGGCCATGGAGAAAAAAGGCAAAGGTGTTAAGAGAGCCATGAATAAGTTTAAAAAAAACAAGAGCCGCTTACAAACCAAGATATTGAAGCTTTAATCAAGCCATTGGGCATCAAACATTTTAGAGGTGTGTACATGTCTGATTCTCTACCAGAACAACCATTCAATAAAGAGTGTGGCATTGTTAATTTGGATGAGTACAAAAATCAGGGCACTCACTGGATTTGTTATCTTAAATATTTAAAAAATGAGGCATTTGTGTTTGATTCATTTGGAGGTGTTCCACCTGAAAATTTAATAAAATATCTAAATTCAGCTAATTTTTATTACAATAATGCCCGTGTTCAAAACTTCAAAGATGTTAATTGTGGACATTTGTGTTTATCTGTTCTTAGATATATGTCTCAAATAAATAAACCATCAATTGAAGATTTTCAAAAAGCCTTGTGGTATCTGAAACATCATGGGGGTATTCCATCTCACCAGCCAAAATTCAATATTGAAACTCAAATTGCATGATGACATTGTGTATCCCAAAACAATAGCTCTCAGGGCATTTTATGGCATGTACCTGATTCCCAATATTACACACCACAACAATACAATTGCAGTAGGGGATGAAAAAATTGTCATCACTCCAGGGCAATATAATCTATCCACTCTAAATGCTCAATTACCCAGAGGTGTAGTGTTAAGTCAAAATTCTGTCACTCACAGAGTAGAAATTGTATCTGCCACAGAGACAGTGGATCTGGGTACTATTGGAGAGCTGTTGGGCTTTGAGAACAACACAAAACTTGAACCAGGCATCAAACACACTGCTATGAATATACCTAAATTCTTAGCCATAGAAACTCTGAATATTCACTGTAATGTGGCTGAGGGTATGATCACCAAATCAAATGGCATAGGCACTCACAAACAAACAGGGATCATTGCAACATTCAAACCTAATTCTGAATTCATGGAGCCCATCATCTACAATCCATCCCCAACATTATATTTTCCTGTGTGTCATAATAGAATAGATTACATTGAATTGATGGTCACTAATGAAAAAGAAGAATTAGTTGATTTTGCTGGAGCCACAACAACTGCTATCATAGAGATTAACATTTAAATAAAAATACATACAATGGAAAATATTGAGAGTTATGAACTACAATCATTCCCTCCAAACAGGAGGACATTTGCAAATTTAAATCAACCCAACACAGAAATTGAGGTTGATCTTGATGTGGGGGATGGATTTATACACCCCCATAGAGCAGATTTATACATCAAATTTGATGTTGTAAAGCTCGATAGTACCGATTATCCGGCAAATTCAAATATAAGACTTGTAGACAATTTTGTGCCACATCTATTCTCTGAAATTGAGATCAGAAAGCATGGCGTTGTTATAAACAGAGTGGATTATCCCGGCATTACCTCCACAGCTTTGGCCACATTAAAATTATCCAAAACCGAGGCTTCATATTACAAAATAGGAGGATTCGAGGCTGGTGATAAGATATTATCTAAGAACCACACAGTGCTGTTCCCCATGCGCCTGTTGCCAGGATTCTTCTCGGATTTCAAAGATATTATGTGGAAGGGTGGGTTAAGAATCACATTTAGAAGAGCTGCAAATGATAACAATGCTTTGATGAGGTACAGTGCAATAAACCCTACAGGAGAAGCTCTGCCTAATACCCTACCAGATGCAGGCAAATGCATTATTCAGACTATGGAGTTAAGAATCCCTGTTGTTGAATACGAGGCCAGTTATGCTCTTAAATACAAAGCTGATATAATAAAAAATCCACAAATTCCTCTGCAATTTTATACGTATCAATGCGTACAGAAGCCCGCATCTGGTACATATTATGAGTTTGATGCCACAAATTCATTCTCCAGCATACAATATGACATGCCTGATTTTGTAGTGGTATTGTTTCAGACTGGAAGACACAATAATCAGGAAAAAAATTCAAGCAAATTTGATAACTGCAACATCAAGAACATATATCTTAAAAATGGCAGAAATGAGGTATTTCCTAGAGAAAATTACAATTTAGACATGTCCAAGAATGATTTCCTCAAATTATATGAGGCTTTTTCGGCTTTCAAGAGAGTCACTACAGGCAATACTGACATGTACTACACACCAGATGAATTCAAGGTACAGAGACCCATGTTTGTAATTAACACTTCAAAAAGAAAACAGGTTGTGGTGAATGACAGAACAAACATTAAAATTATCTGTGAATTTCATGAGGCTTTACCTGATGACACCATATGTAGTGTTATTCTCATAGGAGAAAAATCATATGTTTATGATGTAAGAAATGAGAGAGTCACGGAGCAATTCTAGAGGAGCTCTGCATATTGCATTGTTTTAATATTGGATTGAGGCTGGGGTCCAATTAAACTTAAATTGGAAGTAAATATGTGTGTGTATGTGTGTATGTGTGTGTGTCTTGGCCTAGTTTTAAGTGTGGCCAAAAAAAATATCAAGAGGGGCATATTTTTGACAAGTTTATAGACAACAATCTCACAGAAGTGCCTTTTTGTAAGTATAGGCACATCAATCTGAGGGGCTCTTCCTTTCTCATGGAATCCATGAGGGCATTTTTACAAAAATCTTAGATTAGAGGGGGTTCCACACTAGAGCAAAAAGCTCATATGGGCATGTTGAGCTAGGTTTAAGTGTAGACAATTCTGCTTGGGGGGAGCTCTTCCTTTCTCGGGTTTATAATAGCACAAGTACCACTACTGAATTGGATATAAACGCCAGAATTTGGTCTAAGCCTATAATGGTTACTCGCAATAAGAGCTGATCAATTTTTACATGTGTAATTCCGTAATGAAGGAGGCAACAGGCAGCACTCCACACCTTTAGCCTTGTAACACTAATAAATCATCTCATTATATGCGTTCGGTTATGCTGATAGTCATGTTTAATATATTACCTTCAAACATAAACAATATCATGGACTCACTCAGAGGCAGAATTCAATTTTACGCTTTACTTTCCTGAAGATATTTTAGCAATATAATCATTCCGCTCCATTTTCGTATTCTCAATTGAACTCGCACTATTTTTTCCAGAAGTTGAGTCCCACCTCCCTTCTCCCACCTTAAAAATTTTTGGGTGAGAGGCTAAAAACTATACTAAAACTGAATTACAGACAATACTTTACGACTCAAAGTGACGTGACCTAGAACGTAGTGAAAACTCACTGGTGCAAAATTCAACGTAATGATGATAAAATGAAGGTAGGAAAATGGATGTGCTAGAAAGTTTTACATAGATACATACACACACAAAGTTAGTTCCGTGTAGAAGACATTTCTTCACATTTTTCTCACCTTGGCTTCCTTCAATTCACGAAACTGTAAAGCCATGAACTCGTTAACCCCCTATAATGACGGAGTCCCAGGTTCGATTCCTGGTGGAGACACAACTGCCTAGTGGTTCGGATCTCACTTTCAACTGTAGGTCCCACTTCGGGTAGCCTTTCTGAGCATGAAATGGAATTAAAACACGGTAACCCATCACAACACACGCGCAGAGGGCGTTGAACGTCATGACTGACAATTATTACATACATCGAACTTTCAGCGAAGCTGGAATAAGGTCTATTTGCCATGCGAAATAGTGTGAATTTTCAGTCTTCTATACGAAGTGCATGCAAGTTATCTAAAGAAATGCAAATGTGAGGGTGAGTCGAGCTATGTTTCATTCAATAAGATCTTCACTTCAAACATATTTTGCTTTATAGCTGTCGATTTCAAATGGGCATCTAAGACTGGTTGCTTAGCGGACCGGATTTGGAGCAAAATCATGGACTGTCATAGTTCCAATCACACTACAGACATAGCAAAAATTGTTCGCCTGAAGATGAGAGAAGAGGTGATCTCTTGAAATGTCTCGAAATATATAGATAGAATATATGTTCAATCAAAAGGAAAAACAATGGATAATGTCCAATTAAGTAGAAACGTTGTTAGAACCGGTGTTCATTCACAGAGCAAAAGGGTTATTGTGACAAAATCCTGTTTCCCTGCTGGCTGCTTCGGAGAAGAGGGCTTTGTGAAGTTGTCGTTTCTTGCCCAAGCGGTAGGCCTAATTGGTTGATTGACCACGAGTTCCTTCGTAGGTAAACGCGGCAACAGAGGATCACTGCCATAAAGGTGGTTCCCGCGTCGGCTGAAAGAGCTACAGGAATTTAAAGAACCATTGTCACTAACTTCAGACAAACAACTAATAATTTCCTTAGGTTTCGAAGCTGATCCGAAGGGACAACAAATACCAAAAAAACGTCATTAATTAAATGATCGATTGGTCCGTCCTTCTGTTGATGGATGGCAATTTATATTAACAATAATAATCGTAAGCTTATCATTCAAGAGTCAACAATCAAAGCTAATACGCATCTATAGATCAGAAATTACTAGAGCGTTAAAGTTGTTTTTGAACCTTTTGTTATTTTAAGTCGCTCTTCTGCCACTTTCGGCTAATGAGGATGAGTGACGATTAGATTAAATTGATGCCATGATACCAATACTGAAGCCGTGGCTCAAACACGGAAATTTCGTGGTATCGGAAGTGGACCACTTAACGCGCTTGGCCACCAAAGAGAACCGGCTCTGCGGCCAAGTGGGGTTAGTGGTGGACTAACGATCCAGACACCGAATGTTTCTGGTTCGAGTCCCGCCCGGATCTTTGTCAATTTCTTAATCGTCAGAAATCCCTTCACAATCTAAGACATACCATTTTATCAAAACTTCATTCCCCTCCCCTCCACCTCAAATTTAATACTCAATCTTCCCAACAAAATTTCCATGCCAATTTTAGACTTCCTGCTGATATTGCTCCCTACAAAAAAGCAATCTAAAACGTAATAGTAATACACAAGACTTGGGATTCCCTGCCTCCCCCAAATAATTATCAATCCCGCTACCTTAAAATCTCACTAACTTCATTAATCGCCCACCATAATTTCCCTATCAATCTAAGGCCTAATATGTAAGAGTTGGATATCGCCCCCCCCCCCCACCAATATTACTTATTACCCGTAACAATTCCCCTGACAATCTACAAATGACTATTTGTATAACAGCAATGGCTAATTGATGACGTAATTCAACTTGTGCCCTGTTTACTCAGTCAAATTTCCATCACAGTCTGCGCCATAATGTCCCTCCCCCTGGACACCCCTGATTTAGAACTGTGGCAACGTGATAGGTGTAATGTAACTAACAGTTAAGTGTTAGGAATGGGTGCATGTGTGCTGCGCATTTGAATTTCATGTGAATCAAATCTGTCAATAATGTGAATATTAATATTATAGAATATAATATAATGGTTCAGGTGTGCGAAAAAGTAACCAAGAGCACCAAGGTATCAATAAGAAAGAATTGGAAAGATAAGTTGCATATGGAGATGTGTGTAATTATTAGTTTTGTTCTGGGATGTAGCAAAGAACATCGGTTAAACAGTGCGGAGTTTCAATACTGTGTTCACCCGCCGTTGGATTCAAGCACATCATATAGTCGACGAGGCAAGGATTCCACGAGCAGATGTTTGGTCTTCTCCTTAAACTCTCCGAAACATCAAACACGTGAGCCAGTAGAGCTTCCGTTGTTCTCAGTTGTCTAGGTTCCCACTCTCTCACCATCAGCGCACAAATGTTTTCGATTGGAAGACTTCGCTGGCCAATCTACTCTTGAAAGCAGATCCGCCGCACAAGAACATGCGGACTATCTCCTCTCTTGGAAATTCCGAAGTGTAAGGCATGATGAAATGATATCGTAAAGGAACATTCGGACCGAAGGGACATGCTGCACGTGGCACATGCCTCTTGAAAACAGCTTATCATTGGTGCATGTAGAGTTTCACGCCCATTCCGGTGCAGAAAGTTTCATTTTATTGGTTCCGTTGCAAGTGACATGCTCAAGGCATAGATACGAGTAAAACTGCTGCAGGATCTCGAACGAAGCACCCACCGGGGCTCGAATTAAAGCCAAAGCGTGGTGGCAAAGGCAACCGTGAAGTTACTGCACCTGAGATTTACGTCAAGCAGGGCCTGCGTGGTGTGTGCAAAGAAACTCACGCTTGCTTTAGGAAATAAGGATACTATTGAATCAATGCAATATAAAAGAGTATATACCGTAAAATATACATTATTATTGACTCATGCATTCCATTAAAAAAATGCATTGTTTTCTCGCACATTTCTGCCCGCAATGAATATAAATGTATAATCTATTAAAATAAGCAGGTGCATGCAGATTTAAAAATATTGATAAGATGATTCAATTGAATTGAATTGAATTGTTGTTTTTTAAGTCCACTTGTGCACAGAAAGGCTAATTGGGACTGGACCTACAGTTTATAGTTGGTTCCGAACCACTATGTTCTTCCACCGGGTATCGAACCCGGGACCCTTTGATTAAAGGTGACGACTCTACGATTGCGCCATAGGGGAGGCCCTAGTCCTTTTACGGAGATAATTCGTTCGGAGTAATAGAAATGCCCTATCAAAACAATTGGGGAATATTATTTTCAATGTGGATATTCTTCGGAAAAAATGTTTCTAACAACAGTTTACCTAAATAGTGGGGACGCGGGGTGAGAGAGAGGGACGGAGTTGGAAGAGAGAGAGAGAGAGATGAAAAGCACACAATTTTCAGTTCAGTGCGAACCTTTGGAATTGCTTTTTCCTAGCGCACCAAAAACACAATACGTATAACCCAAATACAACCCAAACCTTCAATGGCAAAATTGTGAGTCAATCACTCAACTGGAATAAAAAGTACGGATTTAAATCTAGGCCAGAAGATAGTTATTGCGCTACCATGTGCCAAAAAAGTCCACTTTGTCCGCGAGAATTGTCATGCCTGAGTGATATGTAGTTTACGTTAGTTGTGAGAGTTGCTTCAATTCCATTGCCTGCCAAGAATAATGATAGCGCTGAAAGCATAAAATACAGAAATGTGCATGTTTGGCGAGCTATGAGAAAAGCAGATCCTTGTGTTTTCTTTTCAAAATTTACTAATTTTATGTCAACTTTTACATATAGCCAATGGCGACAGAGGATGAATGATGCTTCAGGGAAATTGATGAAGATTGAAGAAACAACGATAAAGAAAAACTCATTATGAGAGGCTAGGACCCAAGAACCCTGGCTACGCAGCATGTTATGATATTTAAGTATATCACGGATTGCTGCTAAATCCATTCCTAGATATTTGTAATGAATGAACCCCCGCCCCCGCTACGAGAAAAAGAAAGACTATAGGATGTGAAACATTCACAATCTAATTGCATTGCTTTACATCGCTCTTGGCTGTATTCCAAATGTAGTAAGAGATCAGCGATAAGTTAGATTTTTTTTTGTGCCAAGGTATAAGTGTATTTGAGCGCAAGGGCAACCTATTTCATCATTTATAAAGAGTTAACTTCGTCGTTACACTAGCACCAGGCACAAATGCATCAATTTCTATTTCGGTTATTTTACATCACTCTTCTGCCTCTTGAGTTAATCGCGATAATACGGATAAATTATCAATTTATAAAATTGTGACGGGACAAACTCAGTGATACATTCATGCCTGACCAGAGTTCGAATCTGGAACATATGACCTCGCTTCGCTAGAAAGGCTGGCAGAAATGTATCGGAGTAGGTCACAAATATGCCTTTGACCACAACCCTAAAATGATGACCCCTCAGAAAACCGCACCAAAACCTCAAAAACTCACTTTCTCTCCACGTTCTGCGCCTCATTTATTGCGCTGACGATGTTTCACGGCGTAGAAAAGCAGTGATGAGTAAATTCGCTTTCTCATCCTTTCTCATCCTTGAAGGATGAAGGCACCTTATCGTAATTTTCTAAGTAAGGCCATGTTTATATATCGTGACCTTTGTAAACCTAAAAAAAAATGCTCGGAAACGATGTGATCTCTCCCACGCACACACACGCGCGCGCGCGCCTCTTATTATTTCTGTATTGTGACTCAAATACACAAGCGTTTCTCCCTCTGGATTTTTGGACGTGATCTCGATCATCTGCATGTGATCGTTCCATATGAGCGTCGGCATGCCGAACAACCACTGCAACATCTTATAACCTTGGATGCTGAGCAAGCGGGAATCCATTTGAGCACTTCTACTCTTGAGAAAACGTGTTCCCACAGACACGAGGCGCCTTACCTATTGAAGTAATTGCATGTTTTGCAAAGGACAATTTTTCGAAGAGAAAAGTTGCTCGGAACGATGTGATCTCTGCCACACACACACGCGCGCGCTCGTGTTCACGGTTAAGTTAGGTTAAGTTGTCTAATGTCTATGTCTATGTGTAATGTCTATGTCCATGTCTCTATCTCTTTGTACGTTTTTTTTTTTTTTTGTTTTTCTCAAAGGTTCTATGGGACACCTCTGTTTGTCAAAAATTCGAGACATTTGCAATTTAACGCTGGACTTGGAAAATTTTTCGACAGAGGGGTCAAATTTGGTTCCATGACGACCTATGTTTATTTTGGTATGGGAGGACAGAGGACACCGAGACTCGACCGACGCACTAAACCCGACCTCTCTACAACTATTCGTTACGAGTGATCAAAGTTTTTGGGAGGGGGTGGGCTAACTTCTTACCCCTTGACCCCAGGACCACCAAAACTTGGTATACGTATTCTACACCTCCAAAATCGACAGGGGGCATCTAACGATGCCGTATGGGGGTGTTTTTCGATATATTTTTCGATAACTCTTACCATTTTCGAGATATTTGCAATTTAAGATTTTTTTAACGCTGGAATTTTCGGAATATTTTTTTTTGTTCCACGACGACTTATGTTTATTTTGGTATGGGAGGACAGAGGACACCTAGACGATGCTAACGCAAGAAATCCCAGCTCTCTATGATCATCCTTTCGAAAGTTACGAGCGATGAAAAAAATATTTTGGCAATTGGCCCACCCTTGACCCAGGACCTCTAAAAACTTTGTACACGTACTCTGCATCACCAATATCGACAAAAGGGTCAACGGGGAGGATTTTTGCACTATCTCGCTCTCTCACTGTTTTTTCGAGACATTTGCAATTTAACGCTGGACTTGGAAAATTTTTCGACAGAGGGGTCAAATTTGGTTCCATGACAACCTATGTTTTTTTTGTTAGAAGATCAAAAAGGACACCGAGACTCGACCGACGCACTAAACCCGACCTTTCTACGACTATTTGTTCAAAAGTTACGAGTGATCAAAGTTTTTGGGAGGTGGGCTAACTTCTTACCTCTTGACCTCAGGACCACCAAAACTTCTACACCTCCAAAATCGACAGGGGGGGTATCTTGCAATTTAACGCTGGACTTGGAAAATTTTCGATTGATGAAAAATTGGTTCCATGACGACCTATGTTTATTTTGGTATGGGAGGACAGAGGACACCGAGACTCGACCGACACACTAAACCCGACAGGTGGGATGCTTCGTTTTTGGCGCAGCCCTTTGACCTACTTTTGAAATGACTTACGACATTTTCCTATAAGGCTGTCTCCCCTTACGATGCTTGTAATCAAGGGGTCCTGGGTTCGATACCCGGTGGAGGCACTTAGTTGTTCTGATCCTACTTTTAAAATTGTAGTCCCGATTAGCCTTTCTGTACCAGTCGACCTCGTGACGTAGTGGTTAGCACCAATTAATTGATTTCGTTTATTTTACTTTTTTTCCGCCACTTTTGGCTAAACGCGAAGATGAGTACGTGATGATGATGAAATTAATGAAGGGACACCACAAATAACACCCATGCCCAGGCTAGGATTTGAACCTGGGACCACTGCCTCAACGCTGTTGATTTCCGGTTCAGTGGTTAGCACATAACTTATTTGAACCAGTTTAAAAATTCAAATACTTAGGAGTAATATTAACAAATGAAAATTATATTAAAGAGCTTCATGTGCTAAGTTTTGGCTAAGTTACAAATATGGGGGAGGCCTCCCCGATGGCGCAGTGGTAGCATCGTCGCCTTGTGATCAAGGGTTCCCGGGTTCGATACCCGGTGGAGGCGCATACTGGTTCGGATCCCACTTTAAACTGTAGGTCCAGTCCCGATTAGCCTTACTGTGCATAAAGTGGACTTCAAACACAAACTCATTCAAATATGGGGATGAGTGACGATATGATGAAATTAATGAATGGACACTCACAAATCCATGCCCAGGCCAGGATTCGAAGGCGAGACCCCTGGCGTCGTAGCGTGATGTGATAACCACTCTGTCACTGGGGCCGGCATCTATTTTCGAAGCTTGGGTAATATTTAAGAGCTTATTGTGTTTCTTCATTTTTTCCGGTCACTCCAACATTCGTCCTTATCTTTGAAAGTAAACAAGAGGGATATATTATGGTCGTAAAAATAGCAAAGTTATCACATGCCTGTTACGTGCCGAAAGAAACGACCTTCTTTGCTCGTTTTCTTTTTATATTTGTTTTAGAGCTAATGACAAAAGAGAGAAAAGAAACGAAAAAATGAGCAACATATTTTCATTCATGAACAAAATAAATGGCCAGCTGAGAACCTGATTTCTTGAGAGCTCAAAATGGACAACAAATATTTCTTCCGAGGCCGAATGACCACAGAAAGAAACACTGTGCTAATTCCTTGATGACTCATGGTTAACGTTGCTCTGCTGTGTGGTGTTCACGACTGACAACTGTGCAGCTCTTCCTTATCTTGTATAGAGCCCGACCCTGTGGCCGAGTTTGTCGACCTCCGTGGCGAAGTGGTTAGCAGAGCGCGCTACAACGCCAGGGGTTCTGGGTTCGAGTCCCGGATAAGGCATGGGCATTTGTGTTCGTCCAGTTGATAAGAAACAAAGAAAAATGTAAGAATTGAAAAGTGTAAAAGTGTGAAAAGAGTGAATGGTGGGGGATACCTCCGTCTAAGGGGTATTTCCTTTATATAAAAAATAAAAAAAAATTAAAAAAAAAGTGGTTAGCACATCGCGCTGCGACGCCAAGGGTCCCGGGTTCGAATCCCGGTCGGGCTTGGTTGTTTGTGAATGTCCATTCATCAATTTCATCATTTCATCACTCATCCTCATCTTCGCAAATTTGCCAAGAGGCACAAAACGCGAAGTAAAATAAAATAAATCAAATCAAATCAAATTATCTTGCATAGAGTTTCGGCATTGAAGCTGCAGTGTTTCCAATTCAATATCGGTTTTTGTTTGTTTTTTGTTTGTAAAAGGTGAGGCCTCAGTGAGGCCTTACTAAAGAATTACACGGTACGATCAATCGTGCTGTTGAGTCACGCATGCGCAGAAACAACATGAGAACAGCTCTCAACACGACTGCCACCGAGATCCCCAGTTTTGACACCAACTCTTTCCATGGGGCTTCATTAAAGTTCACGATCTGGGTGATTTGAGACAGCGAATCGTTCAAGCGGTTGTGCTAATAACGCCTCAAATGCTGGTCAACACTTGGCACGAGCTTGAGTATCGTTTGGATATCTGTCGGGCAGTGGCGGCGATTAGGGGTGAGGCAGTTGCCCCCCTTTATCTACCAATGGAAAGTAAACTGTCCTTCCCCCCCCCAGTTTTGGCACCTTGCTCCCCCCAATTTTGGAATCCAATCGTCGCCACTACCTGGAGGAGTTAAGCAATTGAGCCGAATTTTTTTGAGTGTTTTAAGGAAATGAAAAAAGTACCACCACGGGAGATCTCGTCAGGGGGTTACGAAGGAGTGCTTGCACACCCCTTAACTTTCTTCCGCACCCCCTTTTCAAAACGTATTCTCAACAGAAAACAGTTATTAAGTTTTACAGGTATATACGGTAAAGAATACGCATAGGCTAAATAAAATAATCAGGGACTTTTCTTTTCATCAACTGGATTAACAACCTTTCTGGTGTTCTGTAAATCAATCCATTTTAAACATTTTTTGATGTGAATTTCTTTGGTAGAAGAGCTGCTTTATACAAATGTTAGTGATATTTATTTGACTGAAAAGCTAGGTAATGAATAGGCCTTCATGCTGTTATATCAATATTCAGTGGTCGGAAGTAGTGCGCTACTTGTAGCGTCGCTACTGTAGCTAGCTACAAAATTTGTAGCGGTAGCTGTAGCGGCGCTACATTTTGAAAATTGTAGTTGTAGCGGTAGCGAGCTACAAAATTCCTGTAATTGTAGTGAAAATTTCGCTACAGCTACATTTCTTCTCTGCACTGTGAGGAAACTTTTTAAAGTGACCACAGCATTTAAAAAAAGACAATAACGCTTACTTTTGGAGAAGGTTCATAAAGACAGTCTATTACATGGAAATACGTAAAATCTAGATTATAAATATATTTCATAAATCTAATATCGCAATAACTAAACTGAACTGGCATATATGAATATATTCTACCTAACGGCTACGTTTTTTTAGCTTCATCGCTATTTTGGGGAGAAACATGCCTAGTTTTGCGGCAGCCCTAAAAAAAAAAGGCCTCATTTGCGCCACTCCAGGAACAAATCCTGTTGATATCCATGGTGTAAGAGGCAGGTAAATGTCATTAATCTCTGTGTAAAACACAATTTGCAGCACAAAAACGAGTGATCCAGTCTCCACTACAATGACAAAGCAATAGTGCCAGCAATCAATGGTTCAGCATTAATCATTGTTAGCATATAGGATCTCACCAGCAAGAAATTATTGTTACAAGAATGATAGACATACACTTTATGGAATTACAATTATTTTCGATATAAATTTGTTCAGCAATTTTAAAATTGCAATACGTTTAGAACACTCGAGTTTACACACCGCTTTCCTCAATATATTTTATGATATTGTAAAAAGTATGTACGAGATATTGACTTTTCTGCAGAGACGATAATTTTCTTAAGTTAATATGCAGTTTCCAAATATATGTAATTCTTCTACTTTTACGTCGCTTTTCTGTAACTTTTGCTAATCATGGCAATGAAGATGGATGGTTTATTTTGTTATTCTCTTATCTAGAGTCGCTTTCTGCCACTTTTGGCTAATTGTGAGAATGAGGAAGAATGGTGAATGATGATGATGAGCAGTGTGGGGAATGGAGGAGCAGGAGAATCCATCCTCCAAACTAGGTGTCGTTCCTAGTTTTTGTTTTGAGTCCACTTTATGCACAGAGACAAGCTAATCCAGACTTAATCTGAACCACTAGTGCCCCCGCCAGGTATCTAACCTGGAGCCCTTTTGATTACAAGGTGACAAAGTTTCCACTGTGCCTTCAGGGAAGCATTCCCAGCAGGAAACTTACATGCAGCATATTTCCACCTGTCGCTCATTTAGCTATACCAAAGAAACACTCCCCAGCTATCTGCAAAGTTAGAGCAAACATCTAACGAATTACCATCGTATTTTCCAGTAAGTACAACTATCATACTAGGGGCTTCTTTTGAGTATCCATGTGCTTGTTTCAAGTTTTTTTTTCTTATGCAGAAGTAGCGCAAAAGTAGCGAAGTAGCGAGTAGCGCACATGAGTAGCGTAGCGAGCTACTTTTGGTAAATGTAGCTGTAGCTGTAGCGAAGCTACATTTTTGGGCAAGTAGCGGTAGCTGTAGCGAAGCTACGAGGGTCACTATTTATATTTTGAGCCTTGGCAACACTGATTGAAGTTAGGCGCGATTTGACGTTTGCACGGAATCGTCTGACATTATTGACCATAACGTACACTCGAAATCGAATAAAACGCCCCCCCCCTTACGGTTATGCAACCCGGAATTTTATATCATCTAGTTTCGCCAGGAATAGCAGCTCGCGAGAAGCGTAGTGTTTCCAACTCTTGAATCTAGCCACAGATTCACGCGACCGGGTGGAGATCTTGCTTTCCTCTTGATTTGATTTTAACGGACAAGAAGTTTATTTTGAGAATGTCTCTGGTAATAATAACAAGTGTTATTAACATTTATGCTTGAGTTTTTTATTATTCTTTTACCACTTCCGAACGAATATGTGAAGATTTTTTTTTTTCATTTTGCAATAACGCTTTCGTCATTTTTCCTTCAGAGTTATTCTTTTTATGTTTAATTTTTTGGCGACATCTGATTTGGAAAAAGTTCCACGAAGTTTGTTTTAAGTGTAAATGCATCTGGACATACAGTGTAGAGTGGGATTTGAACAACAAATATGAGCTTCCGTCGCGAATCGAACCAGCGCTCCTTTCATTATGTTTTCTTTCCACGTTTATTAAAATTTGCTTCCTTCAGCCTACTTCCGATTGTCGTATATTTCAATTCGTATTCCCGTTTTTTTTTCATTTGCATTGTTCGAGTCGTGATAACTTTCTCTCTTAATCTGGTTATTCGAATACTTTTATACTTATTTTTTTTTTCCTTTTCTCGATTTTCCCTTCGCACTCATTACAGATTTCGGTATCGCGCTTTTCCATATTTTCAGTAATTTAATTCTTTGACTATTTTTAATTTGCCCTTAGTCCTAATCAAGAAAATATGTTAGGAAATGTTTCCCGTGTAAATCTTATTGTATGGTGGTGTAAAATTGATGCCAGCTTTTTCTTGCGATAAGGGTTTTGAAAGTGCAAGGGTCTCATTTATTAACCATGGTGGGAAAAGGGGGGCGGAGGGGTGCCAGAAACGTTCCAGTCGGAATATGCCTGAAACGAAAAGTATAGATCGACCACACCGAAAAATATCCTTGGGACGAAAAGTACCCGCGCAGATCTCCCTTCTTCCCTTCAGTTCGGGCCATAAGGAAGCATGGTCCACTCTCCCCCGCCCCTCCTCGCGGAAGTACGGTGCACAGGAGTCGTGGGTCTGTGCAGGTTGTTTTGCTTGTGGTTCCACTCTTCCATCAGCACGTGGGTGCTGAGAAGGCTATGCTATCTGCGAGTGAGGGGGAGGGGGTGACGAGCAACACTGCCACAGCGAGTCGCTGTAAATGATTTCATTGTCTGTGCTGGGTGAAACCGGTTCTTGGTGCTCCTACACTTTTCCGATAAGTAGGTCACAAATATGCCTTTGACCACAACCCTAAAATGATGACCCCTCAGAAAACCGCACCAAAACCTCAAAAACTCACTTTCTCTCCACGTTCTGCGCCTCATTTATTGCGCTGACGATGTTTCACGGCGTAGAAAAGCAGTGATGAGTAAATTCACTTTCTCATCCTTTCTCATCCTTGAAGGATGAAGGCACCTTATCGTAATTTTCTAAGTAAGGCCATGTTTATATATCGTGACCTTTGTAAACCTCAAAAAAAATGCTCGGAAACGATGTGATCTCTCCCACGCACACACACGCGCGCGCGCGCCTCTTATTATTTCTGTATTGTGACTCAAATACACAAGCGTTTCTCCCTCTGGATTTTTGGACGTGATCTCGATCATCTGCATGTGATCGTTCCATATGAGCGTCGGCATGCCGAACAACCACTGCAACACTGCAAATTACGTATTCTACACCTCCAAAATCGACAGGGGGCATCTAACGATGCCGTATGGGGGTGTTTTTCGATATATTTTTTCGATAACTCTTACCATTTTCGAGATATTTGCAATTTAAGATTTTTTAACGCTGGACTTCTTGTTGGGAGATCTGATGGTAAGAGACCTGTAGGAAAACTAAGACGAAGATGGAAGGACAATATTTGGGATGGACCTAACGGAAATTTTGGTAGAGATGGAAAAGAGTATATAGATTTTTCTCAAGTTAGGGGCAGATGGAAGGCCTGTGTTGATGCAGCCATGAACCTTTGGGTTTGAGAAGGCTAGAGAGTTAGTTAGTTAGTTATGAAAGCACATGCCACTATAAAAAAATACAATCCCTGACAAAAAAAATGAATTTAAAAAAAAATGAAATTTATTTCCATATAATGAACTTCAACCTATACAATTGAACATTTTTTTTTAATTTTGCAGGATTTAAATGAAACAGACATTTCCTAAATTTTAAGCCTACTTTTTTATTTTATATCCTCTTTAATATAATTTTCATTTGTTAATATTACTCCTAAGTATTTGGATTTTTAAACTGGTTCAAATAAGTTATCATGTGCTAACCACTGAACCGGAAATCAACAGCGTTGAGGCAGTGGTCCCAGGTTCAAATCCTAGCCTGGGCATGGGTGTTATTTGTGGTGTCCCTTCATTAATTTCATCATCATCACATACTCATCTTCGCGTTTAGCCAAAAGTGGCGGAAAAAAAGTAAAATAAACGAAATCAATTAATTGGTGCTAACCACTACGTCACGAGGTCGACTGGTACAGAAAGGCTTATCGGGACTACAATTTTAAAAGTAGGATCAGAACAACTAAGTGCCTCCACCGGGTATCGAACCCAGGACCCCTTGATTACAAGCAATCGGGGATGCCCTCTCATGCACGGTGTTGAATCATGGACAATGAAGGCATCAGACCAAAATATCGGTGCCTTCGAAAGGTGGTGCTGGTTGCGAATGCTACGAATCTATTAGACGTTTGAAAGAACTGACGAACGATTTGAAATGAATTGTGTATTCAAGAAAGGTTCTAGACAGTTTGCTGTCATCAGATTTTACAATACTTTGAGCATGTAGCACGTCGTTTTGAAACTGGTCCTGGGAATCCATTCTCCAAGGAATAGAAGAAGAATAAATATCCAGAGGTTATTTTACCAATTAGATGGATGCATCAAATTGAACATTTTTATATGGACTCACATTTCCTTACGAGATGCATACAGAAATTTACATTTTGAGAAATAAAGAGGACGAATTGAACATAATTTTAGTTGTACAGAATGTTTACGAGAGATTAAGTATCTATATATTTCCGCAGATGCAACGACAATCTGGATACAGCAATCCGCGACCATTATTAAGAGCTGTTGTTGGATGACTTAACAATCACATCACCGCAGAAACAGATGGAACTGGTGAATAAAAAAAGCAGTTGTTTTGATGCAGCCATATCACTGCAAGAATCCTATATCCTTTCTTCCGCGTTACAGCATTATTGCTTCTAAAAGTAGAACTTCATTCACAGCCGCATATAAAAGCCATCATCGCAGAAACGCCTCACGATATAGAAACATGGACGGCACATGTTTTTAGAAAGTTACATTACTGGAGCATGCATACTTGAAAGTACGTTTTGTTTTACACTCACCTTTCAGAGCCTTTTTTCCCGCTCTTTTAGTTCGTCACTGCAATAAAACAGCCGCGAAACATAAAAAGAAAGTTAGTATTAGGTCGTAGTAGATTACACTGAGGGCCCATTGACAGACGATCTCTGCCTTAGAGGAAAACATCGTAAGGGGAGACAGCCTTATAGGAAAATGTCGTAAGTCATTTCAAAAGTAGGTCAAAGGGCTGCGCCAAAAACGAAGCATCCCACCTGTCGGGTTTAGTGTGTCGGTCGAGTCTCGGTGTCCTCTGTCCTCCCATACCAAAATAAACATAGGTCGTCATGGAACCAATTTTTCATCAATCGAAAATTTTCCAAGTCCAGCGTTAAATTGCAAATATCTCGAAAATGGTAAGAGTTATCGAAAAAATATATCGAAAAACACCCCCATCCTGGTATCGTTAGATACCCCCCCTGTCGATTTTGGAGGTGTAGAATACGTATACCAAGTTTTGGTGGTCCTGAGGTCAAGAGGTAAGAAGTTAGCCCACCTCCCAAAAACTTTGATCACTCGTAACTTTTGAACAAATAGTCGTAGAAAGGTCGGGTTTAGTGCGTCGGTCGAGTCTCGGTGTCCTTTTTGATCTTCTAACAAAAAAAACATAGGTTGTCATGGAACCAAATTTGACCCCTCTGTCGAAAAATTTTCCAAGTCCAGCGTTAAATTGCAAATGTCTCGAAAAAACAGTGAGAGAGCGAGATAGTGCAAAAATCCTCCCCGTTGACCCTTTTGTCGATATTGGTGATGCAGAGTACGTGTACAAAGTTTTTAGAGGTCCTGGGTCAAGGGTGGGCCAATTGCCAAAATATTTTTTTCATCGCTCGTAACTTTCGAAAGGATGATCATAGAGAGCTGGGATTTCTTGCGTTAGCATCGTCTAGGTGTCCTCTGTCCTCCCATACCAAAATAAACATAAGTCGTCGTGGAACAAAAAAAAATATTCCGAAAATTCCAGCGTTAAAAAAATCTTAAATTGCAAATATCTCGAAAATGGTAAGAGTTATCGAAAAATATATCGAAAAACACCCCCATACGGCATCGTTAGATGCCCCCTGTCGATTTTGGAGGTGTAGAATACGTATACCAAGTTTTGGTGGTCCTGGGGTCAAGGGGTAAGAAGTTAGCCCACCCCCTCCCAAAAACTTTGATCACTCGTAACGAATAGTTGTAGAGAGGTCGGGTTTAGTGCGTCGGTCGAGTCTCGGTGTCCTCTGTCCTCCCATACCAAAATAAACATAGGTCGTCATGGAACCAAATTTGACCCCTCTGTCGAAAAATTTTCCAAGTCCAGCGTTAAATTGCAAATGTCTCGAATTTTTGACAAACAGAGGTGTCCCATAGAACCTTTGAGAAAAACAAAAAAAAAAAAAAAACGTACAAAGAGATAGAGACATGGACATAGACATTACACATAGACATAGACATTAGACAACTTAACCTAACTTAACCGTGAACACGAGCGCGCGCGTGTGTGTGTGGCAGAGATCACATCGTTCCGAGCAACTTTTCTCTTCGAAAAATTGTCCTTTGCAAAACATGCAATTACTTCAATAGGTACGGCGCCTCGTGTCTGTGGGAACACGTTTTCTCAAGAGTAGAAGTGCTCAAATGGATTCCCGCTTGCTCAGCATCCAAGGTTATAAGATGTTGCAGTGGTTGTTCGGCATGCCGACGCTCATATGGAACGATCACATGCAGATGATCGAGATCACGTCCAAAAATCCAGAGGGAGAAACGCTTGTGTATTTGAGTCACAATACAGAAATAATAAGAGGCGCGCGCGCGCGTGTGTGTGCGTGGGAGAGATCACATCGTTTCCGAGCATTTTTTTTGAGGTTTACAAAGGTCACGGTATATAAACATGGCCTTACTTAGAAAATTACGATAAGGTGCCTTCATCCTTCAAGGATGAGAAAGGATGAGAAAGTGAATTTACTCATCACTGCTTTTCTACGCCGTGAAACATCGTCAGCGCAATAAATGAGGCGCAGAACGTGGAGAGAAAGTGAGTTTTTGAGGTTTTGGTGCGGTTTTCTGAGGGGTCATCATTTTAGGGTTGTGGTCAAAGGCATATTTGTGACCTACTTATCGGAAAAGTGTAGGAGCACCAAGAACCGGTTTCACCCAGCACAGACAATGAAATCATTTACAGCGACTCGCTGTGGCAGTGTTGCTCGTCACCCCCTCCCCCTCACTCGCAGATAGCATAGCCTTCTCAGCACCCACGTGCTGATGGAAGAGTGGAACCACAAGCAAAACAACCTGCACAGACCCACGACTCCTGTGCACCGTACTTCCGCGAGGAGGGGCGGGGGAGAGTGGACCATGCTTCCTTATGGCCCGAACTGAAGGGAAGAAGGGAGATCTGCGCGGGTACTTTTCGTCCCAAGGATATTTTTCGTTGTGGTCGATCTATACTTTTAGTTTCAGGCATATTCCGACTGGAACGTTTCTGGCACCCCTCCGCCCCCCCCCCCTTTACACCATGGTTAATAAATGAGACCCTTGCACTTTCAAAACCCTTATCGCAAGAAAAAGCTGGCATCAATTTTACACCACCATACAATAAGATTTACACGGGAAACATTTCCTAACATATTTTCTTGATTAGGACTAAGGGCAAATTAAAAATAGTCAAAGAATTAAATTACTGAAAATATGGAAAAGCGCGATACCGAAATCTGTAATGAGTGCGAAGGGAAAATCGAGAAAAGGAAAAAAAAATTAAGTATAAAAGTATTCGAATAACCAGATTAAGAGAGAAAGTTATCACGACTCGAACAATGCAAATGAAAAAAAAACGGGAATACGAATTGAAATATACGACAATCGGAAGTAGGCTGAAGGAAGCAAATTTTAATAAACGTGGAAAGAAAACATAATGAAAGGAGCGCTGGTTCGATTCGCGACGGAAGCTCATATTTGTTGTTCAAATCCCACTCTACACTGTATGTCCAGATGCATTTACACTTAAAACAAACTTCGTGGAACTTTTTCCAAATCAGATGTCGCCAAAAAATTAAACACAAAAAGAATAACTCTGAAGGAAAAATGACGAAAGCGTTATTGCAAAATGAAAAAAAAAAATCTTCACATATTCGTTCGGAAGTGGTAAAAGAATAATAAAAAACTCAAGCATAAATGTTAATAACACTTGTTATTATTACCAGAGACATTCTCAAAATAAACTTCTTGTCCGTTAAAATCAAATCAAGAGGAAAGCAAGATCTCCACCCGGTCGCGTGAATCTGTGGCTAGATTCAAGAGTTGGAAACACTACGCTTCTCGCGAGCTGCTATTCCTGGCGAAACTAGATGATATAAAATTCCGGGTTGCATAACCGTAAGGGGGGGGGGCGTTTTATTCGATTTCGAGTGTACGTTATGGTCAATAATGTCAGACGATTCCGTGCAAACGTCAAATCGCGCCTAACTTCAATCAGTGTTGCCAAGGCTCAAAATATAAATAGTGACCCTCGTAGCTTCGCTACAGCTACCGCTACTTGCCCAAAAATGTAGCTTCGCTACAGCTACAGCTACATTTACCAAAAGTAGCTCGCTACGCTACTCATGTGCGCTACTCGCTACTTCGCTACTTTTGCGCTACTTCTGCATAAGAAAAAAAAACTTGAAACAAGCACATGGATACTCAAAAGAAGCCCCTAGTATGATAGTTGTACTTACTGGAAAATACGATGGTAATTCGTTAGATGTTTGCTCTAACTTTGCAGATAGCTGGGGAGTGTTTCTTTGGTATAGCTAAATGAGCGACAGGTGGAAATATGCTGCATGTAAGTTTCCTGCTGGGAATGCTTCCCTGAAGGCACAGTGGAAACTTTGTCACCTTGTAATCAAAAGGGCTCCAGGTTAGATACCTGGCGGGGGCACTAGTGGTTCAGATTAAGTCTGGATTAGCTTGTCTCTGTGCATAAAGTGGACTCAAAACAAAAACTAGGAACGACACCTAGTTTGGAGGATGGATTCTCCTGCTCCTCCATTCCCCACACTGCTCATCATCATCATTCACCATTCTTCCTCATTCTCACAATTAGCCAAAAGTGGCAGAAAGCGACTCTAGATAAGAGAATAACAAAATAAACCATCCATCTTCATTGCCATGATTAGCAAAAGTTACAGAAAAGCGACGTAAAAGTAGAAGAATTACATATATTTGGAAACTGCATATTAACTTAAGAAAATTATCGTCTCTGCAGAAAAGTCAATATCTCGTACATACTTTTTACAATATCATAAAATATATTGAGGAAAGCGGTGTGTAAACTCGAGTGTTCTAAACGTATTGCAATTTTAAAATTGCTGAACAAATTTATATCGAAAATAATTGTAATTCCATAAAGTGTATGTCTATCATTCTTGTAACAATAATTTCTTGCTGGTGAGATCCTATATGCTAACAATGATTAATGCTGAACCATTGATTGCTGGCACTATTGCTTTGTCATTGTAGTGGAGACTGGATCACTCGTTTTTGTGCTGCAAATTGTGTTTTACACAGAGATTAATGACATTTACCTGCCTCTTACACCATGGATATCAACAGGATTTGTTCCTGGAGTGGCGCAAATGAGGCCTTTTTTTTTAGGGCTGCCGCAAAACTAGGCATGTTTCTCCCCAAAATAGCGATGAAGCTAAAAAAACGTAGCCGTTAGGTAGAATATATTCATATATGCCAGTTCAGTTTAGTTATTGCGATATTAGATTTATGAAATATATTTATAATCTAGATTTTACGTATTTCCATGTAATAGACTGTTTTTATGAACCTTCTCCAAAAGTAAGCGTTATTGTCTTTTTTTAAATGCTGTGGTCACTTTAAAAAGTTTCCTCACAGTGCAGAGAAGAAATGTAGCTGTAGCGAAATTTTCACTACAATTACAGGAATTTTGTAGCTCGCTACCGCTACAACTACAATTTTCAAAATGTAGCGCCGCTACAGCTACCGCTACAAATTTTGTAGCTAGCTACAGTAGCGACGCTACAAGTAGCGCACTACTTCCGACCACTGAATATTGATATAACAGCATGAAGGCCTATTCATTACCTAGCTTTTCAGTCAAATAAATATCACTAACATTTGTATAAAGCAGCTCTTCTACCAAAGAAATTCACATCAAAAAATGTTTAAAATGGATTGATTTACAGAACACCAGAAAGGTTGTTAATCCAGTTGATGAAAAGAAAAGTCCCTGATTATTTTATTTAGCCTATGCGTATTCTTTACCGTATATAGCTGTAAAACTTAATAACTGTTTTCTGTTGAGAATACGTTTTGAAAAGGGGGTGCGGAAGAAAGTTAAGGGGTGTGCAAGCACTCCTTCGTAACCCCCTGACGAGATCTCCCGTGGTGGTACTTTTTTCATTTCCTTAAAACACTCAAAAAAATTCGGCTCAATTGCTTAACTCCTCCAGGTAGTGGCGACGATTGGATTCCAAAATTGGGGGGAGCAAGGTGCCAAAACTGGGGGGGGGGGCAAGGACAGTTTACTTTCCATTGGTAGATAAAGGGGGGCAACTGCCTCACCCCTAATCGCCGCCACTGCTCGACAGATATCCAAACGATACTCAAGCTCGTGCCAAGTGTTGACCAGCATTTGAGGCGTTATTAGCACAACCGCTTGAACGATTCGCTGTCTCAAATCACCCAGATCGTGAACTTTAATGAAGCCCCATGGAAAGAGTTGGTGTCAAAACTGGGGATCTCGGTGGCAGTCGTGTTGAGAGCTGTTCTCATGTTGTTTCTGCGCATGCGTGACTCAACAGCACGATTGATCGTACCGTGTAATTCTTTAGTAAGGCCTCACTGAGGCCTCACCTTTTACAAACAAAAAACAAACAAAAACCGATATTGAATTGGAAACACTGCAGCTTCAATGCCGAAACTCTATGCAAGATAATTTGATTTGATTTGATTTAGTTTATTTTACTTCGCGTTTTGTGCCTCTTGGCTAATTTGCGAAGATGAGGACGAGTGATGAAATGATGAAATTGATGAATGGACATTCACAAACAACCAAGCCCGACCGGGATTCGAACCCGGGACCCTTGGCGTCGCAGCGCGATGTGCTAACCACTTTTTTTTTTTTTTTTTTTTAAAGGAAATACCCCCTACACGGAGGTATCCCCCACCATTCACTCTTTTCACACTTTTACACTTTTCAATTCTTACATTTTTCTTTGTTTCTTATCAACTGGACGAACACAAATGCCCATGCCTTATCCGGGACTCGAACCCAGAACCCCTGGCGTTGTAGCGCGCTCTGCTAACCACTTCGCCACGGAGGTCGACAAACTCGGCCACAGGGTCGGGCTCTATACAAGATAAGGAAGAGCTGCACAGTTGTCAGTCGTGAACACCACACAGCAGAGCAACGTTAACCATGAGTCATCAAGGAATTAGCACAGTGTTTCTTTCTGTGGTCATTCGGCCTCGGAAGAAATATTTGTTGTCCATTTTGAGCTCTCAAGAAATCAGGTTCTCAGCTGGCCATTTATTTTGTTCATGAATGAAAATATGTTGCTCATTTTTTCGTTTCTTTTCTCTCTTTTGTCATTAGCTCTAAAACAAATATAAAAAGAAAACGAGCAAAGAAGGTCGTTTCTTTCGGCACGTAACAGGCATGTGATAACTTTGCTATTTTTACGACCATAATATATCCCTCTTGTTTACTTTCAAAGATAAGGACGAATGTTGGAGTGACCGGAAAAAATGAAGAAACACAATAAGCTCTTAAATATTACCCAAGCTTCGAAAATAGATGCCGGCCCCAGTGACAGAGTGGTTATCACATCACGCTACGACGCCAGGGGTCTCGCCTTCGAATCCTGGCCTGGGCATGGATTTGTGAGTGTCCATTCATTAATTTCATCATATCGTCACTCATCCCCATATTTGAATGAGTTTGTGTTTGAAGTCCACTTTATGCACAGTAAGGCTAATCGGGACTGGACCTACAGTTTAAAGTGGGATCCGAACCAGTATGCGCCTCCACCGGGTATCGAACCCGGGAACCCTTGATCACAAGGCGATGATGCTACCACTGCGCCATCGGGGAGGCCTCCCCCATATTTGTAACTTAGCCAAAACTTAGCACATGAAGCGAAGTAAAATAAAGTAAATCAATCAATCAATTAATCAATCGAAAAACTAAATATGCTGACCAAGGCAGTAATTGATTTTATTAAAAACATAAACTAAACGTAACGTTATAAGATAAATTACTGCCTTGGTCAGCATATTTAGTTTTTCATAATCATGGAAACAAGGCTTAATGGTGTTACAATCAATCGAACATAGGGTCTCCGGTTTCATAGAGCTGTATGCAAAGCACTCGGCCATGAAGACCAATTGATAACATGGATGTGATGGGGCAAACATGCCTTAATCATGGTTCGAACTTAAGACCTCTGTCTTCAAAGCACGTTACAATCTGCCACGTGTGTCTTTTCATCTCCAGTGACCATTAATTTCAAGAGGTAGAAAACGACGTTACTCAAACAAATTGTATAAATAATTTTCATGACCATAAAGATTTGTTGCACTTGTTGAGAGAAATCCATACCCTCGTAATGTTATAAGTAAACGTCGACCTAGTTGATGTCCCAGGAACCCTTCCTTGCACGAAAATCACACTGTGTCCACAGGATTTACGACTGAATGCTTACTAAAGTAATAGAAATGTGCATCCATATTTCCATTAATCGTTCACTCTTCGTATATTTTGAGGTCGGCTAATTCGAACATACGACCCTAAGACAGCTACACACTGCCAAAAAACTGCAGTGTCAACAAAGTAATTACTGTATCTTTATATATTTTATTTTTGGTAATGAAATATTTTTCCCTTCAGATTCTTATTTATGTTTGATTTGGTTTATTTTACTTCGCTTTTCTGCCACTTTTGGCTAAACGCGATGATGAGAATGAGCGATGAAATGATGAAATTGATGAAGGGACACTCACAATGAACACCGAATGAACACAATGCCAAGGCCGGTGTTTAAGCAAGCTGTGTAAACCACTCTACCACGGAGGCCGGAATCCTTTTTAGTTAGGAGAAATCGTTCCTTGAGAGCGAACCAAGAACAGGTAATATGCGTCACGTCAGAGTTATAATATTTTAAATTTCTAACAATCAATTGGGATTTACTCTTAACCATTTTTTTCCTACATATAAACTTCCACACAGTTAAGATCGTTTATTCTAAGGACAACAGCGTTAAAGTCTATGCTTTAAGGAATGATTAAGCACACTATGATGACGGAAAATAATAATACACATGACTATAGTGATGCATTACATCGGTGGAACATTAATTTTCGATCAGAAAGAAATATTGAAAAACGCAGGGACACAATGACCAATTGATTTATTTATTTTACTTCGCTTTTCTTCCACTTTTGAGTAATCACATAGATAAGGATGAAAGGTGTGTTAAGACGAAATTTGTGAAAGGCAATCACAAACGTAGGACACAGCCCAAACTTCACAGACCATTATACTGGCCTTGTATCTAGACGCCAGATCCTCGTTAGTCTGCAAAATATACTCCATGGTCACAATGACGTAAGCATTCGTAGAATAAATTTGTATATCATTCTCCCCCCCCCCCCCCAAGAAACGTGAGCTAAACTATTGCGCATTCTATGATATGTTCATTACTTCTCAGGAACCACTCACGGCCTTCAACTAATATTCAAAGAATACTGCCACATACGCAGAATGCATAACATTTCTATTTTCTCATTTCTACTACAACCCTGGCGGAAAAAAGGCGGCTGGAGCGTGGTGCTGATCGTATCACCTCCAAAATGGCCGAGCTCGAGAATATGCGGTGCCCTACTACCACATCCCCTAAATGTGTCTTCATGGCACGTTGCTATACGCACGAGGAACTTTACCTAACCTTTACTACTACTAACTACTCATGCCAGGAATTTTGGTATTTTTTATACTTTTTTATTTGCCCATTGCTAACCTGGGTCACGCCCAGCCATAACAGCAATTAGTGGATGCAATAAAAATACGCCAAACTTAAAAAGAAACAGGTGTCGGCGCGCGCGCACACACACACACACACACACACACACTCACACACAGGGGGGGGGGCGGTAGGAACACAAAAATCTTCCACAAACTGCCCAGATCATGCCTGACAAGACTCCAACAGAAAGCTTCCCGGAAACAAGTTTACGTGCGCATAAGGTAGTGATGGCCTTTAGACGGCTGCATATTCTTCCTTTTACCTACCCACTGCCCGCTTGCTCGCGAGGACAGGTATACCTGCTCGCCTGCCCACGGCAACGAGTCGACTTGCGTCTTTACCCGGGTTCTTGGTCTTCAAGGCGCTCTGCGCTTACAAGGTACCTGGGCATTCAACAAGACCCGGGCGCCTGCAAAACCTGCTGGAAGGAAACAGCCCTCCGGCAGCGTGTCGCTCCAGGTGTTTCATCACCACGTGGACGGCTGCAGCCAGTGTTGCCTACTTACGTAGCTCCTAAATCCTACGAAGTCCTAGGAGGAGCTCTCTGCTTTAAGGAGAATTTACAGTATATACTTAGTGATTTCAGTTCATTGTAAGCAGTTTTTATCTTATTGCCAGGAAATGCACGCAATATTACAGCTTCATTTATCTAAATGAATGATCGAGCAAATAAAAATCTCCTCACTGAAAACTAATTGTTTTTCATTGCATGGTGCCTTAACCAGGCACGCAGTGGCGCAACCAGAGGGGGGCAGGCAGGGGGCATTGCTCACAACCTTGGACGGAAATTAAGTCTAGCGGAGGGGTCAGGGTGGGGGTCAAACATTAAAGCACAAGAAAAAACAGGCTAGCAGAATTAAAGAGTAGCAGGGCTAAAGGGTACTCAAGATGGAATTAATTTTCATATTTTTCTTGCATTTTCCTTCCAGACGGCCAAGGGCACCTGCAGAGGGGGAATGGAGGGGTAATTGCAACCCCTTGATTTCAAATTTTATGAAAGTAGAAATATATTATAAAATATTATACAGTCTCATCAAGTTCAATGCCGTAGGAAAGGGGTAGCGGGAGTCGGCCCTGAGCGCCGAACGATCTAAGTGAGAAAAGTTTTAAAACAGAGAATGCTATGGCGGTCCGTGATATTATTGGCTATTAATGTTTGTTTGTTATGAGTTGGATGAATTGATTATGTAATACGTCGCTCCATGTGAAAAGAAAATATTGTAGATGGAAATTTTACATGCCATATGTATGTACATTCGGAATGCATTTATCATGCACTTTCTTTCTTTCGAAAACAGTTTGTGTGCTTGTTTTCCATTATTAGCTAATGTGAAATTGACGTGTTGGAAAAAAAATATTTCCAATCCTCTGTTTCAACACAAATGCGTGAGAACCGACTTCTACCCTCTTTTTGCATGATTTATGAGGATAATAATACCTTTCATGCTACTTTATTACTATTATTGCGATTGTTGTTGTTGGCACGTTTATCCAAGTACTTGCCCCCCCCCCCACCCCAAACGACAATGCCCCTGGCTGGCTACGGCCCTGGTGTTCGCAGTAGAACAGTGTGTTGTTCGACTCGCGACCTCAGCGTCGAACGTGACATGTTTCAGTCCTGCCCTATATCACTATATATACGTATATTGGTTGTTTACGACATATACTTATGGATCCTGTGCCACGGAAAACCTATTTCAATGTGTGTGTGTAGGGGGGGGGGAGTAGCAACAGTCGTAATCTAATTTCATTGGTGATGTGGCTTACGAAGCTTTGAGTTCCGTTTTTTAAGTAGTGAAAATCTATTGCAGTTGGCAACACCGCAGAACGGTGTGGCCCCGGTGCAGTTTCTACTCGAAGCAACTACGTCATGCAGAGGGAGGGGTCTGCAGTTGATGGAAAGAACGAACTGAGACCTACTAGGTATCGTAAGACTGCGGGTACCCGGCGGGTCTACAATGCCTGCCAGGAACGATCTGGGCAGGTGGGCATACAAGCTGCTCAAGCGAGGGTGTTGCGCAGGTTGCATGGTATTTTAGGAGCGATGTCTCGCGAACGGGTCTGCTCCGGGTCTTGTGCAGGCCTCTGATGGCCTTGTCTGCAACTGCCTTCCCCCACTTTCTTATCCAATACAGGAGTAATGAAGTGTTTCCAACTGCCTTCCAATCTAACTAAGAGGAGGGAGACCTTTTTTTTAAAGTTCGCCAGTGTACAAGTGGACTACAGAAATCTGAGCTTCACTACGAGACAATATAACCTGTTATTTTCGTCTACCTCTAGTCCGGACACCCTGTATATATTCGTTAATGTTATAGCAGATTTTATTTAAAATCCCTTTGGAGAAAAAACTTTTCCTTTTCACGTCCTTAGTGTAAACCTTGATAAACGATTCAGATCTTGAACTCTTGGCTTTCCCTATTCAAATCGACTGCTAGAAATGGAATCCAATTATGAAATCATCTGTATTACTTTGAACGCGATGCCTTGTGTAACTTGGTAAGAGTTACTCTTTATATATAAACAAATTCAATGCTACCTTGATACCACATGCAAAGTGATACCACTAGTTGTCAAGGAAACAAACGTAAACAATTCATATTGATTTCAATAAAATATATACGTATGTACCACTCCAGGAGGCATATGGGCCAAAAAATTTTAAAGAAACTTACTGTTCATGTTGATTTTCCCCTCTCCCAAATTTATTTGGGTACTATTATCGTATGAGGGAAACACCTACGAATCATATATTTCGGACTTCTTTACATTGCTAACGTGTTATTTTCGAATGTGGAAACTGCCTCCCCGATGGCGCAGTGGTAGCGTTGTTGTCTTGTAATCAAGGGGTCCCGGGTTCGATACCCGGTGGAGGCACAAGTGGTTCGGATCCCACTTTAAATAGTAGGTCCAGTCCCGATTAGCCTTACTGTGCATAAAGTGGACTTAAAACAACAAATCAATCAATCAATCAATCGAATGTGGAACATTTCCTAGTGAAATAATGCATATCAATGTATATTTCTTAGATTTACGAGTACTTACTGTTACTTGTTGTTTCGAATCTGTAACACATTATGGCCGTGATAGCGTACTGGTTTAGGGGGCGTTCTGAGAGTGTTTTGTCGATTTATGCAGTGTTGCAACCTCGTTCACCGGAAAATATCTACTTTCGTGCCCGGATTTGAAATTATGCTAATACGTCGCAAACCATTGACGTTAGCCTCACAAACCATTGACGTTAGCCCCACAAACCATTGACATTAGCCCTAAAAACCATTCACGTTAGCCCCAAAAACCATTCACGTTAGCCCCAAAAACCATTTTCCGTAAGGTTAGGTTAAGTTAGGCAAGCATAGTTAAAAAAAATTAAAAATACTCGACACGTCATGTTCTAGTGAAAACACGGCGAGGCTGAAACACTGGCTACGGGGTTGCATCATCTTAACACACGGAACATTGCTCTCTCGTGCAGAAAGCAAATGGCGGGAGCAGAAACAGCGTGTCGGACAGAGATTTTCGCAGAAAACAACACGCATTCACATTAAAATGGATCAAATCTACATTCAGGAACTTCCACAACGCTAAAGAAAATTATTTCCGTAAGTACTTTCTCCTGTAAATTTGAAGGAATCCGTTTCCCTCATACGATAATGTTACATTTATTTGAAGTTGACGCTATGTCAGCAGCGACGGCAACATTTAAAAAAAACATAGGTCATTATTTTAGCATGCACTATGAAACCGCATTTTCCTTGTACACAATTGCCCCCCCCCCTTCCCTACCACTTTTTGCCATTTTTGCACCCGCACTATGTTAAACCAAATGTCCCAAGGGAAAGTAAGCTGTCCTTGCCCCCCAAGTTTTGGCAGCTTGCCCCCCAGTTTTGGAACCCAATCGCTGCCACCAGTGGCGTCGCGTGGAGTAAATCGTTGGGTGTTCACACCCTGGCTAAATTCACAGAAAATTTTACCCCCACGTGTTCACACCCAGCCTAAATTCACAGAAAATTTTATCAAAGACGGGAGGTGGGGGATACAAACACATTGAGAACCAATTTGTTGATCACAATCGCAGAGAAGAAAACGGTAAATGTGGACAACTGATTAATTGAGCATACAAAAAGGCGAAATTTAGCCAAGAATCGAAGCTATGACTTCCGTTTTTAGAGTGCCCTACACTAGCCAAGTAACAAGATTATCTGTTATCTGTTATTATCTGTTTATTGATTTATTTGTTGATTCAGTTTATTTCTCATATCTAGTCGACCAGTTTACTGGCAATAGGAGGAATTATGATAACAACATACACTATTATAATGATCATCTACTTGGGATCCCGGCCTGGGCATGAGCGTTCTTTGTGAGTGTTCCGTCATCAATTTCAGCATATCATCACTCCTGCTGATCTTCGTGATTAGCCAAAAGTGGCAGAAAAGCGAAGTAAAATAAACCAAATCAATCAAACCATCTACTGGGTCCCTCCCTATCTTTGCATGCAAAACAATACTATATCTCTGGATCAATTGATTCCTGTGTAGAGTATGATATATTGTTGATATATAACAGTTCAAATGTAGGTTAGAAATGATTCTTGCTGAGATGAGGCACACTACTGAAATTCGCCCCTCCTAACTGTAATTTCTGGATCCGCTACTGAAGTGTTGCGACATTGTAATTAAAAACACGTACCTTACAATTTACAAATAATTATAAAAATGTCACTGTTTCATTAATATAGAAACAGTAAGGAAAGGATTCAAAGTATTTCATGGTTATTTAAAAATATAGAGGCCCATGTTGTGAAATATTTATGTAAGTCTACATGCAAAAATAAAATACACGATAAACCTCTTATCTTGAATATTTTATTTGAACAGGAACTCCATTCTTATCTTGTCAATGTCTGTTGTAAAATGGTTATTACATGTCCCTTCATCAATTTCCTCGTGTTGTCAGCCATCCTCGTCGTCGCGATTAGCTATTTAAAGTGGCAGAAAAGTGACACTAAATAACAAAACTAAATCAAATCCAATCTGCTCTTCTTTGGGATGCCAAGCCTGGATATCTTCACGATTTCAAGCTTATCCTCATACAAAAGCAGAGTAAATTGTTTCGTCAATAGTTCGTTAATTATGTCACTCATGTTCATTCACTACACTATGCAGCACAGATCATTCAAAACGTATATGTCACTCACTCAATACACTAAATGAAATCTGCGCAGTAAGGTACGTAATTTTCTTAAACTTCCTTCCACTCTCCCCCAGTCATAAATAATGCAGCAGAGGGATTCAAAACTTTGACACCATTATAAAGCATGGTTGGTTGAAGGTCAGCGCTCTCGCTTCAGCATGTGTTCAATGAGACAGTGTTGGCCCAGAGGAAAAAAAAATCCCTGTTACTTTGCCAGCTTTTCCCATTTCTGTAATTGTAGTTCCGTTTAATAATTTCCCTTTTCTGAGAATAATCCCATGCTGGTTAGCGGATTGGCACCACTGTAAGGTTTTATCGCCGTTGTAAAGTGAAGACTTTCCTGTCCAACGCTTGGGTATGGAAGCCACTACAAATACGTCACCGATCGCCTCCAGACGCTGGTCAGGGAACAATTTAACCGATGAGGCCTGGTAGTAGCTTTAAAGGAAAGGAGCCCATCAGCATGTGCTATCGTTTTCTCCTGCGGTCGTTATTTGAGAGTGAAACATCAGTCACATTTGTTAGTCGATTATTTCTCTATTAAAGCCCAAATCACACGGAACTGGATTTCCAGTAGGTATGCCCTAGTTGGCGCTGGACTGGCTACCAATTTGCTAGTTTTCGCCTCACACGATACTTAGGGCCGGTTGCACCATCGCCACTCAATCTGCCACTTTACAAAGAGCTGGATAACGACAGGCGGGAGATTTAGGCGGCGGTGGGTTGCACCAAGCATTTTTATCCTCCGCCTTGTAAGGTGGAACTTTCTCCTGCTTGCCGTACGACCTGGCAACAGAAACTGGAGAAAGTTGTGTTTTCGATTGTGTTTTGTTTGTTTATTACGTGCTAATGTCTGCTTGTCAATTCCAAATGCATGCTTTTTCAACTGAAATATGTTTAAAAAAAACTAAATATTTATTGCAATAAAATCAAACAGCTGATAGAAGTAGGTAATGCATGTGTCGTACTCTCATATAATATCAAATGTGTGTTATATGATACAATATAACCCGTAATCTTTCGAAGTAGTGGGAAGCTTACAAAATTTTCAATTTATTTTTCACGTACTCCAATTAACATAATGCAAAAAAGAATATTCCTCGTCTTATCTTTCAGTAACACATACGGTCACTTTTTTAAAAATATTAAACACTACTAAACAGTGACGAAAATTTTACGAAGTCGTAACAAATGCAAGTTACATTTATTAAATTTTTAGTGCAAGGCTGACATATCTGAGTTTGTGTAAATATACGGAATGAGAAGAGCAATCTTCTATTCTGCTCTTACTAATTTATCATTCGTTTCTGTTAATAATTTATCAATCCGTAACCCCTTCTTTAGCGAATAGCGAGTATAGTATTATCAACGTTGACCATCTTATAGGTTTCTTCTTTATTTATAATGCAGCTTTTGTGCAAGATTAATATTGAAAGTTGGTTGAGTAATAACGATGCAGATGAAAATTAATTTTTTGTATTCAAAACAAATTCGAAGAGCAAAAAAAAAAATTGTTAATCAACGGTTCCATGTACAAGGTACATTTTGGGAATTACTATCATCTTAGCACAAAAGGAAGAATCAAATAGTAATGTAAACTACCGTAGTACTGTATGTACGCATGTTTTATTCTTATTAAGAAAAAAGAAGAAACTCCAGACTGTATATACTTTCAGATAGGTAGTTTCGTGCAACGTTATATGCTAGTGCAATGCAAGAACGTATATATTTCTTTACAAAAAACACTAATATTCACCAGAAAAATATACCTTGTACATACGTACAAGCTGTGGTCCTTTTTAGACGAGCGGATAGGGACAGTATTAGCTTAAATAAACAAATTATAATTTGCCAAATCTATTTACATGCTTATTATATGCCTACGTGGATAGGTTAGGCAGGCCAGGTTTGGTGTTGTTAGCATGTATTTCCCAAGGTGCTAATGCTGCCCCTAGCCGCTCGTCTTTTTAGGCCAGTTATTTTGAAAAATCAAATACAAGATCATTTGTATTGCATATGAATGTTAAAAAAACAACAGAAAAAACTTAGACGTTTTATGCATCTTCAGGCATGTAGATTCGTGCAAGGTTTATTACAATGGTGCATTTTCTTTGTATCTACGAAACGTAACACCATTCGGAAATTGTTCCTTGTATATACGTATCAACGCCGTAAAGATACTGCTGTACCTGTCTCTATTATTATTATTCTTTGCCAGTTTTAAAGTTAAAGTACAAAATCTCGCACAATGTAATTAAAAATATGTTACTTCGCATAAAACGTTTCCTCTAAGTAGTAAATACCGAAAAAAAAAACTTTGGCATTTACGTCTTATGCTCTCCCATGAATATTAGGGTAGGGTTGGTTATGTTAGGTGCAAAACCAGTAGCAAATTGTTCCTTGTACATGCATGTCAACATCGTAAGGATGCTTGTTAACAGTAAACTTTTTTTTGCCAATTTTGGAAGTTAACATACAAAATCACACATATACAATGTATACGTTTCTTAAAAGATCGGTATTACGTCTTATGTACTACTAGGTATGTAGTTTCTTGCAAGGTTATTATTGTAAATGTGTGTGTTTGTAAAAAACACACCACCATTCGGAAATTGTTCCTTGTACGTAAATATGTATGAACTGGACGGTAAGAGTAGCTACTGCTAAATATTATACCTGCATTCTTTGCCAGTTGTTATTCGGAAACAACACATTACTTGTTTATTTGCAATGTTACATTCACACCAATGGCGACGGAAGTGACTCTAATAATATTACACGTGTTTTAATCTTAAAGATTACAAATTACCAGGATTGCGAAAAAGCAACTGATGCATGGTGTACATTTCGTGTATTGCGTTTGGTTGAAAAAAATTGTGACAGCAAACACACATTCATTTATTTGGAACGGCATTTTAATACAATGTTGCAAGCATCAAAAGCATTACTTTAACCTGGTTTTATTTTCTGTGCCCGCATGCACTCAAATCCTACATACGAAATTACAGTGAAACTGCTAATGCTACTATCAATATACAACATTTTCGGAAAACACACGAAAATGACCACCTAATATTCATTTCTACACATATATTTACAAACGTTGCTTTATTTATTGCCGTTTCTGGGATAATTAACAAATCCGCCTTTTATTGCTGTTATTTGGTAATGCAAAACATGCAGCAAACTTTCGCAATTTGCAACAGCTGATCGAGACTTTGCCATTTTATCAACTATAAAAGTGTAAACACAGATTATACTAGGTGCTGCACGTATCCGTTGGCTGCCCAGTGTACTGCTTTTCCATGTTTACCTGGCACTTAACGCGTTAGGAGGAGCCCCGACCGCCACTTACGTTATACGGGGCTTTAAGTGCTAGGTAACGTTAGGCGGACATTGAACAACCGCAAAATGGTGTTAAGTGGGGGATAAGACGTTAAGCGGAGATGGTGCAACCGGCCCTTACCAGCGTACTTGTCGATAGACTTTTGTTCCCATACGAGGGAACTTGTAATGGCGGCCGCGTGAGATGTAAACAATGTATCACTTCACATTTTTAAAAGCCGATGACTATTCAACCGAGAGGAATAACGTTTCGTATAAAACGTTATTAGGTACAAAACAATGGCGCTGCTTAAATACATACTTTACAACGTTTACTGTACACGTATGGAAGAATATTTTAGGTGTTTCCAATGTAAACACCGTGCATTCAGCATAGATGGTGTAACTCAACGCGCCTTTCATGCTGTATACGTTATACATTGCTGGAGTAACACTCTGAAACCACAGACAAAAGTGCTCCTTTGCACACTCACAGATTATCTTCATATGGCGAAACTTAGCTCTGATTGGCTGTTCCACAGAATCCAGTCGAGAAAACCAAGTAGCAATTAGAACATGTCCTATTTCTCCAAACCAGTCAAGCAGTCAGCCAGGCGGCCATGATTGCTACTTAGAAAGTTAGTTCAGCGCCAAGTAGGGCATTGCTACTAGAAATCCAGATCCGTGATAGGGGCTTTTCTGGGCTTCAGAGATAACCTAGCTGGCCTAGAATATACGCGCCTGGTTTGAAGAAACATTTCCAACTGCCAATGATGGACCAATATGTGATTCATAATATTTCTGTTATCTTTTGCTATCAGTTTGTCATGCATTGGGTTGAGTATGCAGTGGTGATTACGTAAGCAAATCAGATTTTATGCCCCCCACCAGTATTAGTAACTTGTTCTATCCACGAGATTTTTGTTCCTTGTTCCACTGTGTTGAACATACTATTCTAAGACCTGTGTCTCCTCTTCACTTATATGTATGCACAATACAATCTCAACTACGGTAGTAGTTGCACAGCACAGAGTTACGGAAGAAAATCTCGCAATTGTAAAGAAATTAATGTTTAGCTGTAGTATGGAGCATTCAACAGAAGTTATTAACCGAATCATGCAAGAATATAGGTGCCATGTGAATTTTGTTTACACGTGTTTAAAATTGCCTACACTAAGATATTCTTAGAAGCTACAAGGAAGCATACATAAACATATTTTTTATTGTTGTGTTACACTTCAGGAGATCTCACGTCCCCTTTAATTGGACATTTAGTTGTAAATTAGAGATGAACATGCCTGATATTCAGGTCTCGAGGATTGTGGTGAGTTCCAGTGGTTGTAAAAAATAGTGTATCTTTGGTTTAATGAGGGTTCTAGTGTGCATATCTTGGCATGGCTAATTGCAGATTTTCTTCCATGAGGTAACAAGAGGGGCACTGTTAATCGACGGTGTACTTTTGAGTTCTTTCTTCCCTGTGTATAGCTTTGTAGTACAGGCAGTGGCGAAGCGTGACATTTTTACGTAGTCATCGCAAGATTTGCCAAACGTCAGGGTCGATCATTCAACGGAGGGGAAGGGGGGATGGGTCACAATATTTCTCTGCATTAAACACCAAGGTCATTGCCAATTCATACCACAGACCTTACGACTACAAAGACACATAATTCTATCCCATACGACGAGAATTATTAAATATGATGGAAACTGAAATGCAAACACCTCAATTGTCACGTTTGAAGGCAAGAAGAATCAGCTTTTTAGGCAATTTTTGTCGTTTTCATTCATACCGAACGTGACTGGGGTGCAATAACGCTTACCTCACCTTGAAGCTATGGTCCACGCACATCAGCTTCGGGGTGAGGTAAGCGTCACAGAGCTCTGCTTCATTTACTGTCAACGTGCCATGCGTCTGGAACTTTTTTTAAGCTCCCCGGCAGATGAAGGCAAGTGTAGTGGTGAGTGTCCCATTCTTTCACACCCGACGCAACTGGAGCACAGTGATTCTTACCTCACCTCGAAGCTGAGGTCTACGCGAACTATGGTTCGCCGCCAATTGTTTTCATAATGAAAAGCAGATTTCATATAATTCAATGTGTGCTTGTCCTCTTAACAAGTAAAAATAGCAGACATTCGAGACTTCGAGTGGTGTGCCAAGAATTTTCGAAGGGGAAGGGTTTACATGTACTTTTTAGTAGTCATTCCTGAATTCCTCATTTTGCCATCTCTCCTGCCTTTTCTTTTTTTTAAAAAAAAGAATATTGAGCCTAAGCAGGGATTATGACCCTCACCCTCCTTGAGCACGCCACTGGACACTCGGAGGAATCTTGATGACTCCAGAGAAGCCTTGCCGTGGCTGTAAACATGGGGATGGGGGCTGAAAAAAGCGCCTGTTATGACCCAGACCTTCAAGGGTGGGGGAAACTACAGGTCGTTGGTTGAACCTTGTAGAGTGTCTGCCTGTTCGGAAGCGTTCGGCTGTTCTCGGCACCGGCAGAGACCAGAGAGATTCGCACCATTCTGCGATGAGCTGGGCCGTAGAACACCATAGCCTTCAATAGGAAACTTGGCGCGAGGGGTATCGGCCCTCATTTCGATGCACTAAGATTAGCGAATCTCTTGCATATTTCGAGCTGTTTCATGCTGTCACTTGGCTTATTTCACACAAATATGCGAGTATTCTGACTTATTTATTTTACTTATTCTCTAAAATATACAAAATACAATATTTTTATTATTTTGCTTGGTCATCGCCGCATCTCCCGATGACTGGACGCCTCGCCTCTGAGTACAGAGTGTTTCAAAATGATTTGAACGATTTCAACTTGTTATATTTTATTCATTAAATGGTCAAAATAAGATGCAACTTCACACATATGTAACGTAACTGTACAAGTTTAAGTGCCAATGGTTATCGCGAAGATAACTCACAAATGCTCAATGGAGCACCCTTCGTTAGCTGCACGCCCAATCTATCGATGTGGTGTGACAATCTCTCGTTACATTAGGGTGGAAGTGGCATTGGGCTCCATCGAGCTGATAGATAAAGTCTGCACTGGCATGGTGTGAGCTGTGTCATAAGCCATGTAGGCAGCATCTTCAAGAATGTTTCACCAGTTAAGTCAACCATTTTACAACTGGTCAGCCTGACACCTGGTGGCAGAATTTAGAACTACTGGGACCACTCTCCCCCCCCCCACCAAAAAAAACCTTAAGGATGTGTTCAAATGTATTTCATAGCATATTTGATTGGTGATTGTTGTATTGCTCATGGAATGTGTGTTTATCGTTCAAGTCATTTTGAAACACCCTGTATTTCTTCCTAAATGTATAGGTTACACTACAAAGGTTTGAATGATTGATTGATTTAGTTTATTTTACTTCGCGTTTTGTGCCTCTTGGCTGATTTGCGAAGATGGGGATGAGTGATGAATTGATGAATGGACATTCACAAACAACCAAGCCCGACCGGGATTCGAACCCGGGACCCTTGGCGTCGCAGCGCGATGTGCTAACCACTCGGCCACAGGGTCGGGCTACACTACAAAGGCAATATTAATGGTACAGTACTTTGTTTAATTGGTACGAGGGTCACTATTTATATTTTGAGCCTTGGCAACACTGATTGAAGTTAGGCGCGATTTGACGTTTGCACGGAATCGTCTGGCATTATTGACCATAACGTACTTCAAATGTTTTGTCAATAGCTTCATTTGTGTTGTTTATGTTGCCGTGGAGATTGCACGACAACAATAGAATGGAATTAACTCGTGAACATTTTCGTGCGATGATTTTTTACGATTTTCGACGTGGATTATCAAGACAAGAGTGCATCGATCAACTTACTTCCACATTTGGCGATGAAGCCCCATCCTTTGCCACTGTGAAACGCTCGTATAACGAATTTAATCGTGGCCGCCATTCGCTCACCGACGAGATTCGCGAAGGTCGTCCAAAATCAGTTGTTGTTCAAGAAAACATTGATGCTGTGCAAAACCTAATACTGCAAGATCGTCATGTGACATACTGTGAGATTGAGGCAACCATAGGCATTAGTTCCACCAGCATATATAAAATATTACATGATCATTTAGCTGTGAGAAAGGTATGTTCTCGTTGGATCCCACACAATTTGACAAAAACTCAAAAAGACGCTCGCGTCAATTGGTGCAAACAAATGCTCAATAAATACAATCGTGGTGCTTCAAAAGACGTATATAAGATTGTAACAGGTGACGAATCATGGATATATGCATATGAGCCGGAACGTAAACAGCAGTCGACTGTATGGGTGTTTCAAGATGAACCCAATCCAACAAAAGTTGTTCGCGCTCGAAGCACATCGAAACAAATGGTCGCCTGTTTTTTCGGGAAAACTGGTCATGTGGCAACTGTGCCTTTAGAGGAACGTAGAACGGTCAACTCTGAATGGTACACAACAATTTGTTTGCCAGAGGGCTTCGGTCAAATACGGAAAACAAACAAACGCCGTCGGATCATTCTTCATCAAGACAATGCCAGCTGTCACACATCTCGTCTAACAACAGACTTTATGAACAGTCAAAAAATCGAATTGATGGGTCATCCGCCGTACAATCCTGATTTGGCACCCAATGACTTCTTCTGTTCCCGAATGTCAAGAATAAATTGCGTGGACAACGATTTTCGTCGGCGGAAGACGCCGTTGATGCGTTCAAAAACCATATTATGGAGGTGTCTCAAGAAGATTGGAAAAACTGCTTTCACAAATGGTTCGAACGAATGCAAAAGTGTATTGACCATAAAGGAGAATACTTCGAAAAACAATAAAGCAGTTTTCAATGCCAAATTCCTGTTTTTTCATTGTTAGGCTCAAAATATAAATAGTGACCTCGTAAGAAGCCATGGAAGAATTGTTGCCAACAGTGAAATTGCATCTAGTTATTAGCTTGTTAATTTCCCACTATCCCTGCTAAGGGTGGGCTGTCATTTGGTATTGAACATTTATGTCAACATAGTGAATGTTAAAAGAAATATGAAGTGCCATTCATACATACTTACTTGCAGTGACGGCCAGCGGCAACTATGATGGGTAATGCCAACGTGATCAAGAAATAGAAATAGATAGATAAAAAAAAAAAAAAACTCCGCAATGTCCCCCCTCCCGCCCCCCTCCTTGAGGTTGCGCCACTGGATAAGATGTTTATTCTCGTTTGGTAATGTGGAATACATGTGTTTAAGTAATAATGTACTAATCCGATTCATCTTCACTCGCTAACTTATCTTGATACACTACAGGACACTTCCCTAAAAATATAACAATTACAAGAGGAAAGTAAAAACAACTTCTATCACTTTCTCCTCCCCCCCGCACACGTATTCTTACTGGATGTCGAAAATATCTTTGTTATGCAAAGAAATTGTCGAAATGCCAAAGTAAAGTCGCATCATCATAGGATTTTTTACTTTTATATTTTAAAAAAAGTCTGGATGGCCCTCTTGGTGCCATCAAAAATGTTCATTTAACTTTGGAAAAATACTAGGTTCGTTTCTCCAAAAGTAGGCAGAAATTACTTCCCGTCTTACAAATCAGTCGTATTTAGCGAATTTTCTCTGAAGGTGGCAACTGTGTCAACACTGCGAAAGTTCCCTCGCCCACGGTTTCTTATTGGCTAACTTCGCCCCCTGCCACTTTGTTCATGGCTCATGGTGGAAATGTTCCTCGTGGAGACTTCTTCAACCCTCTGCACGTGTGTTAACTTGGTTAGGTCCATGGGTTAGGCCAGCTCTTGGGCAGCACGGACTGTTGCCTCGTGAGGGTATGAACGAAACAGCTGGCGATGCAGTGAGGTGGTTGGGGCGGTCGTCACGTCAGCTTGACTGATTGCAAGATTCGAATATCCTTGTCTGTAAACTATCAATGTATTCATTTAACAATACTTGGGCGAGGTATGCGTTTCTTCTGAGGGTAGTGCCATGGCACGGCGGCTCTACCCCTTGAGCCGCCGCTGCTTACTTGAAATATGAAGGGGTTGGTGGGTATTTTGTAGCTCCTGCTTCCCCTCTTTCAAAGGAAAAAGTATTCGCCACTGGTCCTATGTTTGAAGTCTGAGTAAGGCATACAGCTATTATCTTGTCCTTTACTTCATCATTCATCCCCTATCATCTTAATTAATCCAGAGAGCTGGGAAAGTAACAGAAAATAACCAAAATAGGAATAGGAACTTCTTATGTATCTAATGCAACAGTTTATTTTACTATTGGATTAGATTCAAAAGAACACTTTTTGAAGTTTCATAATATATTTAACATACATTTCTTGCTCTTGTTTTCAGTACATTTTCACATGAATATATGTAAAATGAACAACTTAAATTAATAAGAATAATTTTAAACCACTGAAAGAAACTTCCAAACATTGGGGGAAAAAAGCAACAGCACAAAAGTTGTGTGTGTTTGTGACAATTTCTTTTCTGAAAAATAATAATACCAAAATTTATTTTTTACTTTCTTGAAGCTAGTAGTAGCTTTCTTCTTTGTAAAATACACAAGACTGGGTCAATATCTAGCACCTGTTGTTCCATAGTTAGTATCTTAACTTCTACCATCTACAACTCCAAACTTGCGAATTTAATTTTAACATTGTCCACCGCTGTACTTCAATTTGTCAGTGATGTTTACAGCTAAATATGACACTCTGATCTGATTGGTATGCATAGTTCCATTCAATGAATGAATAGTAATGCTGAAACACTATACAAATAAACAAATTTGATTAATAAAGAACTAGTATTTTTTTAAACATTATATCCTCAAATCTTTCTGCAAATTTTAGTAATAGTATCCACCCTTATTTTACCAGAAATATACATTTCATAGCATATTCAAGGTATTATAACAATGAACACCTAATTTTGCTCATTCAAATGAAGTTGGAATAATGATAATAATATAGTGTAAAAATGATTATTGCTGGTGAAATGATGTAGGGTGAGGTCATACAGTAAGAACAATCTCCAATTCTCGCACCCAGCGTTAGATTAAGAGTACTTTACACACACACACACGGAAGAATATTATATTTACAGGGTGTTTCACTTATAAAAATCAAACTATTGGTCATAATGTAATGAAATTTGCTATGGACATACCTTGGTGTATGAGAAGCATGGTGACATCACAGCGAGTGTTGGAACTGGTTGCCATAGCATTAATGTATGCCTTCAAATGCCTCTCCACGTTACAGAAGGCTGCCGTCAACACATCAGGAATCATAGCAGCAATTTTCCGCCGAATGCTGTCTTGCGGTTCCATGATAGTCCATGGCTTGTTGCGATAGACCTTACCTTTCAGTATGCCCCATAGGAAGAAATCTGGTGGGGTAAGGTCAGGTGATCTGGGTGGCCAATGTCCTTTGGAAATTACACGATCTTTAAAGGAGTACACAATTTCTTACATGCTGGTGTTGAAAGTGTGAAAAGTGGCGCCATCCTGCTGAAAATAGCCATTACAGAGTTTCTAGTCATCCAACTAACTTACAAACTCGTGGAAGATTTCCACGTAGACTTCTGTATCCACTGGTGTGTTAAAAAAGATGGGACCAATAAAAGTGGCACCTTGATAAAGTGACCCATACTCCAATTCTTTCATCAATTGAAACTGAACAAACACAAAACACTATTAGGTGTGTCACATCAGGGCCTTACCATTGGCATTTAAGAGCAGAATCGCCCAGATGCATGTGCATGCCCACACAAGGACTAGACACACTGTAGCATCATCTCCAAAGATGTCATCACAAAGATATGACCGTACCAAATTTCATTACATTGAGACCAACAGTTTGATTTTTATAAGCGAACATCAGGGGCCCTGAGAGGGAGTGAAACACCCTGTACTTCAGGAACTATACTTTGTGTGCAGAGTTAAGGGAGCTTCGAGGCAGTGAAGGTGTTCATTGTTATTAATTGTTTCCTAAAATTCTATATAAGATCGTCCTTCTCCTTTTTTAGGTGAATTGATGATTTTCATGCAATGTGTGCTTTATAAATAGTCTATTAGGTTACGATATGTAGCAACAATTGTGCAATATTTTCCGTACACAATGCAGCATCACCATTAATGGTAACATGTAGCGTTCGTTCAATACCAACCACAATGAATGACACAAAATATGAAAAGGTTGCTAAGTTTAGGCTCATTTTATCTCTTTTCAGGTGTTGTTGTTGATATTTCTTTTACACAGAAAGTTCTAGAGGTATAGACAAACACGAGAAAGGAAACCTGGCATAAAGTTCGGGCACACTCACCTTTTGAATACAAATAGATTACAGACATATCTATTGAGGATAAGTGTGAAGGATTCAAGGTTTTATGTATGTGTAATCAAAGTACGTGTATTAAAAAAAAAACAAAAAAAACAATAATGCCAGTGTGGTTAGTTAGCATACATGCAGAGTTTGCATTATACATCATGTCAATTACAACAAATTTATGTTGTGCAATGGTTATGAAACACTAATATACAGGGTTATTCAAAAAGGAAGAGCAATTTCAAATGTTTATTTCTCACGAACCTTAAAAGATAGAAACGCGTGCCATGCATCAGTGGATAGAGGAAGGTTCAAAGTTTTATTGTTGAACTTTTTAATGTATGCACTCAACATGAGCATCATATGTTGGCCGACAAACATCAAAATGGTACTCCATTTCTTGCCACACACGAATTAACTGGTCCCTAGTTATTGAATTGATTTCGTGAGAAATAAACATTTGAAATCTGCTCTTTCTTTTGAACTTCTCCTGTAGCGTCACCATTTTACCTGTACAGAAAAAAAACCTACGTTGCAGGTGTTGAATGGAAGTAATAGGCAGGATTATAAAACAATGAACCTTCCTCTATCCATTGACGTATGGCACGTGTTTCTCTCTTTTATAGTTCGTGAGAAATAAACATTTGAAATCTGCTCTTTCTTTTTGAATAACCCTGTATATATATATAACCACATGTATTTCATGTTCAAATCACAAATCTTTATTATTATGTATTCCACTTTGACATGTCGTATAGTACAGATGTATGGGAAACCATGGCAAGATTAAAAATTGCATTTGTTTTGAGTTCGCAACACCGCTAAACAAGTGAACCTACCATTGTAATCTGTTTACTCTGTGTGTTTAACTTATAATTTATCCTCCAAAACAAGATGTTTACTCTTGCACTGGTTTCCCATACCTACTTGTACACAATTGTAGTCCTTGGATGCAAATAAATCAAATCAAATCGTACAGATCAGGACAAGCATTGTGTCAGAACTCTGTTTAACATCTTGTAATTTCAGTGTTTTTACATGGCTGCATACAAATTATAAAAGTCAAAATGTTTTACGGCTCTTTGCTTGAATAAACATCTTATCACTAAGCAGTTAATCCTTTAGCCTTCACAATCTGATAAAGAAGCAACTGGTTGGTACTGGACGACAATTTTCTATACCCTGGAAATTGTAATATTTATATTTTAGTTCATAATGAGGCCTTATCAACAATTTTATAAGATATCGTAACCTGTCCGTAATTAAGCATAAACCCTGCTGTAGATCACTGCTTTCACATTTGCGATTTGTTCACTCTAGCTGCATTGTGGCAAGAAAATTGATGGTGATCAGTACTGCACGACCTCCTCCTATACATGAACAATATCACGGTTATATCTTTTAAGTTCCATATATGACAAGTGAAAATTAAAAAAATGGAAGTAGGAGTTAGTATATCTATGCTGTGCATTAAAACCACTTAAGTCAATAAATGTAATTTTACAACAGACATTTATTTATGTTGATATTTTTAATAGCAAACATTACAGCATGATATACATGTTGAATCATCACTGTTTAGAATCTTTACACATGTCCAATGTCAATTTATACTTATAGTATTTGATTTAATTGATTTGGTGTGACTTAGATGAAAGCATCAGGAAATTGAAGTTTGCAACTTTTGTGCCCTTTTCAGAACACCCTATATATATGTGGGCTGTAAATTTAAAAGTAGCAACACTGTCCGGAAGAGGTGAATATGCCATGCATGTACTATTATACTATCAGGCAGTGAGCATTGTCAGTTAGGGCATATGTTGATGTGTGGAGTACCAGAAGTGGTCGGTGCAGCGAGTGCTGTTGTGTACGTACGAGAATGAAATGAACACCATTTTTGTTCACTGCCCTAAAACATGTTGACAAAGCTAGAACAGAGATTCTGGATCAAAGTCCAGTTGGCCCAAGGGAACAAATGCAGGAGAATGTCATCAAGACTTGAATGAAGCCTGTAGCAACAATACCTAGCCACATCTGATGATTGCACACTGGTGACAATATTGGGAACCCAGCATGATGCAACTTTCACGTTGAAGTTCTTCTCACAGACACATCACAACCTCCTCACGAAATGCACTTACCCGTTGGCTAGGTATTGTTGATAGAGGATCCATTGTCCAATTGTTCACTTACACTTCAATGTAGATTACATCAGATTCAAGGGGTAGAGTACAAACTTTCCCCTCACTGTAATGTTCTCAGCAATTTAGCAATTGTTTTTACTTGAACCAGATGTCTATTCTGAGCAATTTTGTGTGATTTTCATCATACAGTGGGTACCAGAAGTCTCTGATGGATTTCTGTCATTATTAACTCAAAAACTGCTAAGGATAGCAACTCAAAAGGTTTTCATATACTTTCTACATATTCATAGCAGTCACAGCCAGTGTGTGAATTAATGGGATGGAGGGGGGATGGCAGGGATTTCTCCCCACAAAAAAAAATATATCCCCAGCAAAATAAAATTATATTTATCCCTGCCAGGAATGGTTATCCCCCCCCCCCTTTAAAGAAAATGTAATTGAAAGTATTTAGCATACCATCTCTTGACTATGTGACAACCAAAACTGAAAAATCATTCGTGTCCATTAATGGTCCAGTCATCAAAGATTTCCCAGCCAAAAAGTATGCAGCCTTCTGGATTAAATAAGAACACCATTCTGCAACTAACTAACCTCACCGAGCCAAGCTTTTTCCACTTAAGTTTAAATGGCATAGTGCTGATATTTTGCATGTATTAAAGTGTTTACAAGAAATACATTTTTCACTCTTCACGTAACATGTATGTTACAGCATAGTCTTGCAAGTTGCCGGTGCACCAAGAGGCTCCCAAGGTAAAGAGACGTGCGAGTTAAATACAGAAGGTTGATCCGTCTATATGTGTCCGATTTTGACGTCTCACCTACTTTAGGAAAAACCACGGGACCACCAGCGGTTGCCCTCCATGTGAGCACCATGGGTCCTGGCAATAGCCCTGCACCGTAACTTCCATTGTAGGAGGCTCCGTTGAAGTACAGGAACGGGAATCTTGAGCCACTCCTCCTGACAGGCTTTCCAGAGGCCACGGACAGTGGTGACACGACGAGATGCAAGTGCTCTTTTCAATAGGCCAAACCCGCAAAAATCCATCGGACTGGCATCAGGTGACTTCATTGTTATGTCCTGGAAGGGAATAGCCTGGATCCCGGTGTCTGCCACCATTTGTTGCAGAAATCTCTGTGTAGAACGAGATGTATGTGATGAGGCCTTCTCCATATTCACACGGACCTGATTTATTGCATTTCCATACAAACTGGGCAGATCGTCTGTATAAATTGGTGCGAGGATATGTTGCTGATAAAATGCAGAGTTGATTTTGCAGTTTTTAGGCACCTGCCGAATCGTTAACTTGCCTTCATAGCAGTATCCAGCGACAACCAGAAATCCCTTCGCGAAACTTGCTTTGCACGGACGGATGAAGTCAGCATGGGTTCTTGCGTCTCGTGGGGTGTATGTTACGGCTCGAATTTTGACACAATCGGGTAGATAAATCCATGCTTCATCGAGTGTGTCAACAACCTTCCACTTTTCCTCGGATAGATGGCGTTCGTAGAGGCGCCTGCAGTGAGTCTTTGTCTCCCTCCGATGGGCCGCAGTGAGGAAGTGTCCATGACTTTTAAACACCATCCGGAGCTTTAATTTGTCACGTAGGTTGCGGTTCACAGTTGACTGTGCCACGTGCACTCGTCTTGCCATCACAAGTTGCTTAGGAGGGTTTTCCCGTAGGGACATTTGGCGGAACTTCCGAGCTAAAGGTGGAGTCACCGCAGTACACGGTCGCTTTCTACTCCCCTTTGTGGGTGAACGAAGTGCTGGACCGTCGTGGTGTTTATGTCGATTAATTATGTTCTTGATGGTCGTTAACCCCAATGCACATCCATTTTCCCCGCACTGTTTTTGAATCTGTGTCACGGAAAACTTGGGGTGGAAAAGTGCTATGACGTAAACTTCCCAAAATCGGTTCACCTTGGGAGCCATGGTGCACACACCACACACACACGAACTTGGCACGATACTAGAGGCCTTTGGCTTTCTTCTGCTCTTTGAATCATTCAGATCGGTCGATTCTGTGATCAGGGGTGAAGGTTTAAATTCGGACACATATAGACGGATCAACCTTCTGTACAACTCACGCGGCAGTTAACGTTAAATACGTAGATCAGTGACCATGGATGAAACTTGGGTATGTCTCTTTGATTCTGAAATGAGCAAAACATGGAAAATGCCTCATCACCCACCTGCAAAAAGGCTATGCAACAGTCATCCACCAAGGTTAGTCTGTGTTTTGGGACCACAAAGTGTGATATTGACTGATTACTTGCATAACGGGTTTGCAATAACAGGAGCATACTACAGGGACTTACTGCGAAAGTTAGGGGTTGCTATCAGGGGAAAAAAGGCGAGATTTGCTATCAATAGGTGTGTTGCTGCTCGCTGAAAATGCAGCTGCACACCATGTAGCTTCAACAGTCACTTTTGTTTGCCATTGAAGCTATGATCCATTCCACCATCCACAACCTGAGCTGTCACCTTCAAATTTCCACCTCTTTCCAAAATTGAAGCACCACTTTAAAGCCTGTTCAACAAAAGAACAAACTTGAAAATTCTACTTTTGTCTTTTCGTCGAAAGCCAGGGAAGGTCACATGAACCGCTGAACCAATCGGCATTGTCCAGTTTCCGTGGTGAGGGGAAATTCTTGTGATATTCTGTGTTGCCAAATTCTTCGTTTCGAGTAGTTTGGAAACAGGTGGCACCCTCAACAAGGTCAAGCATGGCGAAGCCTGATGGTTGCCGCTGCGTAGCAAGCGAATGGGTCTCTGAGTTCCTGCCTCTCCCTGAAATGCGAGCGAAGGGTGCATGTTGACAGCACAAAGTGTCGTGCAACTGGAGAAAAATCAGCCATGTACCAACACCGCTGTTCCCTCCTTGAAACTAGCACAAGTGGAGACGAAAAGTCAGAGTTTCCTAAAGTTCATTCCTTAGCCAGTCGGGTTTTACAAGGAAGACGTTTTAACTACGATGGCGAGGTCAGTACTGAAGTGGAGAATTGGTTTGCCACCAATTGTGGAGACTTCTACGAAGCTTTAAGTAAAGGACTGTTCCATTTATGTGAGAAGTGTGTGGCCATACAAGGTATATATGTGTATACAGTGAAACCTAGATTTTACGTTTTTCAGGGGACCAAGCTGAAAAAACTTAAAGTACGGGAAAATGTAAAATCGAGGAAAATTTCTTAACATTTTACTAATTTGGAACCATAAAAATTGAATGTATAATGCGGGAAAATGTAAAATCCAGGTTCCACTGTGTATATATATATACCGGGTGGTCCAAAAGTCCCAGAACGGTCACATATCGTGAGAAATACACATCGAATCGGAAAACGAAAAAATACGTGTTTAATAACTGAAAGAAAGCTATTCAATGATATCACACTTGATTCCCCACCCCAGCCCCCCGTGAAATTTTAAATGGAAACCTACATTTTGTACTGTAGAATCGGAAAGAGGACTTCATTCCGAGTCCAACGAGCTATCAACCATCCTCCTAGCTCAATTATACTGGATCCGCGCTTAGAAGGAACTGTACGGTAAACAAATGCACGTGTATGAATACAGTGTTGCCAAACAATAACTGTAGAATATAGCAAAAAGCGAATTCTCACAGTCTGTAGGGTTCTACATTATAATGTAGAAATGCTTTTTATGACTTAGAAGGAACTGTACTGTAAACAAATGCACGTGTATGAATACAGTGTTGCCAACCAATAACTGCAGAATATAGCGAAAAGCAAATTCTCACAGTGTGTACATTATATTGTAGAAATGCTTTTTATGGATAATCTCCATAATCACAATGTGGACATGTCATACCCTATTTGTTGCTAGTTTTCATAGAATAAAGAATACAAATTTTCCTCCTCACTTCTCTCACAATAAAAGCCATTTTTTGAATGGCCAGTTCTTTCCGAGTGTTATATTTGTATATCCGTAGGTTTATTAAATATATATATGTAGTATAAACATATTCACATAACTAGAGTAGTTTTGCATACATTTTTTGTGTTTTCCAAATTTCACGCAAATTGGACAAAAATTGTAAGAAAATTTGAAAAAATCCAATATCATGGATCCGCGATTTTCTTTTTTTATGCTATCAAAAAATGAAGTGGACCCTGTCTTGCAATGGGCGTAGAGAATAGATGTGCAGAATTTCGTCTCATTTACTCAAAAATCGTAAGAGGCATGACGAATCGAAAATTACGAACGAAATGGAAGTTCAGCCACTTTATTTCTTCCATTTTTCAAAATTTTGAAAATCTAGCATCATATTTGCAAACAGCGACGTAGAGAATGTTCGAATAGGAACATCTGCAACAATACCACAAGGATTAACACTGCTGTTAAAGAAAATAAACAAACAAACGAAAAATAAGTCACTTCCGTGCCTCAACAAAACAAAATATAGGCCACTTTCTAACTTGCAAAAATAGAACATTCCTTCAACCCAATTGTAATTATCGTACTCTAGAATTATCATAACCAATATTTAGTATGTAAATGAACTCCAGAGAGATGGATGTGCGAGTTAGCTACGTTAAACACTGCAGCGGGAAACCGTTGAAAAACGGCGAGAAACAAATTGTATTGAATGTGTTCGCAAAGTTTTGCAAGAAATATCCAACTATGGTTATCCAGGACGAGATGAAATTGACATCTGAGTTTACTGGTGTCTCTGTTAAGAGTGTAAAATCTGCACGGAGTGAGGTTCTAAATAAGGGCATTTTAACAACACCAGGGAAAAAGCGTCAACGTCAAAAGCCTGTGTTACAAGTTCAGTGTGATGAGTTTGCGAGAAGTGCCATCCGTCGTAAGGTTCATCACTTTTTTGAGAGGAACGAAGCGCCAACAATAAAGTGTTGGTGAGTGTGAAAGTGATCCGGATCAGCCGAACCTTAAGAAAACAAGTTTGCACACACTTTTGAAAGAAATCGGCTTCGAGTTTGTGCAACATAACAGAAAAAATATTATTCTTGACCGAGAAGACATATTGTTGTGGCGCCGGAACTACATGAGGAAAATATGCGAATACAGGCAGGAGGGGTGAAAGTTGTATTTCCTTGATGAAACGTGGGTGAATGAATGTCATACTGTTTCTAAGGTGTGGGTAGATTCTGCCGTAAAATCTAAAAAACAGGCTTTCCTCTCAGTATTAACCACCGGCAAAGGCAGACGCCTTATTGTATTGCATATTGGAAGTGAAGATGGATTTTTAGAGGGTGCGGAATTCATTATGGAATCTAAAAAAACTGTAGATTACCATGGAGAAATGACAGGTGACGTTTTTAAAAACTGGTTAAAGAAAATTTTACCTCTTCTTTCACAGAACAGTGTGATCATATTAGATAATGCATCCTATCACTGTGTTAAGTTGGAACATATTCCTAACAAACAGTGGCTTAAACATGATATTATTGAATGGATGGAAATAAAAGGTATCGAACGCCGGCCAAACATGGTGAAAGATGAACTCGCAAACGAGATAAGAGAGGCTAACATTCACCACATTTATGATAAGTTTGTTGTGGATTCAATGGCTCAGCAGGAAGGCCACAAGGTGTTAAGACTCCCCCCTTATTAGTGTGTCCTGAATCCTATAGAGCACGTTTGGAGCCAGGTAAAGGGTCACGTTGCTCGGAACAATAAAACATTCAAATTGAGTGACGTCAAACGTCATGATGGTATTAGGCTGGTAACTGCTGAAATGTGGAAATCGTTTATACGCCATGTGGAGAAAGAAGAGGAACGCTTCTGGGAATCAGATTACATGTGCGACACTGTTGTTGACCGACTTGTTATCAATCCAGCTGATAGTAGTAGCGACGACACCAGCAGTGAAGGGGAGGAGGAATCTATGGAAGGAAACTACTTTCTATCCGACTTTGCTTAGGCAAGTAAAACACTTTTATATCTTGAAATTAAATTCTTAAGAACAGAAGTTCAGCTTATCTTGTGAATAGTTATAGTTTTCCTTTTTATGTAATTTCTCGTAGCTTGTAACATTGCTTTCGCGCCAACTTTCTCTCACACGTCGCTGAAGTCTGGCGGAGTAATACCTTTGCCCTTGTGTTTACAGTGCAGTCCCTTCTAAGTGCGGAAAAAGTATAGGAATGGAGGTAAGGCGATTTTAAATTTTCGCCCAAAAAAAATAAAAAAAAATAATCAAAGGGACGCTCGGCCCCTAATTGAGCTAGAGTGAAAGCAATTGCAGATTCGGAATATTGCACGTCAAGACCTTTCAATAGAGTATATGGTAGACTCCCCTTCCCAGGGGGTGGGGGTGGGGAATCAAGTGTGATATCATTGAATAACTTTCTTTCACTTATTAAACACGTATTCTTTTGTTTTCCAATTCGACGTGTATTTCTCACCATATGTGACCGTTCCGGGACTTTTGGAACACCTGGTATGTGTGGAGAAGGAAGGGCCGGGTGTCAAAATTTCAGCTCCCTAGGACATCTTACTCAGGGTAAGAACTTTTTGGCCTCCCCTCATAGATATCATGCAGGCAACTTAAGGAGGTTTGTTGAAGTGCAGATCAGAGCCAATACATCTTTCTGAGTTGCTAATTTCAATGCAAAAAACAAGACGTTGCTATCTTCAACAGTTATTAATGACTGAAATCTATCAGAGATTTCTTGAATACTCAAGTTCATGTATCCTTGTTCCATCCTCGCCTTCATAGTTCTCACTAAAACATCCCTCACACACCGAACCCTTCTCAACACCTAAGTTTAGTTCAGATTGGATACTTATAAATGTAAGTATTTTTAATTATAATTTTTCAAGCTTCAGGTAACAAATATTGCAGTAACATAATGCACTAAAAGAAAGTACTCACTTTATCTATGAAATTGATAACTGATGTTCCATTAATTTCAGTGGCTGCAGACACGATTCATGTAGGAACCTGCTTGGCAAGCTTCCAGTTTCAAATGTTCTACTAAGGCTGTCTGTGTTCTGCTGTATTGTTGTCTGAAACCTTAGGGTTTGAGCATTTGTAATTATCTCCAAATATCAATGGTGTGTACAGTTATCTTGTGTGGAAAGTGCATTATACGTGGGTCGTTCAATATATAAGTTTCCCTATGCTGTAAAAAAGAATATTTTTAAGATACATTAGAAAACTATACATACATGTGTAGGAGGATCCTTCCTCACTTCTCCACATAATCCCGATAGAGATTCAGACATTTGTCCCACCATTGGACCAATTTGTCCATACCATTTGCAAGAAAATTAGGGCTCTGGCTATTGAGCACTATTCTCACATTCCGCTTCACTTCTTCATCTGTTCGAAACGGTAACTTTGCAATTCAGACTTTAACACCGGAAAAAGATGGGAATCACTCGGTGCTAAATCAGGACTGTATGGAGGGTGGAGCGGCCGTTCCCAGCCCAATTCTTCAATTTTGTGTTGTGTTTGCACTGCTGAGTGGGGGCGAGCGTCATCGTCAAGAAGAATGACACCAGCTGACTGGAGACCTGGTCACTTATGTCGAATTGCGTTTTTCAGTTTATCCAATGTTTGACAATAACGGTCAGCATTAATTGTTCTTCCTCGTTCCAAAAAGTCCATAAGCAGAATGCCCTTAGCATCCATGCTTCTGAACTCCTTATGACGTGAGCCCGCGTTTTCTGAACAAGCATTTACTTTTCGCCCTTGAGCGCATGCACCTTCACGTCTGATAACGAATCGATTGTTGTTCCTTGTAGATGAAGGATGGCAGTTGTCAACCATGTGCTTCTTTTTAATGGCATTGCTTTATACAATATTTTATAGCACAGGGAAACTTACATATTAAACGTCCCTAGTAGCATCTGCTTCTTTAAATTTGGCATTTGCTTTTAAGTTCACTTCACACACAGATAGGCTAAGGGGAAGGGGGGGGGGGGCTGGACCTACAGTTTAAAGTGGGATCTGAACCACTGTGCAATGTGTCTCCATCGGGTATCAAACCTTGATTTAAAAGCAACAGCATTGGCACTACACCACCCAGGAGGCTCAATTTGGTGTTACTGAGGGTGTGAACTACATGCCTGGAAAGGGCTTTATTTATATTTTTGAAATACACACACATTCATTGACACCAAAATCAAAGAAGCCCACATGTTCCGCATGTTAAACATTGATAATGGACAGCCACAGTATATTTTCATACCACTGCAGCATCAATACATGGTTCACAAGCACAGAGTAAAAGAACTGGCTACAGCTGCACATTTCAACAGAATAGCTGAAACCAGAAACCCACAAGCAGTAAAGCAGCAGGTTTTTTTGCAGATGGTAGCAGCAGCCACTGAAATTACATCATCAATAATCAGTACTACTAATTTTTCATGTTTTCAGAAGGTGCGAGGTGCATTTTGCTACCATGATTTGTCACGAAATGATGCGAAATGAACATTAATAAACTCTTAAACACAAAATTTAGGGTTTATATATCAATGCAACACTTTCTGAGGTCTGTAAATTATGGAAAATTGATTAATTCTTCGGTATTGAGAAGCAAAAATGGACTCCTTTACACAGGAATAAACTTCATATTCTGATAACTATGTAAATGTGCTATTAGAAGTGAAATGTAATTTTGTGTAAAAAGTACAGTTTCTAAATCAAATTTAGGTTATTATTCACCATTTTAACACCACTTTTGATCCCAAGATATGCCCACTTTTTACATCTTGATCTTTTATTCACCATAAACATGTGGCTCTACTAATCAGTTTTGGAGATAAAGCGAGTACGTGCTTTTAGACCCAATATTACAAGCATGTTTTCACAAACACACAAAACTAACCTATAAATTTTCAAAGAATGTTACAATTTGCCACCAATGACTATTTCATAATATAGAAATGCTGACAGACTTGGTAGTAAAACAATGAACTGTCAAGATTGGGTGAAGGGGGTGAGCAAAACTGGTAACAATCAATTTAGAAGTTGCTGACGAAGTGGAGGGTATGGAGTTGGAAAGCATGACCTGCACTTATACGACGCACTCTTTTAGAAGCGATATCGGGCAGGGACACGCAGAGGGTGTGCCTGGCGATCAGCCAATGGCAGGAGTGCTATGTTGTACAGTTAGGAGACTGCGGCGCGGAAGTTAAAAGCCGTGTTCTGTATTTTTCTTGCGCGCAAGAAGTTTTCATAAAACTTGCCACTTTAAGGTTCATCATAAGATGGAAACAGACATTTTGAACCTGACTGTCTAAGTCCCATGAATTTCCGTCGCCTACAGCCGGAGTTATCGTTCCTTGAAGAAATAAGGGAAACATCACCTTTCATTTCCTTCCGCCTGTTTTTTTTTTTCGTTGCCACTGTGTTGACGCAGTTGAGTTGTTGTGTCGAGGGAAGACTGTGGGTGTTAAATTCGTCTCGATATAAACAATGACCCTTCATTGTTCTGGGCATTCTCGAACATTGAAAGTCTGGGTCAGTTTTAGTTCAGCGTTTTCGTAGCAAAGCTGATGTAAAATTATTCGCTTATCGTTCACTCGTGCGCTACGAAGAACAGTTTGTGAAAAGATTAAATACAGCCCTTTCATGCGATAGTGTGTGTTCCCTGTGTTCTTTTTATTTTAAATAATGTCACTCTCGAAACCTAGCACCAGTAGTACAGGCACCAAGGGTGCAAAATCTAATCATTAACCTCCAGGAGAGTGACTCGGAAATGAGTGAAATCAGTGACACGGAGACCAAGGAAGACGACGAGAGCGGTGATGATGACCTGGCAGTTCCTCTACAATAAATACCTTCAAGCTTCTTTCAAGTATGGGTTTCTCGTATATGCTACAGTGATATGATATTATAATCCTGTGTAGAAATATCCACTATATTATTTCACTGTACTCATATATACTGTGTATGCATTATCAAAATAATGGACACATCGCGAATCTTCTGTCCTTCCCTTGCACTAGCAAGTAGTTTGGCAACAGCGCAGTAGCACTGGCTGGGTACTGGCCGAACTCATGTTCCTTCTAAAAGCGTACGCCGTATAGTGATTCAAAAGTAACAAATAACTGGAATATCATTTCTGAGTTCGAAAGGAAAATGTGAGCAAGACACTGAATATATTGTAAGCTGTACAAGACATTTTAACAAGAAATTATTATGTTACACGTTACATTATATCATATTATGGATAAAGGCACTGGATTTCAATCCACAATTTACAGAGATTCTATACTTTTGGACTCACGGTTACATGTTGGTTTCATAGTCCGATTCCATAAAAATAACATATGACATACAGCTCACACATAGTTTCTTTACAATGTACATTTTAATACTGTTGCCATATTAGTATAATTGCATATTGACTACAGCATGTTCTTGTAATTGTTTACAATGAAAACAACCTAAGATGCACACATGCAGAATTTTGACAGCTATTATTACAATAAATAGACAGATATAATTTGGAAAGATATGTCACATAAGTTTTTCAGAACATTTCAAGAAATAAAACTTACATATACATTTTTTTATAATATTTGATTTCACCGTTAATAATATATATATATTTCGAAACTGGCTCTTCACGAACAATTTAACACAAGTAAATATAAAGCAAAATAACCAACGGAAGCGATAAAAAATTTCTTGGAAAATACAAACAATGAACACAAATGTGAAATAGAGTTTGCAAAGTATTCCATACTTCTCACTAATGCAATGTGATACATTCTGGACACCTATTCAGCATTTGTATATAATTTAAAGTATACAAAAATATTATTTCTAACACAGAATTTCCCACTCACTTGAAATACAACACATTTTTAATAAAGTAAACAAATATATCTGCAGTAACTTCTTATTACTTATTTGACTATGTTGTTGTGCACTGGAAAGTATTTGGCATGAAATTAAAAAAAACAATAAATAAATGCTGTACATGCATATAAAACACTGTACACTTGGTCAGAATGGCAAACCACTTGAAAAGCAAATTAATTTATATTTTTACACTATACAATTCATTCATTTTAAAAATATGCAAGATTTAGCTATTACAGAATATTTATAACTTCACACTGCCACACTCTCACTTTTCTTATTTTTGCACCAACAGTAAAATTGTAAATTACTGCCGCTATGCCTCAATACTAATTTCATTGGAGGAAAATTATGTATCTACACTTTTTCTGTATACACATATTCATTATTTCATAATTAATCTGAATGTAAATTTCATTCTTGGTTTCAAGATATTTTTGTACCAGTTACATTTTTGTAACTGGTGATGCAAAATAAATTGGCTGTTAAAGCATAACTGTATCTTACCTTGCATTCAAGCTCTTTGACGCTTTTCGCCCAGGCTGTCTACGTTACAAAGCATATAGCTGGCATTATAGTTGCATCTCATTATGCAGATATTCCTACCTTCATACAGGGGTACCAAAATCCGGATCACCTATGCCTTCGGTTTCCACCTGGATATTCTTCACACTCCTAATGGCAGACGGACTTTGGCCCACAGCAGGCGGGTGCCTGAGTCCAGTTTTCTTTGAACTTTGACGCGTTTTCGGAATGCTCTCTTCCGAATCATTCCTAGAAACGCTGTCCCTTTTGTTCTTTTTCACGGTGCTGCTTGCAGTATCACTAGACTTCTTTGGCGATAATGGCGTGGCTGGGTTACTGTTCATCACAGGCGTCGGAGTCGAAGGGAAGGAACTAGCTTCACTGCCCGTCACCTGATCAGAAGGAGGGGTGCAATCGGAAGTGTTTGTGTCGGTCGTGTGCATTGGAGAAGGTGGTGCTATTTGTGTGGAGGAATCTTGACGATCAACAACCTTCACTGGACTGTCTGGAAGGCTGCTGTCAGAAACATTTCTGGAAGATGAAAGATGTAATTCACTATATAATTCACTTACTGTGCCAGGATGTCTACCAAAATAACATTTTCTTTTCATTTTCTTAACCATTATTTATTCGACCTCTACTTAGGTAAAGTTGGAAATTAGCAATTAAGAAAATAAATATTTATTTAATGAAAAAACCTAAAAAATTATGAAAACTGAAGCTGTATTTAACACAAAAATTAGAGTTGCTTTATCTATTAATGCATCCTAGATGACATTTGGCAGACTAACGAGCCTCTGGTGTCTGGGCTCACAGTCAGTCTAATCTTATGTGGGTCCCGTGTTGTGTAGTCCCTATATATTTGTGATTGTCACTTTTGATTGACTTCTTGACCCACTTGTTGATTTTCTTACTTCCATGACATTCCTGACTGGTAGACACACTGTTTGCTGTGAAGATTTTAGAATTACTTTTGGTTTCTTTTTGTTACAACATTCTCTTTACAAAATTTCAACTTATTTATTAACTAATATACCAGTCTCAGCTATAGACGTGGTGGTCTAGTTCATAGGGCATCTCACTGTCACGCGGAAGACCCGGAATTTTTCCAGCCTTGTCGCCGCATAAAGCGGTTCTGGGGTTCACCCAGCCTCAAATCAATGGATACCTGGGGGCAACTCTGGGGGTTGCCGATCACATCACCTCCAAAATGGCCGAGATCAAGAATGTGTAGGTCCCTACCCCCACATCCTATAAATGTGCCTTCATGGCACAGTGCTATACGCACGGGGAACTTTACCTTTCTACCAGCCTCAGCTATAGAGCGAGTTACAGGTGGTAGACACCAAACAACCTCGAGACTGTATCTACAATTTTGTAAAAACAAAATTCCCTGCATTTTCCAGGTTTTTCAGACCAAGAACAAAAATTATCTCGACCAAACCATTAGGGCAATTCATGTATTTACACATTTGTGTAATAAGGGCACCACATTTTAGCTTAAACAACACACTTAGAAACCCACTAAACAAACTTAAAAGTAATGACAAGAAGAAAAACTGAACAGAAATTGACTGTTGAATAGTGGTACCAGAAAT